>NC_133523.1:10274791-10578750 GCF_049354715.1 Callithrix jacchus | reverse complement strand
GACTACAGGCGTGCACCACCACACCCGGCCAATTTTTTGTATTTTTAGTAGAAAAGGGGTTTCACTATGTTGGCCAGACTGGTCTTCAACTCTTGACCTCGTGATCCGCCCGCCTCAGCCTCCCAAAGTGCTGGGATTACAAGCGTGAGCCACTTCCCTTCCTACACTTGAGTTTCCCCATCTGTTGAACTGGGAAACAATCCTACCTGCTTCCAGACTAGAGGGAAAGGTGGCGATTAGAATTCACAAGGCACCTGGCACAAACGGAGCACCCAATACAGAAAAGCAGAAAAAAGAGTGGGCCCGATTCATCGGGTGGGGTCAGGCAAAGTCCTGGGGTGTGGTGACAGGAGGGGTACTGTCACCCACGTACTTGCAGGTGTTTTCACAGACGACGCCGCTGTTATACTCGTCTGTTCCATCGCAGCAGTCTGCGGCAGAGGCAGGAGCTGAGGTCAGACCTGGCAGCGCCTCCTCCCTCCCTCCCTTCCTCCCTCCTTCCCTCCCTCCCTCCCTCCCTCCACCTTTCCTGAATCCTGGTGCATCCTCACTCACCACAGACACCATCGTTGACGCGGTTGGAGGGGATATACAGGGGCTTATAGCCAGTGTTGGTGCAGTGGAAGCTGCCGTTAGGACAGGCAGCCGTGCCTGGAAGAAAGAAGGGAGGGAAGGTTTTCGGAGTCAGCTCAGGGCCAGACATGTCCCACCCATCCACAGACAAGAGTCCCTGACAGGCTGGACGAGGTGGCTCACGCCTGTAATCCTAGCACTTTGGAAGGCTGAGGCTGGTAGATTGCCTGCGCTCAGGAGTTCAAGACCAGTCTGGGCCACACGGTGAAACCCGACTCTACTAAAATACAAAAATTAGCTGGGTGTAGCGGCGTGCACCTGTAGTCCCGGCTACTCAGGAGGCTGAGGCAGGAAATTGTTAGAACCCAGGATGTGGAGGTTGCAGTGAGCTGAGACTGCCACTGCACTTCAGCCTGGGCGACAGAATGTGACTCTGTCTCCAAAAAAAAAAGGCCCCTGACCCACACTACACACACAGAGTACAAGAAACAGAACGACCAAGGGAAGGAAAGAGCTGTGCACTGCACCCCCAGGTCTCAAGTAAAGCTCCTGGATAGCACTTCTGCCTCTCCTCACTGAGGCCCTTCAAAACAGGGTCTTGGGCTGGGAACGGTGGCTCAAGCCTGTAATCCCAGCACTTTGGGAGGCCGAGGCGGGTGGATCACGAGGTCAAGAGATGGAGACCATCCTGGTCAACATGGTGAAACCCCGTCTCTACTAAAAATACAAAAAAATTAGCTGGGCATGGTGGCGTGTGCCTGTAATCCCAGCTACTCGGGAGGCTGAGGCGGGATAATTGCTTGAACCCAGGAGGCGGAGGTTGCGGTGAGCCGAGATTGCGCCATTGCACACCAGCCTGGGTAACAAGAGCGAAACTCTGTCTCAAAAAAAAAACCAGGGTCTCAGCCGGGTGCAGTGGCTCACACCTGTAATCCCAGCATTTTGAGAGGCTGAGGTGGGTGGATCACCTGAGGTCATGAGTTTGACACCAGACTAGCCGAATGGTGAAACTCCATCTCTACTAAAAATATGAGAAATTAGCCACGCGTGGTAGCATCCACCTGTAATCCTGGCTACTTGGGAGGCTGAGGAAGGAGAATTGCTTGAACCCAGGAGGTGGAGGTTGCAGTGAGCAGAGATAGTGCTGTTGCACTCCAGCCTGGGTGATAAGAACAAAACTCCATCTCAAAAAAAATAAATTAAAAAAAAAAGGCGGGGCACAGTGGCTCACGTCTGTAATCCCAGCACTTCGGGAGACCGAATCGGGTAAATCATGATGTCAGGAGATGGAGACCATCTTGACCAATATGGTGAAACCCTGTCTCTACTAAAAATACAAAAAATTTAGTTGGGTGTGGTGGTGCACACCTCTGGTCCCAGCTACTCAGGAGGCTGAGGCAGGAAAATCCCTTGAAACTGCAGAGGTTGCAGTGAGCTGAGATCCTGCCACTGCACCCCAGCCTGAGCTACCGAGCAAGACTCTGTCTAAAAAAAAAAAAAGGGGGGGGGTCTCATCCTGGTGGCTCAAACCTGTAACCTGTAGCAGTTTGGGAGGCCAAGGCAGGAGGATGACTTGAGCTCAAGAGTGCCAGGCTGCAGAGAGCTATGATCACGCCTTAACAACAGACCAAGACCCTGTCTCTTCAAAAAACACAAAAACAAAAAACCAAGGTTTCCCTTCACCTCTGTCTCCTCCTGGATTCCTCTTGGCCCCATCCTGTCTCCCACTTCTAGGGGTTTGCCCATGTTGGCCCCTCCATCTGCAGCACCTTCGGGATTGGACTGAAACCTCACCTCCTTGGAGGAGGCTTTTCTGACCCCCAGGCTTTGAGGGTAGGAGGACTCTGGGCTCCTCCAGCTACCTAGGGCCATAACACTGACCACTGACTTCTGGGCTTGTTTCTGCCCACTCAACGGGGAACCAGCACATGGAGGATCTTGGTCACACAGACAGGCCCGGCACTGAGCAGCGTTCAATAAATATCTGATGCATGAACAGAGAAAAAGCTCACCTGGCTCATCAGAGCCATCCTTGCAGTCGCAATAGTCATCGTTGACCTGATCGAATGGGATGGTAGCTGAACCGTCCAGGCAGGTGAAAGGCTTGGACTCGTCGTAGAAGTGATGAGCTGTGACGGTGCAGGAAGCTCACGTGAGGGCAGGAAGGGGCCTTCTCCACTAAACACCACCTCTGCTCTCCCACCCCCACCAGCGGAGCACTGCCGGGAAACTGAGGCAAAAGGCTGTAAATGCCTCTCCCACCTCCAGCCTGGCGGGAGGGTGAACAGGTGGACTCACTGGTGAGGGAGACGCCCCGGGGCCTCTTGACCTCCACGGCCCAGCACAAGGGTAGCAGCAGAAGCAGCGGAAGCATTTCACCAGAGGCTCCCAGGCCCGAAACCCGTTCTGTAGAAGGAAGCCGACAGCGGGGAGATGCGCTGTATCGCCACGCTGCAGCAAGAAAGGGGATCCGATCAGTGGGAAAGGGCTACTTCCAGTTAACTGGATTCCTTCATCGCTTCCAGGCAATGAGGCCTCACTTTGTTTCCCACATAGGGGCGAAGGGCAGCGATCTCCCTAATCCTAGCCAGTCTCACTTGGCTCAAATCAATGGTGAGGATCTCCAAACCTCGCTCCCTGTGCCTAGCTGTGGCCCAATTCCCGCCAACAGGCCGAAAGGGTTAACAGTCTCCGCCGTCCACACCCACACAAGCATCCTCCCGTTGCCCCCCTGTAGGAAATTAAGGTGACCTCCCACCCGCTCGTTCATCACCTACACGAGGCCGGGGCAAAGGTCAGTATCCACCGCACCCCTCTCGTTCGGCAGACACGGTTCCTGCAGCAAAAAGAAAGCGGAAATATCTGGGAGCCGTCACTACCGGTAGTTCGTCCCGCACCGGGAACGGCGAGTCAGGGTCGCCATGTTGGGAGTGGCAGGAGTGGGGGAGGTGCTAGAGCCGAGACGGCCATCTTGGCCAGGACTGTGAAGCCTTACGGAGGAGAGTTCTGAGGGCTCGCTCTTAATGGCGGCGCAACGTACCACCATCTTGGGAGTGGCGACTTCTCCAGACGGAAAGAAAGTTCCTGAAAAATGCCCCCGAACCCCCGGGGGCGGGAAAAGGTTTTGGGGAGGGTGGGGGGGGGGGGAAAAGGATGATCACGTGATCCTAAAGTGTCCTGACCTCTGTCCTGCTGCCGGGCTCTGCTCCGCCCACTGTTGGGACTGCCCCTCCATGAACCGTCAACCAATGAGAACGCAGTGTCAGCCATGGAACGCGTGTAGTCTCCATGGAAACACTGGAGGGAGAAGAGGAGGCGGTTACCTAGCAACCGAGAGATACGGAGAGCAACCGCCTAGCGGTCGGAAAGTGCATTTTTCAGAGCCCTGGGAATCCGAGCTGACCGATCACTGACAGGGGCGATTGACTCCTAGTTGTCCCCCTAACTCCTAGGGGCCTTCTGCCCCCGACCCCATCATGACGTCCCCCCTGTGCAGAGCGGCATCCGCCAGCGCCCTGCCTCCTCAGGATCAGGCTTCGACGCCCTCTTCCAAGGGCAGGAAGAGTTTGGGCAAACCCAGCCATCTCCGAGGAAAGGGTGCAACCCAGGCTTGGACACTCGGCCGTTCCAAGGCAGGATCCTTCGGCAGAGGTGCAGGGAAGCCCTCTATGCACTCGCAGGTGGCTGAATTACATAGAAAGATACAACTGCTAGGTAAGATGGCTCCAGAGAGCACAGAGGGTCAGGGGTCAACAGTGTCCATGCAATCTTCTGACCAGGCATGGTGTGACAAAGGTATTTCTCCAGCTGTTCTAGGTGAACAGCGTTTGGGCAAAACTCATATTTGTTCATGTTTTTCCTCCTCTCCCTCTTAAAACTTCTCATGAGCGCAGAACCAAACCGAGTGAACTGTATTTCAAACTTTCCTGTAACTTTCTCTCCCTCTCCCTCTCTCTCTCTCTCTCTCTTTTTTTTTTTTTTTTTTTTGAGACAGGGTCTCTCTGCCGCCTAGGCCGGAGAGGAGTGGCATGATCTTGACTCATTTCAACCTCCACAGGTTCAAGTGATTCTCGTACCACAGCCTCCTAAGTAGCTGGGACTACAGGCACATGCCACCTCACCTAATTTTTATATTTTTAGTAGAGACGGGGTTTCACCATGTTGGTCAGGCAGATCTCGAACTCCTGACCTCAAATGATCCACCTGCCTTGGCCTCCCAAAGTTCTAGGATTACATGTGTGAGCCACCACGGCAAGCCTTTTTTCTTTTTGACAGGGTTTTACTCTACTGTTCAGGCTGCAGTGTAGTGGTTCAACAATAGCTCACTGCAGCCTCGACCTCCTAGGCTCAAGCAGTCCTCCCACCCCAGCCTCCCAAGTAGCTGGGACTACAGGCATATGCCACCATGCTTGGCTAATTTTCTTTTTTGGAGAGATGGATTCTCACTATACTGCCCAGGCTGGTCTCCAACTCCTGGGCTCAAGCAATCCTTTCATCTCAGCCTCCTGAGTAGCTGGGACTCACAGGCTCACACCACCACACCAGGCCACATTTTTTGTAGTTTTAGTAGAGACGTGGTCTCACCATATGTGCCCAGGCTGGTCTGGAACTCCTGAGCTCAAGCAATCCACCCACATCAGCCTCCCAAAGTACTGGGATTACAGACATGAGCCACCGTGCCTGGGCACAGACCCTCTTATACTCGGATTTTTTTCGGTAAATAGAGTAGCCCTTTGTATTCCCGGATTCCGAGTCCACAACTAAATGCAAATTGAAAATACAGTATTCTCACAGGCTGAGCATGATTGTTCATGCCTGTAATCCCAGCACTTTGGGAGACCAAGATAAGAGGATCGCTGGTGGCCAGGAGTGTGAGAACAACCTGGCAACATAATGAGACCATGTCTCAGTTTTTGCTCTTGTTGCCCAGGCTGGAGTGCAGTGATGCGATCTTTGCTCACCACAACCTCCACCTCCTGGGTTCAAGCGATTCTTCTGCCTCAGCCTCCCCAGTAGCTGGGATCACAGGCATACAACACCACGCCTAGCTAATTCTGTATTTTTAGTAGAGACAGGGTTTCTCCATGTTGGCCAGGATGGTCTCAATCTCCTGACCATGTGATCTGCCCGCCTTGGCCTCCCAAAGTGCTGGGATTACAGGAATGGACCATCGTGCCCGGCTTTACACCTGGTTAATTTTTGTTTGTTTGTTTATTGAGACGGAGTTTCGCTCTTGTTACCCAGGCTGGAGTGCAATGGCGCAATCTTGGCTCACCGTAACCTCCGCCTCCTGGGTTCAGGCAATTCTCCTCCCTCAGCCTCCTGAGTAGCTGGGATTACAGGCACGTGCCACCGTGCCCAGCTAATTTTTTTTGTATTTTTAGTAGAGGCGGGGTTTCACTATGTCAGCCAGGCTGTTTGACGACTGCATTCATTTTTTTTCTTTTAGTACAATTTTCATTTCATTTTTCTCCAGAGAATAGTCTGTCTTCAGTCTGTAAGGACTCAGCTCCTTACATGGGCTTTGGCGGGAGTCATGGGGCATGTGCAGGTCTAAATCAGGGTGGTGTGTTCGGTCCTTGCTGGCTTCATGAGATTGATGCCTGGCTGCTCTGCTGTGAATTGCACAGCTCACACAGTAATGCAGCTTCACATACAACTTGGGAAGCACATAGGCATCGAAGACACTCGATTCAGAAATGCCCGACTGCTGCAGCCTCCATTGTTTTGAATGACAAATTTCTTAATGGCCTTGTCCTTGGCACGCATCAGGCACAGTTCAGGCAGCGAATAGGCTGCATGTGACCACGGCCCTTTCTGGCACAACGTTGTTCCTTCTTTTCTTTGTCATCTTGGAGGCACAGATCGGAGAGAGCTGCATTCTTATAATATTAAGTTGATGATTGCAAAAAAAGGTCTTCTCTCTGGGATGTTGCACCCACCCACCCAGTAACTGTGTGTCTGTCCACCTCACCTGCCTGGCAGAGGGTGACCGCAAGGCTTTTTTTGAGAGCTCACAGTGGAACATCAAGAAGAATCAGGAAACCATCAGTCAGCTCCGTGAGGAAACTAAGGCACTGGAACTAAAGCTGCTGGACCTGCTCAAGGTAAGGGGTGAAGAGGTGGGTGGAGGAGTTCCATGGGGGTGGTGGGGCAAGGAGACAGCACCTGGCCTCAGCTAGAGGTTGGATGATGAAAAGTGACTGCACTCTCCTCCCTGCAGGGAGATGAGAAAGTGGTCCAGGCAGTGATACAAGAATGGAAGTCGGAGAAGCCGTACCTCAAGAACAGGACAGGCCAGGTTTGCCCCACCCTCTCCCCACCTCCTCCTTCATTACCAGCCGGGGTCCCCTCGGCGCTGGACTCCAGGCTGTCCAATCCTTTCTGCACACCAGCTGCCATTCATGTGCTCATTCAGTTACATCTTTATTACTCACCATCCTTGGACCTGGCATCCTGGCATGGTAGTAAATGCAGGGAAAAAACAGACCAGTCGGCTGGGCACGGTGGCTCAGGCCTGTAATCTCAGCACTATGGGAGGCCAAGGTGGTCAGATCACCTGAGGTCAGGAGTTCAAGACCAGCCTGGCCAACATGGTGAAACCCTGTCTTAAAAAAAAAAAAAAAAAACAGACCAAGTCCCCACTTGTAAAAACAGCTCATATTGGCTGAGCACAGTGGCTCACACCTGTAATCCCAGCACTTTGGGAGGCCAAGGTGGGTGGATCACCTGAGATCGGGAGTTCGAGACCAGCCTGGCCAACATGCTGAAACCTCATCTCTACTAAAAATACAAAAATTCAACTGGTGTGGTGGCACATGTCTGTATTCTTGGCTACTTGGGAGGCTGAGGCAGGAGAATTGCTTGAACCTGGGAGACGGAGGTTGCAGTGAGCCGAGATCATGCCACTGCACTTCAGGCTGGGCAACAGAATGAGACTGTTTAAAAAAAAAATTAGCCAGGCATGGTGGCGGTCACCTGTAATCTCTGCTACTCAGGAGGCTGTGGCAGGAGAATTACTTGAACCCAGGAGGCAGAGGTTGCAATGAGCCAAGATCGAGGCACAGCACTCCAACCTGGGCAAGAGAGTGAGACTCCATTTCAAAAAGAAAGAAAGAAAAAAAAAATGGCCAGGCACGTTGGCTCACGCCTGTAATCCCAGCACTTTGGGAGGCCGAGGTGGGCAGATCACCTGAGGTCAGGAGTTCGAGACCAGCCTGACCAACATGGTGAAACCCTGTCTCTAAAAAGAAAAAAAAAAATATTTGGAGGCCGGGCACAATGGCTCACACCTGTAATTCCAGCACATTGGGAGGCCAAGGTGGGCAGATCACAAAGTCAGGAGTTCAAGACCAGCCTGACCAACATGGTGAAACCCCGTCTCTACTTAAAAAAAAAAAAACAAAATACAAAAATTAGCCAGGCATGGTGGTGTTCGCCTGTAATCCCAGCTACTCAGGAGGCTGAGGCAGGAGAATCTCTTGAACCCGGGAGGCAGAGGTTGCAGTGAACCGAGATCACACCACTGCACTCCAGGCTGGCCGCAGAGCAAGACTCCGTCTCAAAAAAAAAAAAAAGAAATTAGAACCCTGAGTGTGTGTAAGATCACCAAGGTGGTCAGTGTGGACAGAGAGAAAAGCCTGGTGCTCTGTCTCCAAAAACAACACAGAAGGGGTGGCCAGGGAGGTGGGTAGAAAACTGGAGAGGGGGGTCCTGGAAGCCACAGTATGGGAGAAGGAAGGCAGGAAGCGCTAGGTGTGTGCTGGGATGGGGTGTTCAGGCCCCTGCTTTCGCTCGGCCCCTTGCAGCAGGCTCTGGAGCACCTGGACCACCGGCTGAGCGAGAAGGTGAAGCAGCGGAACGCCCTGCAGCACCAGGTGGTGTTGCGGCAGAGGCGGCTGGAGGAGCTCCAGCTCCAGCACAGCCTGCGCCACCAGGAGATGGCAGAGGCGCAAAACAGCCACTCGGAGGTGGCCAAGGTAGGGCTGAGAGAGGCCTGCAGGGCAGAGGGTCCTGTGGGAGGGATCGAGTGCGGAGGGCACTCTAGACCCTGCCACTCTCTAGACCATGCGGAACCTGGAGAACCGCCTGGAGAAGGCCCGGATGAAGGCGGAGGAGGCCGAGCGCATTACCAGCGTGTACCTGCAGCTCAAGGCCTATCTACAGGTAGGGACTAGGAGGGCTTGGGTGAGGGGGCAAGCAGGGGCTAGGGACAGCAGTCACAGGCCTGCCTCATCTCCCCAACACCCCCCACAATGCCCCAGGACGAGAGCCTCCACTTGGAGAATCGGCTGTACTTCATGGAGGCTGAGGTGGTGAGGACCAAACACGAGCTGGAGGCACTGCACCTGGTGAACCAGGAGGCCCTCAACGCCCGGGAGATTGCCAAGGTGCCAACCTTCTTGTCCCCAGCCGTCCTGCCCAGCTGCCACGGTGTCCCAGCTTCAGAATCTGATCCCAGCTGTCCCTGAGCTTCCCCACCGCCCCCGCCTCCATCCATCTCCTAGCACCCTGCGGCGGGTAGCAGTAGGTGCCATCTGGTCCCTTGCTCCCCTACCCGCCCTCCAGAACCAACTGCAGTATCTGGAGGAGACCTTGGTTCGAGAGCGCAAGAAGCGGGAATGCTACATAAGTGAGTGCAAGAAGCGCGCTGAGGAGAGGAAACTGGAGAACCAGCGCATGGAGCGCAAGGTGGGCACACCCAGGAGTATGTGGCTGTGACTCCAGCCCAGCCTTGCCCTGGCTCTACCTCATCCTTGGCTTTCTCCTACCTCTGAAGTTTCTCCTAACCCCCCCACTCCCTGACTCCACCCCCAGTTGGTGCAAAGACTCTTCCCATATCCCTGACCCCTCTCCTCCCCTGCCCTCCTAGGTAGCTGTTCTATTTTGGCTCTGACATGGCCTCCAGCCTTCCCGACTCACTGACCCCTACTCATCCTTTCCCACATGAGTAGACTGCCTGTCTTAAATCTGACCCTGCCTCTAGCCCAACCCTTGCCTAAGGCCCCGCCCGCTTTCTATTGGCCCCGCACCTGGCACCTGTCCTGAGGCTGCCACCCATCCAGCCCTTTTTGTTTTTGGGTTTTTTTTTTCTTTTTGGTAGTGTGTGTGTGTGTGTGTGTGTGTATTTTTTGAGACAGGGTCTTACTCTGTCCCTCAGGCTGATCATAGCTCACTGCGGACTAGACCAGCTGGACTCAAGTGATCCTCTCACCTCAGCTTCCCAAGTAGCTGGGACTACAGGCGCGCCACCAAGCCCTGCTAATTTTTGTATTTTTTGTAGAGAAGGGATTTTGCCCTATTTCCCAAGCTGGTCAAATCCTTGGGCTCAAAAAAACGATCCTCCCACCTTGGCCTCCTAAAGTGCTGGAATTAAAGGCATGAGCCACCGCCACCGAGCCTGGCCTTGTCCCACTTTCTTGACCCCTGCCCAGTGCCCTTATCTGGCCCCAACTTTTTGCCCTCTCCCCTCCCTCCAGTTCTAGCCCTGTTCCCTTTGGGGCCCCAGTCTGGATCCCCCTCCCCATCCTCCATGCTAAGCGCTGTCCACGAGCTGACCCTGGCTCTGACCTCAACCCACGAGCAGACCCACCGTGAGCACCTGCTGCTGCAGTCTGAAGACACCATCCAAGACAGCCTGCATGCCAAGGAGGAGGAGCTGCGGCGGCGCTGGAGCATGTACCAGATGGAGGTGATATTTGACAAGGTCAAGGACGCCACCGGCACTGCTGAGTCGCACGTGAGTTCTTCCGGCAGCCCGCTGCCGAGCCCCCTCCACCCTAGATGCACCCTGGGGTCCCCAGGCCGAGGAAACAAACACACCCTGCCTCCCCACTGACAGGTCAGTTCTTCAGCTCACAAACCTGCTTCTTTCTTGAAAAATATCTCTTCCCTCTCCAGCTACCATTCAGTTTTTCTGCTGCCTTCGAAGCAAAACTCCCAGGAGCCGTCTATACTCGCCGTCATTTCTACACTCGCCGTCATTTCTACACTCGCCTTCCTTTCTCTCTTGCACCGTGCTAACTCCTTTGCCATGCCAGCTGTAGGAGAACTGGGAATTTCCTCTCTTGTTCTGTCTCCAGTGTCTGCAAGTGGCATCCCTGCCCCAGGTCCCTCACTTTGCAGTGTCTTCCTTATAGTATTCTAAGACCAATGTGTCCCCCTTGGGTCCTGGTTCTTGCCAGTGAGCACTGGACCCCAACCCTGTTTCTTCCCTCTGGGTGCCTGCCAACCTGCTGCTCCTCCTATGGGGCTGACCCCTGAGGGGTTCTGGGACTTCCACCTGTGGGAGGACACCTATGGGGTCATCTGGGGCACTGAGGCACAGTCCTTTTCCAGATTTGGGCATTGTGAGGGGATGGCTCCGAAGACAGGTGGCATTTCCTGTGAGACTGGGGGAGATTCACGACCAGAAATTGATGGCACATTGATTTTGGAAAGAAGCTATGTTCACCTGTCCAGCTGCCCCCGAATTTGGCCTGACTCAAATTCCTTGTATTTATATGTTTTTCAATTTTTTTGAGATGAAGTCTTGCTCTGTCACCCAGGCTAGAGTGCAGTGGCACGATCTCAGCTCACTGCAATCTCTGCCTCCCGGGTTCAAGTGATTCTCCTGCCTCAGCCTCCCCAGTAGCTGGGACTATGGGCATGCACCACCACGCCCGGCTAATTTTTGTATTTTTTATAGTAGAGACGGGGTTTCACCAAGTTGGCCAGGACGGTCTCCATCCCTTGACCTCGTGATCCGCCCGCCTTGGCCTTTCAAAGTACTGGGATTACAGGTGTGAGCCACCGTGCCCAGCTCAAATTCCTTATATGGGCCAGAAAGGGCCCCACAAAAATGATATATCCAGGGCAGCTCACCCTTGAAGCAACCCCGACTCCAACCCACAGTATCTCCATACATCGCTGTGTAAAAGGTGCCAGCTCAGGCCACCTGTCCTGCTTCTGAGGGGACACAGGGTGGGGGGTAGGAGGCGAAGCGCTCCTGCACCTCCTTAGACCCTGGCTCTGACTGGGGCCGCGTGGTCCGCAGTCGGTGGTGCGGCGGTTCCTGGCCCAGGGAGACACCTTTGCGAAGCTGCAGACGCTCAAGAGCGAGAACGAGCAGACGTTGGTGACGCTGAAGCAGGAGAAGCAACAGCTGCAGCGGGAGCTGGAAAACCTCAAGTACTCGGGGGAGGCCACAATGGTGAGGTGAGGCCCTGGGATCCTGGGGAGGTCGGTGGGGCGGCGGCGGGGCAGACTGAACCCCCCAGTGGCGACCTCCCGGTTCCCTGCAGCCAGCAGAAACTGCAAGCCGAGGCGCAGGAACGCCTCAAGCAGGAGGAGCGGCGGCGCGCCGAGGCCCAGGACCAGCTGGAGCGCACCTTGCGGGCGATGCAAGTGGCTAAGGACAGCCTGGAGCACCTGGCCAGCAAGCTGATCCACATCACTGTGGTAGGCCCCGCCCAGAGGCAGCCCCTCCAGGCCCTCCCGGGACCGACGACGCGAAACCACGAAGAGGGGATTCCTGTCACAGCGGCCTGCCCTAGGGAACCCCCATCCTTTGTCCCGGACAACAGAGGCCCCGCCCACATGGGAAGAAGCCTCGCCCCATTCCTCAGAATCCCCGCCCCACATCCCTAAGGGAACTCTCACTCCCGAAAGGAAGCCCAAGACTTCGGAGACCCTCTCCGGTCTCAAGTTCTACCTCCAAGGGAAAGTCCCACCCTGTCCCCACCGAAAACCTCGGAGACCTCGCTGCAATTCTGGAGCCACCCGAGACAGAAGCCCTATCGTGCCCGTAGCAGAGGCCCATTTCTTCAGGAGGCCATTCCCATAATGGCCTCCCTCGATTACCGTCCCCACCAAGTGGCCGCCCCGAAACCTTTCCACACTGTAGCTGCAGTTCAGAGGCTCCGCCCTCACAGACGTGGCCTTGACCCGCGTCCCCGTCCCCACTGACTAGCACCGCCCCTGTAAATGGGAACTTTACCTCCCAGGCCCCGCCCCAGAGGAAAAGCCCCGCCCCTGGGTGGAGCCTGTTCACGAGGCCACACCCCTCTCGGCTGACCGGACTCTGCCCTGGCCGCAGGAGGACGGTAGTTTCGCGGGAAAGGAGCTGGATCCCCAAGCAGATAACTATCTACCAAACCTGCTGGACTTCGTGGAGGAAAAGCTGCTGAAACTGCAGTCGCAGCTCGGGAGCCACGACGTCCAGGAGATGCTGCGTCACATCGCCGACCGCGAGGTGCCCTGCAGCTATGGGGCAGGGCTCCAGAGATCGAGGAGGGGGGCTGGGTCGGAAAACCAGGGAACCGCGGGCAACCTCGGGAGACCAGGGTGCAGGCTGATGAGCCAGGAGGGGGTCTCAGGGACAACGAGTGAGGTTTGAGGAGCCACAAGGAAAGAAACCAGAAGAGGTGGCCGGGCGCGGTGGCTCACGCCTGTAATCCCAGCACTCTGGGAGGCCGAGGTGGGTGGATCATCTGAGGTCTGGAGTTCGAGACCAGCCTGGTCAACATGGTGAAACCCCGGCTTTACTAAAAATACAAAAAATTAGCTGGGCGTGGACCCCTGTAATTCCGGCTATTCGGGAAACTAAGGCACCAGACTCTCTTGAACCCAGGAGGTGGAGCTTGCAGCCAAGATCGAGCCATTGCACTCCAGCCTGGGCAACAAGAGCGAAACTTCCTCTCAAAAAAAAAAGAAAGAAAGAAAAGAAAAGAAACCAGAAGAGGTGCGGGCTCTGGGTCCAGGAGGCCAGAGGATGAGGCTGAGCAATCGGGATGGGGACAGGCCTAGTGGCAAGGCCCCAGAGACCAGGGATGGACCTGAGTGATGAGAGGTTGAAGCTGGGTATCAAGGTGTCTGCTGAAAGAGGGATGGAAGTGGGTAGTGGTCTCCAGCTAAAACCGGGGCATATCTTGGAATGGGGTGGGGAGGAGAGGGAACGTGATTTCTTGCTCTCTTAGTTCCTTGCCAGCTTAGAGGAAAGCCTGCCCAAATACAACACCCGCATCGCCCTGCCCCTTGCTACTTCCAAGGACAAGTTTTTTGGTCAGTATGGGTGGAAGGATGAAGGGGTATGGTTGGAGCCCCAAGCTGGGGAGCAGGAAGTTGTCGGATACCCTGCTCAGGGCCAAGGTGGGGGTGGAATGGGGTGGTAAAGGCTGGGAAGGAGACCCGGGGGTGGGGACCCGGATCCCTCAATGCTCCCTGCTTCCCCCTCACCCTCCCCCCTAGACGAAGAGAGTGAGGAGGAGGACAACGAGGTAGTGACCCGCGCATCGCTCAAGATCCGTTCACAGAAGTTAATCGAAAGCCGCAAGAAGCACCGTCGCTCTCGGAGGTCCTAGACTCGCCCTGGTGGCCCCATCGGGGCCCCCGATTCCTCCGGGCCTAGCGCAGGCCCCACGGGGCCCCTTCAAGGGCCGAACGTAGTTCGGACAGGGAGCCAAGGCAGCCAGCGGCGCCCGGAGGAGAGGAAGGGGCCGGGCCAGACGTTCCCACAGTAAATCTCCCCAGCTGGGTCTGCCCTGGCCTCAGAATTGCGCAATAAAGGTCACAGACCAAGCCCCTGGGTATTTGTCTCTTTATGACCCTGCACCACTCAAGAGAGAGTTGTCCCTGAAAACCCAGGGCCACAGACTTGTATTCCCTGTTTTCCCAGCACTTTGGGAGGCTGAGCTGGGTGGATTGCTTGAGCCCAGGGGTTCCAGACCAGCTTGGGCAACATGGTGAAAAAGAGTTCTAACCGCCCCCCCCCCAAAAAAAATAGCCGGGCGTGGTGGCATGTACCTGTAGTCCCAGGTACTTGGGAGACTGAGGCAGGAGAATCCTTGAACCCAGGAGGTGGAGGTTGCAGTGAGCCAAGATCATGCCACTGTACTCCAGCCTGGGCAATGGGACTGAGACCCTATCTCAAAAAATTAATAAGGCTAGGCACCGTGGTTCACGCCTGTAATCTCAGCATTTTGGGAGGCCATGGCAGGTGAATCGCTTGAGGCCAGGAGTTTGAGACCAGCCTGGCAAGCATGGCAAAACCCCTTCTCTACTAAAAGTACAAAAATTAGCCAGGCATGGTGGTGGTACCTGTAATCACAGCTACTTGGGAGGCTGAGGCAGGAGAATCGCTTGAACCCGGGAGGCAGAAGTTGCAGTAAGCTGAGATCAAGCCACTGTACTCCATCGTGTATAACAGAATGAGACTCCTTCGCAAAATAAAAATAATCAGTTGGGCACAGTGGTTCATGTCTGTAGTTCCAGTACCTTGGGAGGCTGAGGTGGGTGGATCACCTGAGGTCGGGAGTTCGAGACCAGCCTGACCAACATGGAGAAACTCCATCTCTATTAAAAATACAAAAAAAAAAAAAAAAAAGCCGGGTGTGGTGGTGGGTGCCTGTAATCCCAGCTACTTGGAAGACTGAGGCAGGAGACTTGCTTGAACCCAGGAGGTGGAGATTGTAGTGAGCCAAGATCTGGCCATTGTACTCCAGCCTGGGCAACAAGAGGGAAACTCCGCCTGAAAAAAAATCATCATCATCAAAAGTGGAAGATGCCCCCACACTTGGTCAAGCTAGCCCTTTCCACTAGAGGACAAAGGACTCCGGTCTGGGGACACACATCTGCCCCCACACAGGAGCTCCCCAACATCTGGGGACACAAAAAAGACCCTTCTCTTGGGACAGATGTGTCCTTTTTCCTGGGGACAGATTGATAGGCACCCGGCGGAAGAGCCAGGACCTCTCCTGGGCTGGAGTGAGGTCCGGCTGGAAGGATCCAGAGCCGTGGGTCCGGCCTGCCCCGCCCGCCCCAGCAACTCGACCGCCCCGCCCCACTGGCCCCAGCGCTCGGCCACTGCCCGCCACCCGCCGGCCCTTCCGCCTCACTCAGCGGCGCCACTGAGAGGGACGGGCGTCGGCCATGGAGCGCACAGCAGGCAAAGAGCTGGCCCTGGTAAGGGGACAAGGGATTCCCGGATCCTGCATCCCTGGCGACCCGCAAGGTCCCGAAACTCCAAGTGCCCTCCCTTCGGACGCCACCTGCTCCCCATTTGAAATCGCCCTGGAGTCCCCTCCTGGGGACTCACGACCCAAGACCCAGTGAAGCGATTGTTTCCTCTTAGGGATGGGGGCGGGAGTCTCTGAGCGCAGTCAGCAGAAAAGGGCCAGACACAGGTTCTATGAGACTGGACCCTGAGACATCCCCAAATGCCACCCCTTGTCCTCAGGACTTGGGAGGAGGGGGCCCGCAGCGAGGAGGGGACTAGCCTGGGACCCCAGCCGGAGTCTCGAAGCCTCTAGCCAGGAAGGGGCGTGGGGATGGAGCAGGAAAACTCGGCCCGAGTCTGCGCCGCGAAGGAGGCTGAGGCTCCAGGACCCGCGCCCCTTTGGTGCACTGAGTCCTACTCTGCGTTCAGGCGCCGCTGCAGGACTGGGGTGAGGAGACCGAGGACGGCGCGGTGTACAGCGTCTCCCTGAGGCGGCAGCGCAGTCAGCGCTTGAGCCCGGGGGAGGGCCCCGAGGGCAGCCAGGTGAGGAGGGAGTTCGACGGGTGGGCGGGGAGCGAAGCGACCAGGTGAGGGCGGAGCTGGAGAGCCGAGGTTTGGCCGCCAGGTGCCGCGGGCGGGAGGAAGGGAGGGGCTCAGAGGCGACCTGGTGAGGGTAGACAAGGGCCTGGGGGCGGCCAGGTAAATGGGGAGATCCAAGGAATAGGAGTGGGGCCAGGTGATGGCTGCGCAGTTCCCAAGGGGAGCCTGGGGACAAACTGGTAAGGGCAGAACTGGACGGCCGGGTGAGGAAAGGCCGGTTTAGAGGGCTGGGGCTGGAAGGTGGAATGGGGTTGGTTTAGAAGTGGCCAGGTGAGGGCGGGTGGGGCAGCCAGTGAAGCGTGTCAGGATGGCTGAGGGAAGCTGCAGGTGGCCAAGAGTGTGTGTGGGGGGGTAGGGGACAGGGCATGGGACAGGGAGGGCAGGTTGCAGGAGCTATTCGTGGACGGGGCTGAATAATAACTCCAAGCCGGGAAAGTGTGGGGCGCACACCTATAATCCCTGCGCTTTGGGAGACCAAGGCAGAAGGCCAGGAATTTGAGACCAGCCTGGGCAACACAGCAAGATTCTCTCTCTACAAATTAATTAGGTGGGCGTGCTGGTGCTCAGCGGTGGTCCCAGCTACTCAGAAGGCTGAGGCAGGAGGACGACTTGATCCTAGGAATGGGAGGCTTCAGTGAGCTATGATTGTGCCACTGCACCCCAGCCTGGGCAACAAAACAAGACCCTGTCTCTAAAAAAAAAACCAAAAGAAAACAATAACTCCAAGAAGTCGGGAGTCAGAGGAATCACATGCAAGAGTGGTGCTAGGGGTCGGGCTCAGGGGCTCATGCCTGTAATCCCAGCACTTTAGGAGGCCAAAGTGGGTGGATCACTGGGTCAGGAGTTCAAGACCAGCCTGGCCAAGATGGTGAAACCGTATCTCCAATAAAAATACAAAAAATTAGTCAGGCATGGGGGCAGGTGCCTGTAATCCCAGCTACTCGGGAGGCTGAGGCAGAGAATTGCTTGAACCTGGGAGGCGTAAGTTGCAACGAGCCAGGATTGTGCTACTGCACTCCAGCCTAGTGACAGATCGAGACTGTCTCAAAAAAAAAAAAAAAAAAAAAAAAAAGAGCGGTGCTAGGGGCTGGGTGCAGTGGCTCACATCTGTAATCCCAGCACTTTGGGAGGCCAAGGTGATGGATCACGAGGTCAGGAGTTCGAGACCAGCCTGGCCAGCACTGTGAAACCCCCATCTCTCCTAAAGATACAAAAAATTAGCTGGGTATGGTGATGTGGACCTGTAATCCCAGCTACTCAGGAGGCTGAGGCAGGAGAATCCCTTGAACCCTGGAAGCGGAGGTTGCAATGAGCCGAGATCACACCATTGCACTCCAGCCTGGGTGACGGGGCAAGACTCCATCTCAAAAAAAAAAAGTAAGGAAAAAAGAGTGGTGCTAGGGATAAACGTGATTAGAGAAGGTGCTTCAAGGACCACTCCTGGTCTTTCATGGCCACCCCGCCCCTCCTGCAGGCCCCCAGCCCATCTGCTGCCAATACCTTCCTCCACTATCGAACCAGCAAAGTGCGGGTGCTGAGGGCAGCACGCCTGGAGTGGCTGGTAGGAGAGTTGGTGTCTGGAGACCGTGAGCAGGACCCCAGTTTTGTGCCCGCCTTCCTGGCCACCCACCGGACCTTCGTACCCACTGCCCGCCTTCTGGGCTTTCTGCTGCCACCAGTGCCGCCGCCCCCACCTCCTGGGTCAGTAGCAACCCAAAACCTCCATGTTCCCACCCTAGATCCCCACTTGGGCACACCCGCACCTCCTCAGGTGGGACCAAGATACACCTCCCAAACCCAGAGCCCTCTTCCTAAGGCCCCTCTAGATTCCCCCTTCCTCACCTGCTGGGGGGCCTCTTCCCAGGGCAGAGATCAAGAAGACAGCGGGACAAGATCTGAGCTTCAACAAAAACCTGAGGTTGGTCCCCCATCCAAATAGGGGAGTTGGGGGGAGGAAAATCCCAGAGGACAAAGGTTACTGGTCAGCCTAGGGTTTTGCAAATTGCAGGTTGGGGCCCGGTGCAGTGGCTCAAGCCTCTAATCCCAGCACTTTGGGAAGTCCAGATGGGTGGATCATAAGGTCATGAGTTCAAGACCACCAGCCTGGCCAACATGGTGAAACCCCATATCTACTAAAACTACAAAAATTAGTTGGGCATGGTGGTGGGCACCTATAATTCCAGCTACTTAGGTGGCTAAGGCAAGAGAATCACTTGAACTCAGGAGACGGAGGTTGCAGCGAGGCAAGACCATGACGTTACACTCCAGCCTGGGTGACAGAGCAAGACTCCATCTCAAAAAAAAAAAAAAGAAGAAAATTGCAGGTTGGGTAATAAAAGACCAATAGTCAGGCTGGGTGAGGTGGCTCACACCTATAATCCCAGCGTTTTGGGAGGTGGAGGCAGGTGAACCACTAGAGATCAGGAGTTAGAGACCAGCCTGGCCAACATAGAGAAACCCTTTTTGTACTAAAAATACAAAAAAAAAAAAAAAAATTAGCCAGGTGTGATGGTGCACACCTGTAGTCCCAGCTACTAAGGAGGCTGAGGGATGAGAATCAGTTGAACCTGGGAGACTGAGGTTGCAGTGAGTCAAGATCAGGCCACTGTACTGCAGCCTAAGTGACAGAGTCTTACTCTGTCTCAGAAAAAAAAAAAAAAGAGGAAGAAGCCTAGGCGCGGTGGCTCAGGCCTATAATCCCAGTACTTTAGGAGGCCAATGGGGGTGGATCTCGAAGTCAGGAGTTCAAGACCAGCCTGAGCAACATAGTGAAACCCCATCTCTACTAAAAAGACAAAAATTAGCTGGGCATGGTGGCGCGCACCTGTAGTCCCAGCTACTCGGGACGCTGAGGCAGGAGAATCGCTTGAACCCAGGAGGCGGAGGTTGCGGTGACCCAAGACAGCATCACTGCACTCCAATCTGAGCAGCAAAGCCAGAGTCTGTCAAAAAAGGAAGGAAGGGAGGGAGGGAGGGAGGGAGGGAGAAAAGTGCCAGGAGTCACATTCTGGGTCCCCCACCACTCTGGACCCGGCTCTGAGACCCTGCCTCTCTGGCCAGGGCGGTGGTGTCAGTGCTGGGCTCCTGGCTGCAGGACCACCCTCAGGATTTCCGAGACCCCCCTGCCCACTCGGACCTGGGCCGAGTCCGAACCTTTTTGGGCTGGGCGGCCCCAGAGAGCGCTGAGGCCCGAAAAGCAGAGAAGCTTCTGGAAGATTTTTTGGAGGAGGCTGAGCGAGAGCAGGAAGAGGAGCCGCCCCAGGTGTGGACAGGTGAGGGGTTTTCAGATCCAGTCGTGTTCTGAGAGGCCTTTCCTGCCTGCTTCTTCCCACACAGGCTTTCTTTACCCTCTCAGAGCTGCAAATCCTAAGCAAGTTTTTTTTTTTTTTTTGAGACAGAGTTTTGCTCTTGTTACCCAGGCTGGAGTGCAATGGCGCGATCTCGGCTCACTGCAACCTCCGCCTCCTGGGTTCAGGCAATTCTCCTCCCTCAGCCTCCTGAGTAGCTGGGATTACAGGCACACGCCACCACGCCCCACTAATTTTTTTGTATTTTTAGTAGAGATGGGGTTTCACCATGTTGACCAGGATGGTCTCGATCTCTTGACCTCGTGATCCACCCGCCTCAGCCTCCCAAAGTGCTGGGATTACAGGCTTCAGCCACCGCACCAGCCAGCAAGGTTTTAACTCTAAGGCTCAATTTCCTCGTCTGTTCAATGGGGATAACAATTCTTGATTGGCTTGGCATGGTGGTTCACGCCTGTAATCCCAGCACTGTGGGAGGCTGAGGCGGGCAGATCACCTGAGGTTGGGAGTTCAAGACTAGCCTCACTAACATGGAGAAACCCTGTCTCTAGTAAAAAGACAAAAATTAGCAGGGTGTGGTGGTGCATGCCTGTAATCCCAGCTACTTGGGATGCTGAGGCAGGAGAATCTCTTGTAGCCGGGAGGTGGAAATTGCGGTGAGCTGAGATAGCACCATTGCACTCCAGCCTGGGTTACAAGAGTGAAACTCCATCTCAAAAAAAAATTTTTTTTTTTCTGAAGTATTAGCATGTGTCTAATATGTTTCTCTCCTTGGTGCCATTGGGTCAGGATGCCCTGGTGTTTCTAGCTACAAACCATTGCCTTGATACTTGTCTTTAATTTCTTTTTTCTTTTCTTTTTTTGAGTCAGAGTCTTGCTCTGTTGCCCAGGCTGGAGTGCAGTGTCTCCATCATAGCTCACTGCAGACTCAACATCCTGGGCTCAAGCAGTCCTCCTGGCTGGGCCTCCCAAAGTGCTGGCATTACAGGCATGAGTCACTACACCCAGCCTGTAAAATTTTTCCTATTTTTGCAATTCTTTTTTCAATTTTTTTTCTTTTTTGCCAGAGTCTCTCACTGTTACCCAGGCTGGAGTGCAGCGACACAATCTCAGCTCACTGCAACCTCCACGTCCTGGGCTCAAGTCATTCTCTTGTCTCATCTTCCCGAGTAGCTGGGACCACAGGCAGGTGTCACCACGCCCAGCTAATTGTTTTGTAGAGGTGAGGTTTCTCCATGTTGCCCAGGCTGGTCTTGAACTCCTGGGCTCCAGCGATCCACCTGCCTTGGCCTCCCAAAATGCTGGTATTACAGCCATGAACCATTGTGCACGGCTGGCCTCCTTATTTGACTCTTGGCTTTTGCTCAACTCCTGTACTGTGAGTGCATGAGAGGAGGACACGTGGTTCTTGCTCCCAGCTCTGTCCTCAGGGGCAGGAACAACACAGATTAGTTTGCTGAATAATTGCATCCTGATTAGGAAGTATCATCTTTCACCCATCTGTGTTTGATCTGATCCTCATCACAGAAGCATCTCTATCCCTAATCCCCCTCGCTTAATCTCCAGATTACGGTGGCCACATTCCTGTCCGATTTTACAAAGTAGCAGCCACTTCTCTATCCCTGGTGACAAAGTTTCAGTTATTTATGTATATAAAGGTTTAGCTGGACACGATGGCTCACGGCTGTAATCCCAGCACTTTGGGAGGCTGAGGCGGGTGGATCACAAGCTCAGGAGTTTGACACCAGCCTGGCCAACATGGTAAACCCCGTCTCTACTAAAAAAAAAAAAAAAAAAAAAATGCAAGGCCGGGCACAGTGGCTTACGCATATAATCCCACCACTTTGGGAGGCCGAGGCGGGTGGATCACGAGGTCAAGAGATCAAGACCATCCTGGTCAACATGGTGAAACCCTGTCTCTACTAAAAATATAAAAAAATTAGCTGGGCATGGTGGCGCATGCCTGTAATCCCAGCTACTCAGGAGGCTGAGGCAGAAGAATTGCCTGAACCCAGGAGGCGGAGGTTGCAGTGAGCTGAGATTACAGCATTGCACTCCAGCCTGGGTAACAAGAGCAAGACTCCACCACAAAATAAATAAATAAATAAATACAATAAAATAATAGTATAATGTCATAACTAGTACAAAGGATAAAGAAAAGGATAGTAATTTATACAGCAATAAATCATGGTTGGTTTTTTGTTTGTTTGTTTGGCTTTGTTTTTTTTTTTTTAGATGGAGTTTCACTCTTGTTGCCCAGGCTGGAGTTCAATGGTGCCATCCCAGGTCACCGCAACCTCCCACGTTCAAGTGATTTTCCTGCCTCAGCCTCCCGAGTAGCTGGGATTACAGGCATGCGCCACCACACTTGACTTTGTGTTTTTAGTAGAGATGGGGTTTCTCCATGCTGGTCAGGCTGGTCTCAAATTCCCAACCTCAGGTGATCTGCCTGCCTCGGTCTCCCAAAGTGCTAGGATTACAGGCGTGAGCCACCGCACCTGGCCTAAACCATCTTTTTCAATGGGTGAATGCTTTGGCATGCCCCACTGGGACACATGATGAGGTTGTCCCATGTCTTTGCCTGTCCTAGCATCACAATGGAGTGCTACAGTGCTGTCATACTGACAGTAACAAGCAGCAGCTAATGCAGGGGAGGGCACTGGTGAGGCAAAGACAGCAGCATAGATATTCCCAACTTGTGAACACTTGCAACTTGCAAACAAAACAAAGGCCTGACTTCCGTGGTCCTTATATTCTTTTTTATTTTTCCTTTTCAAAAAAAAAAATGGGATTTTACCACGATGGCCAAGCTGGTCTTGAACTCCTGACCTCAGGTGACCCACCCACCTTGGCCTCCCAAAGTGCTGGGATTACAGGCGTGAGACACCACGCCCAGCCTATTCTTCCTAACATATTCTATCATACATGGTCCTTACATTCCAAAATAATTTGTGTTTATGAACAAAATGGTCAGGTTCTAGGTGCAGATTATTGCAAAGAGGTTTTTCTTTTTCTTTTATCTTTTCTCTTTTTTTTTTGGAAACAGAGTGTTTATCACTCATGATGGAGTGCAATGGCATGGTCTTGGCTCACTGCAACCTCCACCTTCTGGGTTCAAGTGATTCTCCAGCCTCAGCCTCTCAAGTAGCTACAGGCACTGGTCACCACGCTTAATTTTTATATTTTTAGTAGAGAAGGGGTTTTGCCATGTTGGCCAGGCTGGTCTCCAACTCTCAACCTCAAGTGATTCGCTTATCTCTGCCTCCCAAAGTTCTGAGATTACAGGTGTGAGCCACCTCACCCAGCCCTTTCTTCCTTTCTTTTTCTGAGATGGAGTCTCACCCTGTCACCCAGGCTGGAGTGCAATAGCGCGATCTCGGCTCACTGCAACCTCTGCCTCCTGGGTTCAAGCAATTCTCCCCTCAGCCTCCTGAGTAGCTGGGATTACAGGCGCACTACCATGCCCAGCTAATTTTTTATATCTTTAGTAAAGACGGGGTTTTGCCATGCTGGCCAGGCTGGTCTTTAACTCCTGACCTCATGATCTGCCTGCCTTGGCCTCCCAAAGTGCTGGAATTACAGGAGTGAGCCACCACACCCAGCCCTTTCTTCTTTCTTAAAGACAAATCAAGTGCAGTAGTGAGAAGCGGGGAAAGAATAGAACAAGGAGTTTGATCTGTAACTGTGAACAGTCAATCAAAATAAGTCACCATCTTGGGACCAGCCACAAACAGGGGTTTCAAAGACACAAATGTCTGCAGGGACATTTGGAGGCTGGAGGGCACAATTCAAGATCCCCAACTTTCAAAGTTTCCCCTAGGGGGCGCCATCATCAAAATCCACTAAAGTAGAACTATTCATATTTGTTGAGCACTTTATAGCAGTCTGGTATGCATGATCTTAAAAAAAAAAAAAGTCCGGCCGGGCGCGGAGGCTCATGCCTGTAATCTCAGCACTCTGGGAGGCCGAGGCGGACGGGTCAAGAGATCGAGACCATCCCGGCCAACATGGTGAAACCCCATCTCTACTAAAAAAATACAAAAATTAGCTGGTTGTAGTGGTGTGCACCTGTAGTCCCAGCTACTCGGGAGGCTGAGGCAGGAGAATTGCTTGAACTCGGGAGGTGGAGGTTGCAGTGAGCCGAGATTGAGCCATTGCACTCCAGCCTGGTGCCTGATGACAGAGCAAGACTTTGTCTCAAAAAAAACAAAAATAAAAATAAATCCACAGCCAGGCACACTGGCTCATCCCTGTAATCCCCACACTTTGGGAAGCCAAGAGCCCAGGAGTTCGAGCCCAGCCTAGCTCACTTGAGCCCAGGAATTCAGGACCAGCCTGGCAACATAAGGTGACCCCGTCTCTACAAAAAATAAAAAATAGCTGGGTGTGGTGATGTGTGGCTATAGACCCAACAAGTTGGGAGGCTGAAGCAGGAGGAGCGTTGGAGCTACAACGAGCTGTGATCACACCGCTGTACTCCAGCCTGGGTGACCAAGTAAGAGCCTGTCTCAAAAACAAGGCACAGAGGCCTGGGAGGTGGCTAATCCCAGCAGTTTGGGAGGGTGAGGCAGGCTGATCACTTGAGGTCAGGAGTTCGAGACCAGTCTGCCCAACACTGTGAAATCCGTCTCTATTAAAATACAATAATTAGCTGGGTGTGGTGGCTCATGCCTGTAATCCCAGCTACTTGGGAGGCTGAGGCAGGAGAATTGCTTGAACCCTTGAGGCAGAGGTTGGCAGTGAGCAGAGATTGTACGATTGCACTCCAGCCTGGGTGACATAGCCAGACTCTGTCTTAAAAAAAAAAAAAAGGCACAGAGAGGTTAAAATACATGCCTGACACAGCAAGCTCGTGGACAAGTTTGCATTTGAGTTTGAGACTTTCTGAGGGTGGAACCAGGAAGTCATATCACCTCTTTCCAAAAAAAGAGGTCAGATTAATCTCATCCTAATACATGTTCAGAATCATAAAGCTCTATTTTCTTCTCTGGACTTTGAGTCCCTAACTTCAAATCCTTGCCCTGCTATTCACCGAAGGTGTGACAAATTTTTCTTTGTTGTTTCCTTAACTGTAAAAGGTGGATACATAATAGTACTTCCCTCCCTGGTGTGGTGAGTTACTGAGTCAATCCACACGAGCTGCTCATCGAACATTACGGGTGCTGTTACATCCTTTAAAACATTCAGGGCCAGGCACAGTGGCTCGCACCTATAATCTCAGCACTTTGGGAGGCCAGGAGTTCCAGATCAGCCTGGCCAACATGGTGAGACCCCCGTCTCTACTAAAAATAAAAAAATTAGCCGGGCATGGTGGCACAGGCCTGTAATTCCAGCTACTCGGAAGGCCGAGGGAGGAGAATCACTTGAACCCGTGAGGCAGAGGTTGCAGTGAGCAAAATTGGGCCATTGCACTCCAGCCTGAGCAAGAGTGAGACTCCATCTCAAAACAAAAACAAAAAAAACACACACAGAGTTCTTCTTTTCACAAATGAGGAAAGTGAGGCTCAGAGAGGGACAGGGACTCACCCAACATCACACAACCAGTCTTGGATTCAAACTTGAGAGTGTGTAATACTTTCTAATAATCAGGACCTCCCAGAACTGCCCAAACTTCTGGAGCAGACTCTCTAGAGGCCTGTGCAGAGGAGGAGGAAGGGCTCATGCTGCAAGGTCCCCAACTCCTGGACTTCAGCGTGGACGAGGTGGCCGAGCAGCTGACTCTCATGGACTTGGTGAGGATCCCGGACTGGGTCGGGATGGGCCACAGTGAGGGGACAGGTTCCACTGAGCACCAATCCCACCCTCATCCCCTGGCCCAGGAGCTCTTCTCGAAGGTCAGGCCCTACGAATGCCTGGGCTCCGTGTGGTCGCAGCGGGACCGGCCGGGGGCTGCAGGCGCCTCCCCCACTGTGCGCGCCACCGTGGCCCAGTTCAACACCGTGACCGGCTGCGTGCTGGGCTCAGTGCTCGGAGCGCCGGGCCTGGCCGCCCCGCAGAGGGCTCAGCGGCTGGAGAAGTGGATCCGCATTGCCCAGGTGTGTTGGGGGCGTGGGGAGGGGCAAGGGGAAGCAGTGAGGGCTCGGGAGAGAGAGTAGGGGCGTATCTAGGCGAGGGAGGGAAGTGGGTGGAAAGTTGATACCTAGGGTGAGACTTGGGTTCAGGTAGGAGGGAGGGGTGTGGGTCCTGCAGAGAGGCTGAGGGCCAGGCTAGGTTCCAGGGGACCTGGGAGAGGCAGGGAGCCCCAGTCGGAGAAGTCAGAGTCGGAGGTAGGGGCTGAAGGGGCGGCTGGGAGAGGGGCGGGGCCTGAGGGAGGTGGGAGGAAGGGACTATTAGGGAATGAATGGGGAGTCTTGGTCACTTGTCAGATGTGTGACAAGACCCAGGGATCCGACCTGGCACCACAAGTCACAGGATCAGGCCTGGCGCAGTGACTCACGCCTGTAATCTCAACACTTTGGGGAGAGGGAGGATCACTTGAGCCCTAAAGTTTGAGACCAGCCTAGGCAACATAGCGAGACCCCTGTCTCTTAAAAAAAAAAAAAAAGTTAAAAATTAGCCTTACAAGAAAAATTAGCCAGTCGTAGGGATGTGCACCTATAATCCCAGCTACTCGGGAGGCCAAGGCAGGATAATCGCCTGAACCCAGGAGACGGAGGTTGCAGTGAGCGGAGATCATGTCACTGCACTCCAGCCTGGGGGATAGAGCGAGACTCTATCACAAAAAAGAGAAAAACAAAAAAAATTAGCCGTGCTTGGTGGCAAGTGCCTATAGTTCCAGCTACTGAGGCAGGAGGCTGAGGCAGGTGGATCCTTAAGCCCAGGGTTCCAGGCTTTCGTGAGCTCTGATGGATCCAGCCTGGGCCTCAGACCCTGCCTTTTTTTTTTTTTTTTTGAGACAGAGTCTAGTCTCCCTCTGTCTCCTGGGCTGGAGTGCAGCGGCACGATTTTGGCTTAACTCAACCTCTGCCTCCCAGGTTCAAGCCATTCTCCTGTCTCAGCATCCCAAGTAGCTGTACTACAGGCGCGCGCCACCATGCCCAGCTATTTTTTGTATTTTTAGTAGAGATGGAGTTTCACCATGTTGGCCAGGATGGTCTCGATCTGTTGACCTTGTGATCCATCTGCCTTGGCCTCCCAAAGTGCTCACAGGAGTGAGCCACCTCGCCCGGCCTCTATCTCTTTTATAAAAAAAAAAAAAAAAAGAAAGAAAAAGATGAAGTTTCAGGATGAGATGTGGATAATATCTGACCTGCATCCCTACCGCCTGGCAGCGCTGCCGGGAGCTGCGGAACTTCTCTTCCTTGCGCGCCATCCTGTCGGCCCTGCAATCTAACCCCATCTACAGGCTCAAGCGCAGCTGGGGGTCCGTGAGCCGGTGAGCTGGGGTGGGGCGGGACCTCTTCCCCCTCTTCCCCTCTCCATCCCCCAGGTCTGACCCTCCCAAGCCACTGACCCCCAACCACCCCTCTTCTGTCCTCCCAGGGAACCGCTATCTACTTTCAGGAAACTTTCACAAATCTTCTCCGACGAGAACAACCACCTGAGCAGCAGAGAGATTCTTTTCCAGGTAGAGAGGGATACAGACCCTGGGGATTTTAGGCCCAGGAAGTGGGGGGACTTGGGGCCAGGCAGGAGGACTCGCCCTGCTGGGTCATCACATTTTGTCCTTCCTCGACGCTCAGCAACGACCTTTCCCTTGTCCCTGGCGGGTGCACGTTTTTCTTTCCTCTACTTCCTTTGTAATAGTTCACAGCCAGTGACTGCCCTATTTATTCACTCAACAAAACACAAGAAGTCACAAAGAAAAGGTTACTTAAGGTTAGTCTCAGCACAGAGTGGGAACAAAAAAAAATGCTCTGAGGACTTTACCTTGATAAGCAAAACTAAAAATGTGTGTCAAAAGTCTGGCTTATTTATAGGCAAGTGTTGGAGCCTCATTGCAATCAGGCGCTGGTTTTTAGAGTGAACCTAGAATAGACCTCTGGGCCTGGAACGTTCTTCAAGTACCTCCTGCCAGTCTCCGATCCAATGTCCCTGCCCCAAGAGGCCTTCCCAGCCTCCGTCATCCCCAAAATCCCATCTCTGGTTTCTTGTTGTTGTCATTGTTTGTTTTGAGATGTTGTCTTACTCTGTCACCCAGGCTGGAGGGCGCTGCATGATCCACCTCCCAGGATCAAGCAATTATCCCTGCCTCAGCCTCCCAAGTAGCTGGGATTACAGGCGCTGCCACCATACCCGGCTAATTTTTGTATTTTTAGTAGAAATGGGGTTTTACTATGTTGTCCAGGCTGGTCTTGAATTCCTGGCCTGAGGTGATCTGCCCACCTTGGCTTCCCAAAGTGTTGGGATTACAGGGGCAGCCACCACACCTAGCCAAACGTCTCTTTTATTCACTGTCACTACCCAGCACCTAGAACAGCACGTGAGCTGGACACAGTGGCTCACGCTTGTAATCCCAGCACTTTGGGAGGCTGAAGTGAGAGGATCACTTAAGTCCAGGAGTTCGAGACCAGCCTGACCAACATGGTGAAACCCTGTTTCTACCGAAAATACAAAAATTAGCCGGGTGTGGTGGCAGGTGCCTGTAATCCCAGCTACTCAGGAGGCTGAGGCAGGAGAATCACTTGAACCTGGGAGGTGGAGGTCGAAGTGAGCTGAGATCACGCCATTGCACTCCAGCCTGGGTGACAGAGTGAGACTCCATCTCAAAAAAACAAAAACAAAAATTAGCTGGATGTTGGTGGCAAACGCCTGTAGTTCCAGCTACTCAGGAGGCTGAGGTGGGAGGATCCCTTGAACTAGGGCGGTCGAAGCTTCACTGAGCCAAGAGCATGCCACTGCACTCCAGCCTGAGTGACAAAGTGAGACTCCATCTCAAAATCAAATCAAATCAAATGTAAATAAACCACAGCCAATTCAGGATACCCAGGAGATTCCTGGCAGGCCTGTGCCATCCAGCTGTGGCCAAGGATTGTCTCCTTGTTAAGGCCAGCCCTGGGTGCCACCACCCCTACAAGCCCCACCTCTCATGGGGCCTGCTCCCTGCTGTTTATCTCTTCCCTACTCCCACCCAGGGTGGTCTGGCTTCTTGGGTAGGCCTAACCACTGGCTCCTTTTTTTTGAGACAGAGTTTCGCTCTTGTTGCCCAAGCTTGAGTGCAGTGCGTGATCTCAGCTCACTGCAGCTGCCACCTCCCAGGTTCAAGCGATTTTCCTGCCTCAGCCTCCTGAGTAGCTGGGATTACAGGCACTCGCCACCATGCCCACCTAATTTTTGTATTTTTAGTAGAAATGGGGTTTCACCATGTTAGCCAGGCTGGTCTCGAACTCCTGACCTCAGGTGATCCACCTGCCTCAGCCTCTCAAAGTGCTGGAATTATAGGCATGAGCCACCACACCTGGCATTCTTTTTTTTTTTTTTTTTCTGAGATGGAGTCTCACTCTGTAACCCAGGCTGGAGTACAGTGGCACAACCTCAGCTCACTGCAGCCTCTGCCTCCCAGGTTCAAGCAATTCTCCTGCCTCAGCCTCCTGAGTCGCTGGGATTTCAGGTGCATGCCCCTATGCCTGGCTAATTTTTGTATTTTAATAGAAACGGGGTTTCAGCACATTGGCCAGGGTGGTTTTGAACTCCTGACCTCAAGTGATCTGCTCGCCTTGGCCTCCCAAAGTGCTGGGATTGCAGGTGTGAGCTATCCCTACTGGTTTTTGATTGCTCAAAGCAGGGAGGATATATAGGCATCGTCCTTGAGGAAGTGTCCAAGGAGACTCCAGGCCTGCTCGGTTCTTCTGTTCCCACAGGAGGAGGCCACTGAGGGACCCCAAGAAGAGGGCAACACCCCAGGCAGCCTGCCCTCAGTAAGTGATTACAGTTTGGGATGGGGACAAGTGGGACATTCAGGGAGGGACGTGGAGGGTGATGGGGTCAGTAATGGCCCTGAGTGACTGGAGCTTTGGGGGCCACAGAAACCACCACCAGGCCCTGTCCCCTACCTTGGCACCTTCCTCACGGACCTGGTTATGTTGGACGCAGCCCTGCCGGATATGTTGGAGGTCTGACCCCTGACCCCAGCTCCACTTGTCCCCAGCCCAATGGGCCTCCTGATATCCACTCTGGATCCTACCTGTACTCCTGACACTGCCCCACCCTCCCTTATCCCAGTGGGGCTTCTGACATCCCAGCCTGTGATCTTGACCCTTGACCCTGGGTACCACAGTTCAGACATATTTTGCCCCCAGGGGGATCTCATTAACTTTGAGAAGAGGAGGAAGGTGAGTGGAGGCTAAGGGGGTATTCGGGTGGTGCCCGAGGGTGGGGGTGGGGCAGGAACGGGTCTCAGAGGCTTATCCCCCAGGAGTGGGAGATCCTGGCCCGCATCCAGCAGCTGCAGAGGCGCTGTCAGAGCTACAGCCTGAGGCCTCACCCACCCATCCTGGCCGCCCTGCAAGCCCAGCGCCAGCTCAGTGAGGAGCAGAGGTGACCACCCTATAGCCTATCCTGGCCCCACCCCAGCTGATCCTGCGTCACAAACTGGATTCCACCCACCCATGCACACCTCCAGCTCCTCCCAAGACCCCCTTTTGAGCCCTGAACCCCACCCCAAACCTGTGACCTTGCAGTATCTCCAGCTAAATCAAAAGCCACCATTAGATTACAGCTGTGTGGTTCACAGCTGTAATCCCAGCACTTGGGAGGCTGAGAGAGGTGGATCCCTTGAGCCCAGGAGTTCAACCAGCCTGGGCAACATGGTGAAACCCCATCTCTACCAAAAATACAAAAATTAGCTGGACGTGGTGGTGAGCACCGTTGGTCCCACCTACTTGGGAGGCTGAGGTGGGAGAATGGCTGAAGTCTGGGAGGCGGAGATTGGAGTGAGCCAAAATCACGCCACTGCAGCTGCAGTCTGGGTGACAGAGTGAGATCCTGTCTCAAAAAAAAAGAAAAGTTACAACTGACCTCTGATCTCAGTTTTGATCCCATCTGATTTTCTGACCCCAACCTTTAGCATTCAGCTGGCCATTCAACTCAACTGTCCCATCTGCTGTCCTCCCCATCTTTGGTCTCTGACTCATCTGACTCTGACTCCAACCCTTGACCCTCAGTTCTGAGGAAACAACTCCAACTTTTATGTTTATTTGACTGTCCAACTTGAGTATTGTAAGGGTGGCTGAGAGAAAGGAGAATAGACCCAAAGTCAGGCAAGCAAGTGTTATTAACTGCCGGCCTGCTCCGTATCAATCAGAGGAGGCAGCCCTGAGCGGTGAGACGGTCAAAAGGGAGTTTCGGGACCGAGGTCACCTCTCCGCCGGCAACCGGCACAGAGGTAGTTTGTCAGCTTGTAACAGACCTACAATACCTCATCCTGTGACTTGTGTGGCCGGCTGTTTTAAAAAAAGAGAGAAACCAGGATATTTTATGGATATGTGTCCAACAGGAATTTACAAGTATGGATAGCATTGGTTTTCCCTGTCCTCCCTGGAGGGAGGGAAAGCCTGTAATCGGGCTTTGCTGAATGGTAGCAGGTCTGGCAGCCTTGCTGTGGCGCCTAGGCAGGAGTTCAGGAATGCAGCACAGAGCAGTCAAGAGCAGTCGGAGTGCGGGGAAGGGGTCAGCTTACTCGAAGGGGGTTTTCTGAGGCAAGTTGTCCCTAACAAGTATCACAACTGTGTCCTTTCATTCTATATATCTGGGACTCTAACCATTGACCCCAATGGTGACCTGACCCCAGACTGACCCTGAGTTTATTTTTAAATTGTATTTATTTATTTATTCAGTGTGTGTGTGTTTGTTTGAGACAGGGTCTTGCTCTGTTGCCCTGACTGGAGTGCAATGGTGCGATCCCAGTTCACTGTAGCCTCCGCCTCCTGGGTTCAAGCAATTCTCCTGCCTCAGCCTCCTGAGTAGCCAAGATTACAGGCACAAGCCACCACACCCAGTTAAATTTTTTTGTACTTTTAGTAGAGATGGGGTTTCACCATATTGGCCAGACTGGTTTCGAACTCCTGACCCCAAGTGATCCTCCTGCCTCGGCCTCCCAAAGTGCCGCTAGGATTACAGGTGTGAGCCACCGTGCCCAGTCCTGACGCTGACCTTAACCCTGACCCAATTTGATTCCTTAGTCCCACCCTGTGAATCCTTTGTGACCTCCCAACCAGCCATCCCGTCTCATCTCTGATAAGACCTTGATGCTCAATGGCCCTCATTTTTACCACCCTGACCCTGACATGTGGTGTGCCACCTCTGGCTGCTCCCCCTTGTACCCCAAACTCACCTCCCAAATGATTCTAACTCTTTTTTTGTTGTTTTCTGATTCGGAGTCTCACTCTGTTGCCCAGGCTGGAGACTGCAAGTGCTAATTTTTGTATTTTTAGTAGAGACAGGGTTTCACCATGTTGGCCGGGATGGTCTTGATCTCTTGACCTTGTTATCAGCACTCCTCGGTCTCCCAAAGTGCTGGGACTACAGGCATGAGCCACCTCGCTGGCCAACTGATTCTAACTCTTATCTCTCCATCCCCTGTATTTCCTGGCCCCACCATCTCATCCACACATTGACCCCTCAGCTACCGGCTCTCCCGGGTCATTGAGCCACCAGCTGCCTCCTGCCCAAGCTCCCCACGCATCCGACGGCGGATCAGCCTCACAAAGCGTCTCAGTGCGTGAGTCTCGGGGTGTGTGTGTTGGAAATGAGATGGGAAGATATCAGCAGAGACTGCTCCTGGCCTCAGCCTCATACCCTGTCCCCATCCTTAGGAAGCTTTCCCGAGAGAAAAGTTCATCCCCTAGTGGGAGTCCCGGGGACCCCCCGTCCCCCACCTCCAGGTGAGCATTCTTCTTGGTGACAGGACTAGGGACCATGGGATCAGTGGTCAGCACAGCCACCCCACTTCAGCCTCTGCATCTCCCCTAGTGTGTCCCCAGGGTCTCCTCCCTCGAGTCCTAGAAGCAGAGACGCGCCTGCTGGCAGTCCCCCAGCCTCTCCAGGGCTCCAGGGCCCCAGCACCAAGGTACCAAGACTGCTTGTGTGTGCATGCGGGCCTGCGGTCACCCAGGCTCTGTGTGAGTGTGTGTGTGCATGTGTACGTGCACATGTGTACACACAGGATTGTGGGGCCAGGCATGTACACTGAGACACGCTAAGCTTGGAGTAACCATCCAGGGGGCTGTGTGTATCTGCATGGCCCTATTTGAGAGATCACTCATCAATCTGATTCCTGCTCAGATCTGCACCTGTGTAACTGCTTGCCCATGGGGCAGTCTCGGGTGCAATCACATCACACCCCTTTTTCGTTTGAGACGGGGTCTTCTCGTTCTGTCACCCAGGCTGGAGTGCAGTGGCACAATCTCAGCTCACTGCAACTTCCACCCCTTCCCTTAAGCTCAAGCGATCCTTCCTCCTCAGCCTCCCAAGTAGCTAGTGCCACAAGTGTGCGCCATCACACCTGGCTATTTTTTTTCTTTTCTTTTCTTTTTTTTTTGTAGACAGGGTCTCACTCAGTTGCCCAGTCTGGAGTGCAGTGGCTCGATCTTGGCTCGCTGCTACCTCCCCATCCCAGGTACAAGTGATTCTCCTGCCTCAGCCTCCTGAGTAGCTGGAACTACAGGCCTGCGCCACCACGCCTGGCTGATTTTTGTATTTTTAGTAGAGACGGGGACACATATGTTTCTAAGAATCTGCATACCATGCCAGACACGGTGGCTATTGTCTATGATCCTGGCACTTTGGGAGGCCAAGGCGGGAAGATTGCTTGAAGTCAGGAGTTCAAGACCAGCTGGGCAATATAGCAAGACCCTGTCTCTATTAAAAATAAAAAAAAAAATGGCCAGGCACAGTGGCTCACCCCTGTAATCCTAGCATTTTTGGGAGGCTGAGGTGGGTGAATCATCTGAGGCCAGGAGTTCAAGAGCAGCCTGGCCATCATGGTGAAACCCCATCTTTAAAAAAAAAAAAACTTAATTTTAAATAAAAAGAAAAAAAAAATCAAAAAAATTAGCTGGGCATAGTCCTAGCTACTCAGCGGGCTGAGGTGAGAGGATCACTTGGCCCCAGAAGTTTGAGGCTACAGTGAGCTACCGTCATGCCACAGCCCCCCAGCCTGCATGACAGAGAGAAATCCTGTTTATAAAGAAAAAGAAGGCTGGGTGTGGTGGCTCATATCTGTAATCCCTGCGCTTTGGGAGGCTGAGGCAGGCGGATCACTTGAGGACAGGAATTTGAGACCATGGCGAAAACCCATCTCCTAAAAACACAAAAATTAGCTGGATGTAGTGGTGCAGGCCTGTAATCCCAGCTACTTGGGAGGCTGAGGCATAAGAATTGCTTGAATCCAGGAGGCGGAGGTTGCAGTGAGCAGAGGTGTCACCACTGCACTCCAGCCTGGGCAACAGAGCGAGACTCTGTCTCAAAAAAAAGAAAAAGAAAAGAACCTGCATCCCAGAGGGGGAAACGTAGGCCTGAGTATCCATGAGAACTTGTGGGGTTGTTGATTGGTGGCGTGGGCTGTGGGTGTACAACCACTGTGAGCATACGCATGTACACAGGATTTTTTGTGTGTGATCATGGATTGTGTGTATATTGACACTCTTCATGTCTGTTCCTATAACAGGGAACCAGAGTCTGTGTGTGATGGGAGGGTGTATATGCAGGCTTGCGAATGTACCTTAGTTACATGCCCCAGGCTCTGTGTGTATAGGGGAAATAGTTTGTTTTCTTGATATTTCGTTTTTTATTTTATTTTATTTTTTCTTTTAAGAGACGGAGTCTCGCTCTGTCGCCAAGGCTGGAGTGCAGTGGTGTGATCTGCAACCTCTGCCTCCCAGGTTCAAGTGATTCTCCTGCCTCAGCCTTCCAAGTACCTGGAATTACAGGCATGTGCCACCAGGACTGGCTAATTTTTCTATTTATTTATTTATTTTGAGACAGAGTCTCACTGTGTTGCCCAGGCTGGAGTGCAGTGACACAATCTTGGCATATTGCAACCTCCGCCTCCTGGATTCAAGTGATTCTCCTGCCTCAGCCTCCCAAGTAGCTGTGATCACAGGCATGTACCACCACGCCTGGCTAATTTTTTGTATTTTTAGTAGAAACAGGATTTCACTGTGATAGCCAGGATGATCTCAATCTCCTGATCTCCTGATCTGCCCGCCTCAGCCTCCCAAAGGACTGGGATTACAGGCATGAGCCACTGTGCCCTGCTTAATTTTTATATTTTTAGTAGAGACGGGGTTTCACCATGTTGGCCAGGCTGGTCTTGAACTCCTGACCTCAGGTGATCCACCCGCCTCACCCTCCCAAAGTACTGGGATTACAGGCGTGAGCCACTGTGCCCAGCCAGAGTTTCCCTGAGATTTTAAATGTGGGGCTATTGAATACATCAGGGGTGGCTGGGGATTCGAGCTTTCCTAGCTCTCAGAATCTGCAGATGGACCAAGCTGCAGCCTCCACCCCTAACTGCCTGCAGCTGCCCCTGAGCCTGGACCTGCCCAGCCCCCGGCCCTTCACTTTGCCTCTGGGCAGCCCTCGAGTCCCCCTCCTGGCGCAGCAGAGCTCAGAGGCCCGAGTCATCCGTGTCAGCATTGACAATGACCACGGGAACCTGTATCGAAGCATCTTGGTGAGGGGCTGGGCTGGGGACCTGCTGGGGACTGCCCTGCCCTTAAGGCCGGGGTCCTCCCTCACCTCCCACTCCTCTCTTCCAGCTGACCAGTCAGGACAAAGCCCCCAGCGTGGTCCAGCGAGCCTTGCAGAAGCACAATGTGCCCCAGCCCTGGGCCCGGGACTATCAGCTCTTTCAAGTCCTTCCTGGGGACAGGGGTGAGCAGGGATGGCTTGGAGCTCAGGATGGGGGGCAGCGGGGAGGGAAGCAGACTGAGCAGGGTCAAGGATGGAGCCCAAGGTTACCTGGGTTCACAGGGCTGTGAAGTGGTTCAGGCACTTCACAGTGAGAGGTAAGATCATCAGAGTGGGGGGGAGGTAAGAGGACATAAAATATCTGTGCCTCAATGATGTAGGGTCATGAGGTTGTCCTGGCTCAGTGTGAGAGGCCCCAAAGGTTGTCTTCCTAGAATTTATAAGACAATAAGATTGTCCAGGGTCGGGCCGGGCATGGTGGCTCATCCCTGTAATCCCAGCAGTTTGGGAGGTTAAGGTGGGCAGATCACTTGAGGTCAGGAGTTTGAGACCAGCCTGGCCAACACGGTGAAACTTGTCTCTACCAAAAATACAAAAAGTAGCTGTGTGTGGTGGCACATGCCTGTAATCCCAGCTACTTGGGAGGCTGAGGCAGGAGATTCACTTGAACCAGGGAGTTGGAGGTTGTAGTGAGCCAAGATCACGCCACTGTACTCCAGCCTGGTGACAGAGTGAGACTTTGTCTCAAAAAAAAAAAAAAGGTTGTTCAGGGTCACGTGGGAGAAGGGAGTGTAGAAGTTTGATCTTCAGTTTGTGGCGTCATGAGGTTGTTCAGGCTTCAAGTGAGAAGTCATCCAGGTTCCCAGTGACAGCAGAATGAGGATGGCTTGGCAGTAGCAGCAGAGGGACTCACTGGTATTCAGGTTCAAGGGTGAGTGGTACAAGGCTCCCAGGTCCTCTGTGGGAGTGACACAAGGTTGTACGGGCCCATGACCATCATATCCACTCCTGACCAGAACTCCTGATTCCTGACAATGCCAACGTCTTCTATGCCATGAGTCCAGTCGCCTCCGGAGATTTCATGCTGCGGCGGAAAGAGGGGGCCCGGCACACTCTGCCTGTCTCCCCCACCTGAGGCAGCTCTCTCCTCCCTCCAACACACAAGTCCCAGGGGCAAGCTTGGGACTCCTCTCCTGGAAAGCCATCAGCCCCCCTAGAGGCCACTGTGCTCTGTACCCGGGGACCACCCCCTAGCTGTAGCCCACTGGACCCCATCTCTTTTTCTGACCCTGTTGGTACTGGATCCATATTCCAAAGATATCAGTCCATGGGTGGCTGGTGGAGAGCTCAATCCCATAAGTATAAAAAGGGGCGGGGCATGGGTAAGTCAGATCCCTCCCCAGAGAAATCTTGTAACTGTTGGAGACGCATCAGAACTGACAGATGCGGATGAAAATAGTGATCAGAGTTATAAAACAGGTGTCAGTGTCCTTTATTCTGTGCCTGTGCGCCACGTGAACCCTTTATCCAGATAAAACAGCTACCACACACACACACACACACACACACACACACACACAGAGGGTGGGGGGGGAGGGGGAGAGAGAGAGAGAGAGAGAGAGAAACTAAGAGCCAAGACCAGTCTAGGCGACATAATGAGAGCCTGTCTCTACAAAAAATACAAAACATTAGGCCAGGCGTGGTGCCTCACGCCTATAATCCCAGCACTTGAGGAGGCCAAGGCAGGCAGATCACTTGAGGTCAGGAGTTCGAGATCAGCCTGGCCAACATAGTGAAACGCTGTCTCCTACTAAAAATACAAAAAAGAATAGCTGGGCATGGTATCACACACCTGTAATCGCAGCTACTGGGGAGGCTGAGGCAGGAGAATCACTTGAACCTGGAAGGCAAAGGTTGCAGTGAGCGGAGATCATACCACTGCACTCCAGCCTGGGTGGCAGAGCAAGACCCTATCTCAAAAACAAACGAAAAACTTACTGAGCGTGGTGCTGCTGGACTGCAGTCCCATCTACTTGGGAGGCTGAGGTGGGAGAATCACCAGAGCTCGGAAGGTTGGAGCTGCCGTGAGCAGGGATTGGGCCACTGCACTCCAGCCTGGATGACAGAGGGAGACCCTGTCTCAGAAACACAAACTAAGCCCTAAGAAAGAGGTTGGGTCGGGTATGCCACTAAACCCAGATGCTGGAGAGGATCCTGTCTGGCTGGACACAGTAGCTCAGGAGGGTGATCCAGCACTTTGGGAGGCTAAGGTGAGAGGCTCACTTAAGTTCAGGAGGTTGAGACCAGCCTGGGTAATACAGTGAGATCACATCTCATAAATAAATAAATAAATAGGCCAGGCGAGGTGGCTCACACCTATAATCCCAGCACTTTGGGAGGCTGAGGCGAGCAGATCACGAGGTCAGTAGATCAAGACCATCCTGGCCAACATGGTGAAACCCTGTCTCTACCAAAAATACAAAAAATTAGCCAGGCATGGTAGTGCACACCTGTAGTCCCAGCTACTCGGGAGGCTGAGGCAGGGGAATTGCTTGAACCCAGGAGGTGGAGGTTGCAGTGAGCTGAGATTGCGCCATTGCACTCCAGCCTGGCGATAGAGCAAGACTCCATTTAAGAAAAAATTAAATTAATGAAGAGAGGACCCTATCACACAAAAAGGGTTTAGGACTTCCCCAACATTTTTGGGGTGATATGCCTCTTTTCTACCATACATATGGGAGAGTGATGGACTGAAATTCCATCAGAATTAGAAACAAATAGCATCATTACCCATGAGTCAACAAGGGCTGTGAAGACGAACCCTTTCTCTTGCCTGCACCTTCTTCCTCTTCCTGTCACAGACAACCCGTCTGTGCAAAGAAGGGAGAAAGAAGTTAGGTGCGGTGGCTCACACCTGTAATCTCAGCACTTGGGAGGCAGAGGCGGGCAGATCACTTGAGCTCAGGAGTTTAAGACCAGCCTGGCCAACATGGTAAAACCCCGTCTCTATTAAAAAAATACCAAAATTGGCTGGGTGTGGTGGCGGACGCCTGTAATCTCAGCTATTCTGGAGGCTGAGGCAGGAGAAGCGCTTGAACCTGGGAGGTGGAAGATGCAGTGAGCTGAGCTTGTGCCATTGCACTCCAACCTGGATGACAGAGTGAGGCTCTTACCTGAAAAAAAAAAAAAAAAGCCAGGTGCAGTGGCTGACACCTGTAATCCTGGCACTTTATGAGGGCAAGACAGGTAGATTGCTTGAGGCCAGGAGTTCAAAACCAGCCTGGCCAACATGGAGAAACCCCATCTCTACTAAAAATATAAAATTAGCCGGGTGCGACGGCGCATGCCTGTAATCCCAGCTACTTGGGAGGCTGAGGCAGGAGAATTGCTTGAACCAGGGAGGCAGAGGTTGCAGTGAGTCGAGATCACACCACTGCACTCCAGCCTGGGGAACAAGAACGAAAGTCCATCTGGAGAAAAAACAAAAGGCAGAAGGAAGGGAGGAAGAAAAGAAGAGAGGGAGGGAGGGATTGAGGAAAGGAAGGAGGGAGAGATTGAGGGAAGAAGGGAGGGAGGGAGGAAGGGAGGAAGGAAGGCAGGAATGAAAAAGAAGAGAAATGGATTGTGCAGGTGAAGAGAGGGGTGATCTCTTTCAGGGCTGGAGTAGGATAGAGAAGGCAGAGACTAACTGAGCTGTAGGCCCAACTGCAACATAGTAATAGCAACAATAATATGCCCACTTAGGAGCTCCTACTCTGCACGGGACATCAACTAGGGGCTTTACATCTCATTGCACTAATCAGACTTCTCTTTCTGTTGCAAGTGACCAAAAATTCAACTCAAACAGGCATGACAAAAAAGGAAATCGAAAAGAAAAAGGCCAGGCACATTGGCTCACACCTGTAATCGTAGCACTTTGGGAGACTGAGGCGGGTGGGTCACCTGAGGTTGGGAGTTCGAGACCAGCCTGACCAACACGGTGAAACCTCCGTCTCTACTGAAAATACAAAATTAGCTGGGTGTGGTGGCGCATGACTGTAATCCCAGCTACTTTGGAGGCAGAGGCAGGAGAATTGCTTGAACCTGGGGGGCAGAGGTTGCAGTGAGCTGAGATCGTGCCATTGCACTCCAGCCTGGGCAACAAGAGCAAAACTCCATCTCAAGAAAAGAAAGAAAGAAAGAAAAGAAAAGAGAAAGGAGAGCAAAGACCTTGGGACCATTTGGGTATTTTTTGCCCCCGCCTCCCAAGTGCTGGGAGGCCACTGCCCCCGGCCTCTTAAGGCCGTTTAGATGTTAGTTCAGCATCCTTCTTGAACTAGTTTAAGCAAATAATCATTGCTGTTCTTACTGAATGTTTATTGTGTGTCAACATCTGTTTTAAGAACTTGGCACAATCTAATTTATCCTCACCATAGCCCTATGGAGTAGACACTATTTTCACTTTATAAATTTATTTTATTTATTTTTAGAGACAGTATCTTGCTCTGTCACCCAGACTGGAGTGCAGTGGTGTGATCACAGCTCACCGAAGCCTCGAACTCCTGGAGTCAGGTAATCCTCCCACCTCAGCCTTCTGAGTGGCTGGAACTACAGGCGCACACCACCATACCAGGTTAATTTTCCTTCTTTTTTGTAGAGTCGGGGTCTTGCTATGTTGCCCAGGCGGGCCTCAGATGACTGTCTTCAATCAGTTCTACTGCTCTGCCTTCCAAAGTGCTGGGATTACAGGCCTGAGCCACCATGTCTGTATTCCAGACACTTATCATCCACTGCTGAGAAATGCTGAGTGTATGATAAAATATATTATTTGCTGAGAACGATGGCAAGGAGAACCCGGTCGCCCCCACCCCCAAGTGGAAAACTGCTTGGGGCATTCTAAAGTAGCAAAATAGTATTTGTATATCATACACCGGTTAAAACAATTCTTTAAGCACCGGATGTGACCCTGCCCCCACGGCTCCTTCATGGAGAATACTTTCTGGTTTGTCCTTGATCAGTGGTAAGCAGGCACCAGCTGCCTACCTAGTTTATCCTGGTTCTGTGAGAAAACACGGAACACCTGCTGTTAATAATAATCACCTGTTCAGAGAGTAAATACGTGGGTCAGAGTCTGCCCCAGGCCCTCAGCCTGGGATGTTGTCAGCCTCCAACGTTCTACACTTGGAAGGCTGTTGACCCCCCAGATAGTCCCACTTTGCTGTTCTATCTGGATGTCCACTTCTTAATGCCTTCAGCGCTGCCTGGGCTGGGGTCTCTATGGCTGAGTTGAACTCAGTAGTCCCCCTTTTTTTTTTTTGAGACAGGATCTCACTCTGTCACCCAGGCTGGAGTGCAGTGGTATCAACATGGTTCACTGCAGCCTCCACCTCCTGGGCTCAAGTGATCTTCCCACCTCAGCCTCCCAAGTAGCTGGGACAATAGACGCATGCCACCTCACCTGGCTACCTTAAAAAGTTGGCCGGTCAAGGTGGCTCATGCTTGTAATCCCAGCACTTTGGGACGCTGAAGTGGGTAGATCACTTGAGGTCAGGATTCAAGACCAGCCTGGCCAACATGGTGAATACACGTCTCTAATAAAATACAAAAATTAGCCGGGCACAACAGCAGTTCTCTGTAATCCCAGCTACTCAGGAGGCTGAGTCGGGGAGATGGTGGTTCAGTGAGCTGAGATCGCCCCCCTGCATTCCAACCGGGGCAGCTGAGTGAGAATCTGTCTCAAAAAAAAAAAAAGTTGGCCAGGCACAGTGGCTCACGCCTATAATCCCAGCACTTTTGGGAGGCCAAGGCATCACCTGAGGTTAGGAGTTTGAGACAAGCCTGGCCAACATAGAGTGAAACCCCGTCTACCGAGTCCAGCTCAGCCGTAAAGACCCACACCCAGGTGGTGCTGAAGGCATTAAGAAGCAGACACCCAGATAGAACAGCAAAGTGGGACTGTCCGGGGGCCAACAGCCTTCCGAGCTGAGAACCTCAGGGGCTGACGGCATTCCGGGCTGAGGGCCTGGAGCAGACACTGACCCATGTAGCTATTCTCTTTGAACAGGTGATTATTATCAACAGCAGGTGTCCTGTGTTTGCTCATGGAACCAAGATAAACTAGGGAGGCAGCTGGTGCCTGCTTACCACCGATCAAGGACAAACTAGAAAGTATTCTCCACGAGGGAGCCCCAGGGGCAGGGTCACCTATCTGGTGCTTAAAGAATGGTTTTAGGCCAGCGTGGTGGCTCACGCTGGTAATCCCAGCATTACAGGAGGCATGAGGCAGGTAGATCGCCTGAGGTCAGGAGTTCGAGACTAGCCTGACCAACATAGTGAAACCCCATCTCTACTAAAAATACAAAAAATTAGCTGGGTGTGGTAGCAGGCGCCTGTAATCCCAGCTACTCGGGAGGCTGAGGCAGGAGAATCACTTGAACCTGGGAGGCAGAGGTTGCGATGAGCTGAGATTGTGCCATTGCACTCCAGCCTGGGCTCCCTCTCAAAAAAAAAAAAAAAAAAAAAACTGTTTTAACTGGTGTATGCTATACATATACTATTTTGCTATTTTGCTACTTTAGAATGCCCCAAGCAGTTTTCCACTTGGTGGGGCGGGGGCGGGGACAGCTAGGTTTTCCTTGCCACTGTTCTTAGCAAAGGATATATTTTATCATACACTCAGCATTTCTCAACACCTGTCTCTACGAAAAAAATACAAAAATCTGCTAGGCATGGTGGATCACACCTGTAGTCCCAGCTACTTGGGAAGCTACGGCAGGGGAATCACTTGAACCCAGGAGGCGGAGTTTGCAGTGAGCTGAGATGGCCCCATTGCACTCCAGCCTGGGTGACAGAGTAAGACTCGGTCTCTTAAAAAAAAATGTTTTATAGAGATGGGGTCTCACTCTGTCACCCAGGCTGGAGTGCAGTGGCGTGAACATAGTTCACTGAAGCCTTCCCCTTCTGGACTCAAGTGATCCTCCCACCTCAGCCACTGGAGTAGCTAGGATCACAGATGCCTGCCACCTCGTCTGGCTTACTTAAAAAATAAAATGTTTTATAGAGACGAGGTCACCCAGAGTATCTTCCACACTTTATACATGAAGAACTGAGGCTAAAGAGGGTTAAGTAACTTACTCAAGGTCCCATGGTAGGTGGGTGGTGATCAAATATTGATCGAACTCCTGAAAACATGCATTTAACTCTGGGGCCAAATTTGCCAATCGTAATCACAATTTATTGTGACCAAAGTTATGAAACAGGTGTCCGTCTTGTTTGTCTACCTCTCTCTCACACTCTCGAACAGTCCAAATATCAATTTCCTAGGAAGAGATTGGCACTGAGTTCCTTTTTTTTTTTTTTTTTTTGAGACAGAGTCTTGCACTGTAGCCCAGGCTGGAATGCAATGGTGTGATCCCAGCTCACTGCAACCTCTGCCCCGCAGGCTCATTCAATTCTCCCGCCTCAGCCTCCCAAGTAGCTGGGATTACAGGTGGGCACCACCACACCCAGCTAGTTTTTTATACTTTTAGTAGAGCCCGGGTTTCACTATGCTGGCCACCCCATTGCTATGAAGCAGGTGGTGTTTTGGTCTTGTTTGCAGCCAGTATGCTTATTGTCACCTGACATGTATTTGATATTTTGTTATTGATTTGCTGCCTTTACTACTCCATGAAAGCAGAGATTTTTTTTTTTTTTTGAGACAGCATCTATCTCTGTTGCCTATGGAGTGCGGTGGTACAATCTCGGCTCACCGCAGCCTCTGCCTCCTGAGTTCAAGCAATTTCCTTCCTCAGCCTCCAGAGTAGCTGGGACTACAGGCACCTTTTAGCATGCCCAACTAATTCTGTGTTTTTAGCAGAGATGGAGTTTTACCATGTAGGCCAGGATGGTCTCCATCTTTTAACCTCATGATCCGCCCGCCTAGGCCTCCCAAAGTGCTGGGATTACAGGCGTGAGCCACCACTTCCAACCTTAATTTTTTTTTTTTTTTTAAAGACGGGGTTTCACCATGTTGATCATCAGGCTGGTCTTGAACTCCCGACCTCAGGTGATCCGCCTGCCTCAGTCTCCCAAAGTGCTGGGATTACTAGCCTGAGTCACTGCGGTTTTCCAAGCAGGGATTTTTTTTTTTTTTTTTTTTTTTTTTAGTAGAGTCTCACTCTGTCACCCAGGCTGGAGTGCAGTGGCACAGTCTTGTCTCACTACAACCTCCACCTCCCAGATTCAGGCAATTCTCCTGCCTCAGCCTCCTGCTGGGTTACAGGCATGTGCCACCATACTGGATTAATTTTTGTATTTTTAGTAGAGATGGGATTTCACTGTGTTGGCCAGGCTGGTCTTGAACTCCTGACCTCAAGTGATTCACTTGCCTCAGCCTCCCAAAATGCTGGGATTACTGGTGTGAGTCACCAGGCCCAGCTCAAGAGAATAAAAATGTTTGCAGTGATTTTATTTTCCAAAAATTCATAAATGAAATATTACACATACACTCCAGCAGCACGGTCTAGCACTGTGCAAACACTCAACTGCTGATCGGTATAAGGATTATTATTGGTCGGCTTCAGTGGCTCATGCTAGTAATCCCAGCACATTGGTGATACTTGAGGCTGGAGGATAGATTAAGGCCAGGAGTTCAAGACCAGCCTGGACAACATAGTGGGATCCTATCTCTACAAAGAATTTTAAAAATTAGCCGGGTGCTGTGGGAAGGCTGCTTCAGTCCAGAGGCTGCAGTGAGCTATGATTGTGCCCCTGCACTCCAGCCTGAGTGACAGGGCAACACTCTGACTCAAAGAGAGAGAAAGAAAATAAAAATGTTTATTTCCAGGCTGGGAAAAGATGCAAATTTCCGCGATAAAATCAGTAGCTTACATTTTTTGGGAATGTTCGCTATGTGCCAGGCTAGATTTTACAGCTGAGAAGTCTGAAGCTCAGATAAGGTAAGTCACCTGTCCAGGGCCACATAGCAAAAAAAAGTTTGTCTGATGCCAGAACGCCGAGCTGTTCCAGCCCAACTCCCTCCCGGGCCCCCAAGCGGCCTCAGACCCGGGGAGGGCCCCTGCCCCCTCCCGCCAGGCACTTATCTCAGCAGAAGCTGACTGCTGGCCCCGCCCCCTCGGGGATCTGCCTCTTAGAGGCGCCTGGTGGGGAAGGGCCTGGTCAGCTGCGTCCGGTGGAGGCAGCTGCTGACCCAGCTGTGGACTGTGCCAGGGGCAGGAGACGGAGAGTCAGGAGCCCTGGGCTCCCGTGGAGGGGTATCATGGGCCACCTCGTGGTATCCCTGTGGCCCCAGGTCGGCTCCCTTTGTCTCCTGCTTGCTGGGGCCGCCTGTGCGTCCCCGCCCAACCTCCCAGACTCCAAGTTCGAGAACAAAGGTAAGGATGGAGCTGTGTGTAGAGCCCCCCCGCCCCCCCCCCGGCTGGAGCCTGCAGGACCATGCTGGGGTCTGAATTCTCACCCTCTCACCCTAGGTCCTGGGGGGCATGCCTGTTCCTGGACTTCCAGACCGGGTCCTGGGGGCCAAGCTGGCAGCTGGACCCTTAGACTGGGTCCTGGATGAATGGGAGCGGGGGTGAGGCATGCCAGGATCCAAGACTCCTGATCACTTCCTGAGGGAGAGATAGAGTGGGTTTAAGGTTCCCGTTTTACCTTTTCAGGGAGTCTGGGACATGCTACGTCTTAAGGGGTAGACTTGGTGCTAAGGTCCCTAGGGGGGTGGGAACAAAGTCGACCCCCCATAGAGGAGGAAGGACAAAGCCGGGGTCTGTGTTAGAGGGGCTGAGCCGCAGGTTACTGTAAACACGGTTTGCGTGAGGGCGCCAGATCACTTGCCCGGCCCGGTGGAGGGAGGGAGGCGGGGGACACGGTTGGCGCTATCGGTCGGCGGGGAGCCTGCTGGGGCCGATAGGGGGCCCGCCTCTCCGCACACACCCACCGGCGCGCGCACGTCCTAGGCTGGGGCGGGGCTGGCAGCGCCGAGCTCGAGGTCTTGAACGCCTCGCGCAGCTCAGCTGGCCGCTGGATGGGCAGGTGTGCGCAAGTGGTGTTGTCGGGGGACAGTAAGGCGAGCGACGCGCGCCTGGGAATTAGGGGGGGCATCACCTCTGCAGACCCCTACAGGGGCCCCGCTTAGGGAGATGGCAGGGCGGGGCTTTTTTCTTATCGGGTCCGCCCAGGCTGCTGGAGGGCAGAGGAGGGGGCTGTCGCCCGAGGACAGAGCTCAGACCCCCATGCCTTCCCTTTGCTTCTCCTCCCCAGCGGCCTTACTGGCGGCCCGCGGGTCCGAAGAGTTTCTGTGCTTCACCGAGCGGTTGGAGGACTTAGTGTGTTTCTGGGAGGAAGCGGCGAGCGCTGGGATGGGCCCAGACAACTACAGCTTCTCCTACCAGCTCGAGTGAGTCCGATCCCGTGGGAGTCTCCACGCCAGAGGGAGTGGGTGGGGCAGAGCTCCCTGGAAGTCATAGCCTCGAAGGTCGCCTGCTGTTTGAGGCCCGAAGGCGCCTCCAGTCGGGTTACTGGAGGGAGCCCTGTGGGTCCAGGGCTGGCATGCCCCCTATGGGCTGGGACGCGAACCCAAACATCAGGCTGGGATAACAACGCCTCCAAATCGAGGCTAAGGGATTGCTTCGTCGGGGCTGGGACGCCTCCTCGAGGTACTAGCCAAAAGGAGGCCAGCCGTGGTTCATGCCTGTAATCCCAGCTCTTTGGGAGATCGACGCGGGAGGATTGCTTGAGCCCAGGAGTTCAAGACTAGTCTGGGCAACATAGTGAGATCCCCATATCTTAAAAAAAAAAAAAAAAAAAAAAAGGGTGGGGTGGGGGGCTGGGCGCGGTGGCTCAGGCTTGTTATCCCAGCACTTTGGGGGGCTTAGGCGGGCGGATCACCTGAGGTCTGGAATTCGAGACCAGCCTGACCAACATGGACAGACCTTGTCTCAACTAAAAATACAAAATAAGCCGGGTGTGGTGGCGCATGCCTGTAATCCCAGCTATTCGGGAGAGTGAGGCAGAAGACTTGCTTGAACCCGGGAGGCGGAGGTTGCAATGAGCCGAGATCACACCACTGAACTCCAGCCTGGGCAACAAGAGCAAAACTCCGTCTGAAAAAAATAAAAAATTCGAGTCACGGCACCATAACAATAAATTAGCCGGGTGAGGTGGTGCATGCCTGTGGTCTCAACTACTTGGGAGGCTGAGGTGGAAGGATCCCTTGAGCCCCAGAATTTGAGGTTGCAGTGAGCAGTGATCGCGCCACTGCACTCCAGCCTGGGCAACAAAGCAAGACCTTGTCTCACGCACAGACGCACAGCCTCCCACAGGCCAGGCAACACAAACTCCCCGGTCCCCCCTTTCAACTTGTTCCCTTCTCTCCCGGGTCCCTGGGCGTACAGCAATGAGCCATGGAAGCGGTGTCGCCTGCACCAGGCTCCCACGGCTCGAGGCACGGTGCGCTTCTGGTGTTCGCTGCCTAGAGCCGACACGTCGAGCTTCGTGCCCCTAGAATTGCGCGTCACGGTAGCCTCCTCCGGCGCTCTGCGATATCATCGTATAATCCACGTCAATGAAGTAGGTAAGTGCTCTGGGAATGAAGAAGTGGTCAGAGAAGAGGGGTCTCGGTCCTCATCCATCTGACCAACCCCCATGCCTGCAGTGCTCCTGGATGCCCCCGTGGAGCTGGCAGCGCGGCTGGCTGATGAGGGCGGCCACGTGGTGTTGCGCTGGCTCCCGCCGCCTGGGGCACCCATGCCATACCACATCCGCTACGAGGTGGACGTCTCGGCAGGCAGTGGCGCAGGGAGCACGCAGAGGGTGAGGCCCACCCCTACTGCCCAGCCCCCAAAGCGCCACTGACTACAGCCTGGCCCCGCCACTCCTCTCCGGGTAGCGCCCAGTCTCCAAGGTGTCCCCTCCCGGGCCGGTTCCTGACATCCCACATCCCATTACCCTGGCGCTGAAGACCGTTCCAGGTCCACAGAAACTCCCCGTTTCCTAATATCCTCGCGATCCTGCTGAACCCCCACCCCTCTCTCCCTCCTGCCCGTAACCCTAGACCCCTTTAGCTCCCGGCTTTCTCTAGGCACTCTAGCCCAGTTATTAAATAGCCCGGGTCCTGCCCTTGGTATCGGAGACCTCTCTGGCCCTGAGCTTTCTTGGGCTCCTCCCCGTACTCTTACTGGCCGCATTGCAATTCTTGGCCCCGTTTTGTCTTTCGCTGATTGGCGTGGTTCCACCAGGGCCCGCCCCCATGTGGTCTTTTCTGTCTGTCCCGCCCCCCTCTCCCTGGCCCCGCCCCCAGGTGGAGATTTTGGAGGGCCGCACTGAGTGCGTGCTGAGCAATCTGCGGCGCCTGACGCGCTACACTTTCGCTGTCCGCGCGCGTATGGCTGAGCCGAGCTTCGGCGGCTTCTGGAGCGCCTGGTCCAAGCCTGTGTCGCTGCTGACGCCTACTGGTGAGGCTCCAGACGGGGGTATAGGAGGAGGCAGGCGAACCACGGGGCGAGCCCTCCGCTCTGACCTCCTCCCTGCCTCTCAGACCTGGACCCCCTCATCCTGACGCTCTCCGTCATCCTCGTGCTCATCCTGGTGCTGCTGACAGTGCTCGCCCTGCTCTCCCACCGCCGGTGAGCTCCCCATTCGGGCACCTGGCCCAGACTCCTCCCCACCCAGCAAACCTAGGCTGAGAGAGAGACACGCACTTGCCCAAGGTCACGCAGTGACGTGAGGAGACACGTCAGTGGCAGGGCTGGGATGCATGCCAGACTAGACCCAGCCTCTTCGTTAACATTTTCTGCTCTTGGGGACTTTCACCTGGTTTTCCTTCTATATCAGGAGCTGCTATTTCTTGGATCCCTTTGCTAGTTCCTACCCCCACTGTCGTCACCTTTGTAAAATCAACTAGATGGATTTAGTGGAAGAATGTAAGCCCCTGAATGCCTCCCCACCCCTGTGGTCAAGCTCCTCAGATACTACGATCAGACCAGGCATTCTGAGGTATTTGTAATTCCAAGCACATAAGGTGGTTTCACACCCCCAAGCTTTTGCCCATGCTGCTCCCTCTGGCTGGAATGCCCTTCTTGCCTTGTCTGCTAAGCAGTTTTCTTTTCGTTTTTTGAGACAGAGTCTCGCTCTGTCGCCAGGCTGGAGTGCAGTGGTGTGATCCCGGCTCACTGCAACTTCCATTTTCTGGTTTCAAGCAATTCTCCTGCCTCAGCCTCCCGAGTAGCTGGGCCAACAGGCACGCACCACCACGCCCAGCTAATTTTTTGTACTTTTAGTAGAGTGGGGCTTCACCATGTTGGCCAGGATAGTCTCAATCTCTTGACCTCGTGATCCGCCCACCTCGGCCTCCCATGCTGGGATCACAGGCGTGAGCCACTGCGCCCGGCCTTTTGTTTTTTGTTTTTTTTTTTTTTGAGACGAAGTTTTGCTCTTGTCGTCCAGGCTGGAGTGCAATGGCATGATCTCGGCTCACTGTAACCTCTGCCTCCCGAGTTCACACGATTCTCCTGTCTCAGCCTCCTGAGTAGCTGGGATTAAACAGGTGCCCGCCACCATACCCAGCTTATTTTTGTACTTTTGGTAGAGACAGGGTTTCACCATGTTGGCCAGGCTGGTCTTGAACTCCTGACCTCAGGTGATCCGCCCACATTGGCCTCCCAAAGTGCTGAGATTACAGGCATGAGCCACCTTGCTCGGCCTCGCTAAGCAATCTTCTATTTGTCTTTCATGGAACTGGTTATTTACTTGGTTGGAAAATACATACTGAGTGTATGTAGTACATACATACACAAACATGTGCCCGGCACTGGAGAGAGAATGGAGAACAAGCCAGACCCTGACCACAAGCCCCTGACCTTGTGGATCGCAGTCAACAAACAAGGGACCCAAAATATTTTATTACAAATTGTAATGAGTGATATCACAGAAACAAATAGGGTGTGGGGACATGACAGGATGGTCAGGGAAGGCCTCCAGGAGGAGGTAACATCAGAGTGGAAACCTGAAGGTTGGAAGGAAGCAGCCGCTTGAAAAATGTGGAAAAACCAGCAAGTGCAAAGGCCCTGAGGTGGGAATGAGATTGGACATTGAGCCAGCTTCGAGAATTGCCACGTGGCTAGAGCAGTATGTAAGGGGGTGTGGCAGATATTGAGATGAGGGAGGTGACAGGGGTCATATCATACAGGGCCTTCTGCAGGGTTATAGGGAGAAGTTTGGATTTTTTTTTTTGAGACAAAGTCTCGCACTGTCACCCAGGCTGTAGTGCAGTGGTGCCATCTCAGCTCATTGCAATTTCCACCTCCCGGGTTCAAGCAATTCTGCCTCAGCCTCCTGAGTAGCTGGGACTACAGGCGTACGCCACCACGCCCAGCTAATTTTTTTGTATTTTTAGTAGAGATGGGGTTTCATCATGTTGGCCAGGATAGTTTCAATCTCCTGACCTCGTGATCCACCCGCCTTGGCCTCCCAAAGTGCTGGGATTACAGGCGTGAGCCACCGAGCCTGGCCCTTTCTTTTTTTTGAGACACAGTTTTGCTCTTGTTGCCCAGGCTGGACTGGAGTGTAATGCCTCAGTCTCAGCTCACTGCAACCTCTGCCTCCCAGGTTCAAGTGATTCTCCTGCCTCAGCCACCTGAGTGGCTGGGATTACAGGCATGAATGCTTGGCTAATTTTGTAGTGTTAGTAGAGATGGGGGTTTCACCGTGTTGGCCAGGCTGGTCTTGAACTACTGACCTCAGGTGATTCGCCCACATCTGCCTCCCAAAGTGCTGAGATTACAGGCATGACCACCCTGCCCACCTTGGATTTTATTCTGAATGCCTTCTCTCATTATCCCAGAAGGTAACGTAATATTTATCCATGAAGTGACATCGTGGACCTCCTGGAAAAGTCTGGGCCAGGGTTATTGTTTGTTTGTTTGTTTATTTATTTATTTATTTATTTTAGAGATCGGGTCTTTCTATGTTTCCCAGGCTGGTCTTGAACTCCTGGGTTTAAGTGATCCTTCTGCCTCAGCTTCCCAAAGTGCTGGGATTACAGGTGTAAGCCATCGGACCTGGCCATGGCCAGGATTAAAGGGAGAATGATCAATGTTTTTTTTTTTTTTTTTTTTTTTTTTTTTTTTTTAAACTAATCCTGCCTCAGGTTTATTTGTACAAATAGCACAGGAGGACCCCAGCCCCATGCAGATGGCAGCCCCAGGGGAGTTACACCAGTCCTTCTGTCCTCACATTGGCAGACAAAGATATCTATTCTGAAGCCTTTGTAGGGGCCTGGGCACCTTTGAGAGCCTGAGCTGGAACTGAAACTGGAGCTGAAGCCTGGGCCTTGGTTTGATCCTTGGCCTTGGCCTTGACCTTGACCTTTGGCCGGCAGAGCCTGAGCCCCTTGGCAATGCGTGCCCGAGCACGCTTCCCAAGCTTGGGGTGGGCAATGTAGGCAAGTCTATCGAGCTTGCGGCTGACACCCTTTGGGATCTTGGGCTTAACCTCCTTGGGCTTTATGAGGGCCTTGATGGCCTCAGCTCGTGCACTCATGGCCTTGGCATTGTTGGCCTGCATCTTCTTTAGGCCCTTCTTGTTGTGCTTCTTGGCAAAGCGCATGTTCCTCAGGAACTTGGGGTCCACCCCCTTAAGAGACTCGTATCTTTGTGATCGGGGTTTCTTGATACCATTTCTGTGCCATTTTCGGGACTGGTTGTGTGTGGTGTGGTTCTTGGACTTGGCCATGTCTGCACCCAAGCCGCGGTTCCCGAAGCTCCTAGGACTGGAACGATCAATGTTTATTGAACTCCTATGTACCCTTCAATACCCTGTCCCAGTTACCCTGTTGTCGGGCCTTGCTGTTGATTTAGTCAAAACTGATGTCCCCAGCCCTGATACACACCTCTGCCTCCACTGTGATCACAAAGACCGGGAGTGTCTGTGCCCTGTGATTGGGAGTGGAGCGGGTATTGGTGAGTATTCAGTGAGTCATATCATGTAACTATTTCTTTGGTTTCAACAGGGCTTTGAAGCAGAAGATCTGGCCTGGCATCCCAAGCCCAGAGAGCGAGTTTGAAGGCCTCTTTACCACCCACAAGGGTAATTTCCAGGTAGGTGGCCTGGCTGTCCCCTCAGTGCCTGGGCTTCCCTGCTTCTTGCAGCCAAACTGCAGGCCTCTCTGAGCAGGTTGGTGCTATTTCTTCAGCTGTGGCTGTACCAGAATGACGGCTGTCTGTGGTGGAGCCCCTGCACCCCCTTCACAGAGGACCCACCTGTCTCCCTGGAAGTCCTCTCTGAGCGCTGCTGGGGGACCATGCAGCCAGTGGAGCCAGGGACAGATGATGAGGGCCCCCAGCTGGAGCCGGTGGGCAGTGAGCATGCCCAGGATACCTATCTGGTGCTGGACAAGTGGTTGCTGCCCCAGAGTCCTCCCAGTGAGGACCTCCCACGGCCTGATAGCAGTATGGATATAGTGGCCATGGATGAAGGCTCAGAAGCATCCTCCTGCACATCTGCTTTAGCCTTGAAGCCCAGCCCAGAGGGAGCTTCTGCTGCCAGCTTTGAGTACACCATCTTGGACCCTAGCTCCCAGCTCTTGCGTCCATGGGAACTGTGCCCTGAGCTGCCCCCTACCCCACCCCACCTAAAGTACCTCTACCTTGTGGTATCTGATTCTGGCATCTCAACTGACTACAGCTCAGGGGACTCCCAGGGAGCTCAAGGGGGCTCATCCGATGGCCCCTCCTCCAACCCTTATGAGAACAGCCTCATCCCAGCCTCTGAGCCTCTGCCCCCCAGCTATGTGACTTGCTCTTAGGACACCAGCCTGCAGATGATTAGGGATCCACTATGACCCAGAGACCCAGTGCAGGCTCAAGACTTACTAAACAGGGATGGCAAGGCCCCTCTCAAGAGTAGGGGCATTGCTGATTTTCTCTGCCCAACCCATCCTGCTCAGGAAATCACAACTTTGCAGTATTTTCATTGTATTTTTTTTTTTTTTTTGATACAGAGTCTTACTCTGTCTCCCAGGTTGGAGTGCAGTGGCGAAATCTCAGCTCACTACTACCTCTGACTCCCGGGTCAAGTGATTCTCCTGTGTCAGCCTCTCGAGCTGGGATTACAGGTGCCTGCTACCGTGCCCAATTAATTTTTGTATTTTTAGTAGAGACGAGGTTTCGCCATCTTGACCAGGCTGGTCTTGAACTCCTGACCTTGGGATCAACCCGCCTTGGCCTAAAAAAGTGCTGGGATTACAGGCATGAGCCACTGTGCCCAGCTGCAGTATTTTTAAATATGTATAGTTTTTTTTAAATCTATCTATCTATATATATATACATATGTATGTAAGTTTTTCTACCATAATTTCTATAAATGCCCTGTATACCCCATTTCCCCTGGGCATAGGCCATAGGGGTAGAAGTTAAAGTTCTTGAGCTTATTCTGAAGTTCTGGACCTGCAATCTGAATACTAATCATAACGTTAATAAAACAGTATGTTAAACAGCTCCTAAATCTTAGTGGCTTACCACATTAAATGATTTCTCTCTCCTAACTTAGCTCAAATTGGCAGCCATCCATAAGTCAGAGGTTCAGACCCTTCTTGTCTGTAGCTCTACCTTCTCTTGCGGTATTTAGATGGATACCCTATTCTACATTCTGACAGTTAGCAAGGGAAGAGAAAGGGCAGCAATGACCCTCCATGGGCCATTTAAGGGATCTGGCCAGAAAATGGTCTTCTTCTCACACGTCATTGGCTAGAAACAGTCACATGACCACAATCACATGAAAGGCTGGGAAATGTAGTTTAGTTTTACACCCAGGAAGAGCAAAGCTGTTTAAGGGGCCTCTAGCTAGTCTCTGCCCCTAATAATAATAACAATAATTCTGAATCATGTACTCTGATGACACGTGGTGTCAACAAGTGACTCAATGGGAGTTTTGGTTTAATTTTTTTTTTTTCTTCTCAGACAGGGTCTCTCTCTGTTGCATAGGCTGAAGCCCAGTGGCTCAAGCATGGTTCACTGCATCCTCGACTTCTTGGGCTCAGGCGATCCTTCTGCCTCAGCTTTTCAAGTAGCTAGGACTAGTGGCATGCACCACTAAGCCTGGGTGACTTTTTTTTTTATTTAGACAGAATCTCATCTGTGTCACCCAGGCTGGAGTGCAGTGGCTCGATCTCGGCTCACTTCCTCCACTTCCCAGGTTCAAGTGATTTTCTTGTCTCAGTCTCCAGAGTAGCTGGGATTACAGGCAGCTGCCACCATGTATGGCTAATTTTTGTATTTTTAGTAGAGACAGGGGTTCATCATGTCGGCCACGCTGGTCTCAAAACTCCTGACCTCAGGTGATCCGCTTGCCATGGCCTCCCATAGTGCTGGGATTACAGGTGTGAGACATTGTGCCTGGCACCTGGCTGATTTATTTTTAGACAGTCGCCCTTTGTCGCCCAGGCTGGAGTGCAGTGGCATGATCTTGGCTCACTGCAACCTCTAGCTCCCAGGTTGAAGCAATTCTCCTGCCTCAGCCTCCCGAGTAGCTGGGACTACAGGCGCGCACCAATGCACCTGGCTAATTTTTTTGTATTTTTAGTAGAGATGGGTTTTGCCATGTTGGCCAGGCTGGTCTTGAGCTCTTGACCTCAGATAATCTGCCCACCTCGGCCTCCCAAAGTGCTGGGATTACAGGCATGAGCCACCGTACCCGGCCTGAAACTCTTTTTATAAAGTTTAAAGTAACAAAACCAAACAATATATTGATTGGGTGCAATACATAAAAGATAATGCTATATTTTTAAAAGAGAAAAAGCATTTTACATTCTTTAGGTCTTTGGATCTGCACATGACCATGGGAAACTGAAGCATAGAAACGTGGTCACCCACCAAAGCTCAGGGCTGGCCTGCAGAGCTTGAACGCTTGCCTGAGCTGGGGTCACCAGCCTGGGTGGGCCACGGAGCGATCATCATTTCTCCATCTGATCGGAAAGTCACCCACCACTCTGTTCTGGGGCCCAGTCCCCCTGGCTCCAGGCAGGCTCGGAGGCCATGCTCTCCTGGACCTGGTGCATCTGGCTGCAACCAGCACTGGGCAGGAAAATACCTCTGGAGCAGTGCCAGGTGCAGGATGTCCCCACTATCTGCCTCCTCCTGGGTCTGGAGGGCCACCATGAGCCCACAGTCCCGGCCAAGCCCAAGCCGGTGGCTGAAGTGGGCAGCTGTGTCTAGAAGTAAGGCAGTGAGGTAGGCGGCTTTCTGGGGCTCCGGGTCTTCTGCTAGGTACTCTTCTAGGCCATCTAGCAGCAGAAGGGAGGGGGCTGGCCCCGGGGCCTCATGGGCAGAGCACAGGAGCCAGAAAAGCTCTCGGGTTGAGGGTGGGTACTGGAAGCGGATCTTCTAGAAGAAGAAACAGAAGGAAAGGGCCAGGTTCAGCACAGGAAGCCAGACTCCCCGCAAGAGTAACCCTGCCTCCTTACATGCTTTTCCTTGCCTCCAGGATGAACCAGTTCAGAGCGGTTCAACATTCTTGTATTCGCCCCTTTTTCCAGCATTCATCACTGCCGAGTATTAGTTGAGGGAAAGCCAATTTTGCTTGTTTTTGGCCAAATCTCTAGGGCAGTTTTTCCACGGAAAACCGCCTCCCAGTATGCTCGGTCCGAGCCCATCATTGACCCCAACAGGAACCAACTCTGGTACAGAATGGACCCAGGCTTAGCTCCGCCCCTCAATCTTAAGCTCCCCAAGGTCCCACCTCCCTTACGCATGCCTGACTCCGCCCCACCATGGCTGCCCTGGCTTGCCTTTCCACCGTCCCCTCCATTGGCTTGTCCACCTGTCACTAAACGCCCCGGATCGACTCCACCATTGGCTAGAACGCCTCTGCTCCCACCCCCACGGTTACTTGGAGTCGCATTGGGTCCAGAGCCGTTCCGGTCCCGCGAGGTAGGCTTTGAAGAGGTCTTCGTGTCAGGAAGAGGACTGGGCCTTGGCCCTCCCCGGCCGCCTCTAGGGCCGCAGCAAATAGCATTGTTGTTTTTCCAGATCCTGGTGCGCCGAGCAGCAGCAAAGGCGGTCCGGCGGCAGGCGTGTTCTCCTCCCTGGACCAGGCCGCGCCTCCCCTACTTAGCACCCGCTTCAGCGTCTCCGCCATTCGCCGTGTACTCTGTCCAATTGGTGGCGCGTTCCCAGCCTTAGTCCCGCCCAAGCTGAGGCCGCATCGGTTATACTTCACTTCGTTTCTCTATTGGTTTAGGAGTCTGTCCATCAAAACTCGATTGACCTTGGCTAGCTCCGCCCCGGGTGAATGGGCAAATGGTTAGAACCTAGTGCTGAGCAATGGGTGCTTTCGAGGGAAATATGACCCTTCCCTGCGGGAGGCTGCTGGGAAAAGCAGCACGAACACTATTATTGTCAGCTAATCAGACAAATATAAGGGTTGAGAGTTGGAGGAGTAGACCGTAATGATTGATATATTATTTCAAGTCTCGTAGCCTCAGTTTGCCCTCCTGTAAAATGGGGCTTAGGATATCTCAGAGGAATATTGTGCTTGGCATGTATCTGTGTGTGGTTTTGCTGATGCCATCCAGTGACAGCTGAGAATTGGAGAGGGGAATGAGCTGTGTGCTTGTCTTTCTGTGCACCTGAGTATGGGCAGGAGTGTGTGTCTGGGGACACGGGCTCAGGGACACTCGTGTGCAAAACATCAGCAGCCATCCCTGAAAGTCAATGAAATGAGGACTCTCAACTTACTTCCTCCCTGGCTAAGGGGTTTAGTGGGGCCTTCCTTGTGGTATGGAGGAAAGGCAGGACCGCAGGCCAAGGAAGAGGGCGTGAGAGACAGAGGAGCTGGAAGACTGAGGGAGAGATACAGCAGGGACACTGTTGGTCTTGTTCACTTCTGTCTCTCCAGTACCCAGAATAGCACCTAGCACATTTGTAGGTTCTCAAATACATAGTCGTTAAATCAATGAAGGAAGGGAGGTGGGATTGATGAGAAACAGGGAGAAAGGGAGGAACAAAGTGAATGATCGTGATCCCTCGCTGCTGGATCTTCTCACCCAGACTTTGCCCCAGAGCTGCCACTCACGCCTGTGTTGCCCTGGCAACCTTGTCTCCTGGTAACTTCAAAGTGGTGCTGTTGCCTGGAGACCCAGGGGCAGGGAGAAAGTGAGATTTCCTGGGCTTTCTCTCTCCCTCTGGGACCAGAAAACAGCTCCATGACATCCCCCAACACGCCCACTCACACAGCTGGGCACCCTCACACCCCTCTACACACACACACACACACACACACCATGGCATCTCTGAATATATTCTACTTTCAGGATCCCCATCACCCACATGCTCCAACCTTGCCCTATCCTGACACAAAGCATCCCATACAAACTATCACACATTCATTCCCCACACCCTTTCTCCTGCTCACACACTATGTCATTGCCAGTACACACACACACACACACACACTGAGGCACACAGTGCACTGTCAAACACACCACCTCAGCCCGCAGATATACAACCCATGAATCACCTCACATTGCAACACTCCAAATGCACAAACAGGCCGGGTATGGTGGCTCATGTCTGTTATCCCAATGCTTTGGAAGGCCAAGGCAGGAGGATTGCTTGAGACCAAGAGTTCAAGACCAGCCTGGGCAATGTAGTGAGACCCCATCTCTACAAAAGACTTAAAAATTAGCCAGGTGTGGTGGCATGCACCTGTAGTTCCAGCTACTCAGCAGACTGAGGTGGGAGGATTGCTTGAGCCCAAGGAAGTCAAAGCTGCAGTGAGCTATGATTTCACCACTGCACTCCAGCCTGGGCGACAGAGCGAAACCCTATCTCAGCAGGAGCTCAAGACCAGCTTGGGCAAGATGGTGGCACCCCATTTCTACTAAAAAATACAAAAATTAGCCCAACGTGGAAGCAGGTGCCTGTAATCCTGGGTACTTGGGAGGCTGAGGCAGGAAAATCACTTGAACCCAGGAGGCAGAGGATGCAGTGAGCTGAGATTGTGCCACTGCACTCCAGCCTAGGCAATAAGAGTGAGACTCCATCTCAGAAAAAACAACAACAAATGCACAAATAGTAGTGACACCCACATCACAGTCCGGCACAATTACACACATGGGAGCATGCCGAACATTGCCTCACTGCAAGTCTGCACTTGAAGCTCTGGTGTACATGGCAGTTAGTTTCCGGATATCCCCCTGACTCTTTTGTTTCCCCACTCTATTTAGGTCTTTGATCAAATATCACCTACTCAGGATTTCTCTGTCCACCTGCCCCAGTTTCTCCACATTTCACTCTTTAACTGATCTCTGTTTTTGACGTTGTTGTGTGGTTTTGTTTTTTCAAGACAGAGTCTCATTCTTCTGCCCAGGCTGGAGTGCAGCAGTGCAGTCTTGGTTCACTGCAACCTCTGCCTCCCAGGTTCAAGTGTTTATCCTGTCTCAGCCTCCTGAGTAGCTGAGATTACAGGCACACGACATCACACCCACCTAATTTTATTTTGTATTTTTAATAGAGATGGGGTTTCACCATGCTGACAGGGTGGTCTTGAACTCCTGACTTCAGGTGATCCTCCTGCCTTGGCCTCCCTAAATGCTTGGATTACAGGCATGAGCCACCACGCCCAGCCTAAACGTTTTATATTTTAGAGATAGGGTTCTTGCTACATTGCCCAGGCTGATCTTAAACTCCTGGATTCAAGCAATCCTCCTACCTTGACTTCCCATAGTGTTGGAATTACAGGTGTAAGCCACAGCGCCCTGCCGAGAAGCCTTTCTTTTCTTTTCTTTCTTTCTTTTTTTTTTTTTTTTTGAGACAGAGTTTCGCCCTTGTTGCCCATGCTGGAGTGCAGTGATTGCGAGCTCAGCTCACTGCAACTTCTGCCACCTCTGCCACCTGGTTCAAGCGATTCTCCTTCCTCAGCCTCCCGAGTAGCTGTGATTATAGGCGTGCGCCACCACGTCCGGCTAATTTTTTGTATTTTTAGTAGGAACGGGGTTTCACCTGGTTAGCCAGGCTGGTCTCGAACCCCTGACCTCAGGTGATCCGCCCAGCTTGGCCTCCCAGAGTGCTGGGATTACAGGCGTGAGCCACCGCGCCCAGCCGAGAAGGCTTTCGAATAAGCAAGTACAAGCCAGCCTGTGCTGTCTGCTTAAGATTATCTGTATCGCAATGGGAGTCGGTGCAAGGCCAGGGCTGCGGTCACCACCCTCCTGGGCGGGACTGATTCTTCCCCCGCCTTTCCCATTCTTGGCCCGCACTCCGCCTCAGCTGCACGGATAGCGCCGCTTGTTTGGATGGTGGCGCTGTCCATTGTGCTGAAGCTTCGCTTTCTTCCTGGCCCCTGACACACAGCTTGTGTGTAAGGAGAGACCACGAGTCTCATGTGTATGAACTCTGGAAACAGGCGCTTTGGTCGGTCAATCAGGGGGCCCCATGGTGCTGTCTTTCCTCTGCCGTCAGCTCTCTGATGCTCTTATCTCATCCCCCAGTGGCCCACGATCAGCTCCACCATCTCCCCAACCTCCCCACCATCTCCCCGACCTCTTCTGTCTCCTCTTCGCTCACCCTGTTCCCAGATGCTACCCAGGCCACTTTGCTGTTCCCTGAACACAGAAAGTACGTTCCCACCTCAAGGCCTGCGAACTTGCTCTTCCCTTTGCCTGGAAGTCTTCTCACTGCACCTCCACGACATATTTGCATGGCTGCCTCCCTTGCTCCGAGTGTCATCTCAGAGAGAACTTCTTTGATCCCTTTAAATTGCAAGCCATAGCCCAGGCTTGGTGGCTCACGCCTGTAATCCCAGCATTTTGGGAGGCCAAATTGGGAGGATTGCTTGAGCCCAGAAGTTCAAGACCAGTCTGGGGAACATAGCAAGATATTGTCCTACTAAAAATTTTTTTAAAACTAGCAGGCATGGTGGTATGTGCCTGTAGTCCAAGCTACTTGGGAGGATCACTGGACTGCTGGATCACAAATGTTTAAGGCTGCAGTGAGCTATGATTGTGCTGCTGCACTCCACCATTGCTCAGCCTGAGCAACAGAGCGAGACTCTCCCTATCTCAAAAAAAATTGCAAACCTGTCCCTATCCCACAGTTGTCACATTGCCTTAGCTTGAGTTTTCTCCTTATCATATATCAACATCTAACATATCAGCGATCCCTTACCTAAATCTATGATCCTGGAGTTTGAAATTCATAATTTTTCAGATTTTACAAAAGTAATATGGTATAAACACTGTTTCATATGCCTAGTAGGACCAGGAGTAGCATTCCCAAATCACTGTGTCTTCAGCAAAACACAAGAATATTCACATCAAGTGAAATAAATAAAAACTGTACATAATCTCAGGTCGGTTCAGTTTTGGTTTTGCCATAAATGAATTGTGAAAATATTTTGGTTTTCAGACTTTTTTTCTCGAGTTGGAGTCTCACTCTGTCACACAGGCTGGAGTGCAGTGGTGTGATCTCAGCTCACTGCAACCTCCAACTCCCGGGTTCAAGCGATTCTCCTGCCTCAGCCTCCTGAGTACCTGGGTTTACAGATGTGCATCACCACGCCCAGCTAATTTTTGTATTTTTAGTAGAGATGGGGTTTCACCATGTTGGCCAGGCTGGTCTCAAATTCCTAACCTCAGGTGATCCACCCACCTTGGCCTCTCAAAGTGTTTGGATTACCAGCATGAGCCACCTCGCCCAGCCTGGTTTTCAGACTTCTATAAAAATTTGGAATCGTGAATCTAGTTCATTTATTTTTATATTTATTTATTTAGAGACAGGGTCTCACTCTGTCACCCAGACTACAGTGCAGTGGCATGATCATGGCTCACCACAGTCTCGACTTCCTGTTCTCACGTGATTCCCATCTCAGCCTCCTGAGTAGCTGAGACTACAGGTGCATGCCACCATGCCCAGCTAATTTACATATATATACATTTGTACAGACAGGGGCTCATATGTTTCCCAGGTTGTTCTCCAACTCCTAAGCTCAAGCAGTCCTCCAGTCTTGGCCTCCCAAAGCGTTGGGATTACAGGTGTGGCGACCTTGTTTATTGTCTTAATATTAGAATGCTCACATACATGACAGCAGAGGTTTCTGTCTGTTCCTCCCACCTCCACAACCCCCACCCTGTGCCTAACTAAACAGCACCTATGCTTTGGTCTGAACCTTTGTGCCCCATTCCCATTCATATGTTGAAATCCTAACCCACAGTCATAGGAGGTGGGGGCCTTTAAAAGGTGATTAGGTCAAGGGTGGAGTCCTCAGAATGGGATTCATGTTCTTATAGAAGAGGCCCCAGAGAGCTCCTCCACCTTCTGCCATGTGAGACTAGAGTGAGTCTATGAGAAAGCAGACCCTCACTGGTCACGGAATCTGCTGGGGCCTTGATCTTGGACTTCCCAGCCTCCAGAACTGTGAGCAGTAAACTTCTGTTAGGCCAGGCATGGTGGCTCATACCTGTGTAATCCCAGCACTTTCAGAGGCTGAAGTGGGTGAACTGCTTGAGCCCAGGAGTTCGAGACCAGCCTGGGAAACATGGCAAAACCCTATCTCTATTAAAAAATAATAAGAAGAAATAAGAAATTTCTGTTGTTTCTAAGCCATCCTGTCCATGGCATTTTGTTATGGCAGCTGGAAAAGACTAAGACCATCTGGCACACAGTGGGGGTTCCACAATGTTTGTGGAATGAATGAATGGGTTAACTAATGAGAAGGGAAACAAACTCCCTTTTCCTGGGTGACTCTGGGTCCCAAATGCCCTGTCTGAAGCCCTCTCAGAGCCATGATTGTGGGAGGGGTCCTGTGGCTCTCTGACCCTTTGAACATTCCCAGTATCTGCTGAGTTCAGAGGGGAAGGGGTCTTGGTGTCATCTCATACTCAGCACCCCTGCTTTCATTCACGCAGTCAGGTGTTCAGCGTGGAGGTTCTTTTTTTCTTTTTCCTTTGGGACAGAGTCTCATTCTGTTGCCCAGGCAGTACAGTGACCTGATCTTGGCTCACTGCAATATCTGCCTCCCAGGTTCAAGCAATTCTCCTGCCTCAGCCCCCTGAGTAACTAGGATTACAGGCGTGCACCACCACGCTCAGCTGATTTTTACATTCTTAGTAGAAATGGGGTTTCCCTACACTGGCCAGGCTGGTCTCGAACTCCTGACATCGTGATCCACCCACCACACCTGGACCTTGGCTTGGAGGTTCTTAGTGCTCCTCAGCATCCCTCATCCCTCTCACAACCCCCAGGTCTCCTCACCCTATTCCCTGTGCCCTCTGTGCCCTGGCCTGAGATAAACAGCTCCTGACGTAGGTTTGTGTGCTTTGGTGGCTTGAGCGACTTGTTTGCCTTTGACAGATGAAGAAGCAAGGGCACAGAGAGGTGAAAGAACTTTCCTGAGGCCACAGAGCCCAGAATGCTGAGCCAGGATTTCAGCCCAACTTTGGAGCCCCATGAAACCATACTGCCTCTCCACAATCGTCCTCAGATACACTGCAGCAATACACCCACACCCAGCTCCACAGACATCTAGACCCACGATGAAAGTCCTCCGCACCCTCCCCCCACCACCCGGGGGAGGAAGGCAGGTGGCCAAACTTCTGTTACAAACAGGTCTTTATTAAAGAGGAGGAAGGGCAGGAAAGGGGGGCAGTGCCTCCTCTACCCACTGCCTTTGCCTGCCTGGGGTGAGGGAGCCCCTCTGCTCCACCCATGCCCCCCATGATGGCACATCTGTAATGAGGCTGAGGCATGGGGGGCAGTATGAAGAACAGGGGCAGGTTTCAAGAAAAAAAAGAAAAAAACCCTTCCCACAGCCCTAATAAATAACAGAAGGGTTTGGGATGACCTGGGCACGGGCAAGGGGAGACACAGCACCCTGAACCCCAAAAACTGTGAAGTGGGGCAAGCCCTACTTAAGTAGGGGATTAGGAGGGACTGGGTGAGAGGTGGAGAGGCTGCACAGAGGGGAGGGGCTAAGAGGAGAAGGAGTACCCCAAGGACCCTGCCATGGGGGAACCTGCCCCCCACCCTACAGCTGGGCTCGCTGATTCTGAGAGAAGTCTCAGTGACAAACAATGACCTCATCTCCCTCCTCTCCTTTGCACATGCTTAGACACGGGCGGTCCCCCATTGACTGGAATCATGCCCACCCACTCTAGAAATTCCAGAAACCAAGGGCTCCTATTGGCTGTTCAAGTCGCTGAACACTGGCTGGAGTTGCCCTCTTGCAGAAGGATTCTAAGAAGTGAGGGGAAGGCTCCCACTGGCTGGAGCCAACTCCTTTTGGTTGAAATTCTGAGTACCAGGGGTTCTCATTAGCCAGGCAATGGCCAATGGGGTCAGGCTTTGGCCCTTAAAAGGGCAATAGTAGGGGCAAGGGCCCACCCTGCATTTCTGCCCCATCGGGATGTCCCAGAGGGCCAGAGAGGCAGGTGTCTCCCAGATGTCCTTCCAGCCATCTTCTAATGTCTGAGTCTGGCTGGCTTGGGGGGCAGGGGACTTTGGCACTCACGTGGTACACCCACACACACGCGTGGCAGGAAAGAAGGGACCGGGCAGATTCTGGGTGGGTGGTTGGGCCTCACAGCAGGTGGTCACGGCTGGCAAACAGGTAAGGGCTGAAGTTGTCCCGGTGGAAAGGGGAGGGATAGAGTCCACTCAGGGTGTACAGGTCCCGCAGCAGGGGCGTGGGCAGCAGCAGCTTCCGGCCACGTCCACCACCCCCGCCTGGCCCTCCAGGTCCAGGGGAGGAAGGCGAGGGTCCCTGGCTGGGGGTGGGTGCTGGCAGGGGTAGGGGCAGGGGCAAGGGCGTCGGCTCAGACCTCAATCGAGGACGGGGCACACGGGGCGACGAACACATGGCTGGGGCCCTGGAGGACACACAGCTGGGGATCAGGTGGCCACGGCGGGCGCAGTTCTGCGACTCTAGTGATCAGAAGTCAGAGATCGGGGGATCAGAAAACTTGGGAGGCGGCATAAAATCATAGGTGAGACCTCTGGGGCAGTGGCTGCCCACCTATAAGACCTCCTGTTTATCCCCCCACTTCCCCTATACTCACTGGATGGGGTGAGCCGTGCCGGTGTCGAATGCGGCCTGCAGACCTCGGGTTCCTGAGACAAAGAGACAGAGGGAAGGGGCTAGTGGCCCCCTGGGCCCTACCGGCCACAGTCACAAGGAGCTCATCAGATGAAGAGCCCCATGAAAAAGACAACCACGGTTTCCGTGATTAACTGTGTCCCCTTGGGAAGAAGACAGGGGTGCACCCTTTCATTCTTTGAGGCTGTTCCCCCAGGACCATTTCCACAGAGATGGGTGATCCCTCCACTTCCTCATGGTTCTGAGACCCCCCACCTCTTGCCTGACTCCCTTCCTGCCTCCTTGGGCCTCCTCCACCCACCACCCTCTCCAGCCGGGAGCAGTCCCCGGCCCCCCTTACCTGGGCCACACTTAACTTTTCGAGGGGACTGTCCATGGTGGGGACTTGGCCCAGGTCCTCCCAGGGAGAGAGCCTTCTGCCAGAGGGTGGCCGGCTCTGAAAGTTGTGCACAACGCAGGTGACCTGGAACAGAGGGAGAGAAGTGTGTTGAGGGCTGGGGCCAGTCACATAGGAGCTATGTAAATACCATCCCCACTTTTCAGATAAGGAAACTGAGACTCAGGTTTTCAAAAACAGCTAATGCATAGTATGTGTCAGGCACTGCTCATTCCACTTTACTATGCGGTAGGTGCAATTATTACTTATCCCACAGAGCCCGGACTAGGGTAAAGCAAGTAAGGCCAGGTTGTGCGGGGGCAGGATTTAATTTCTTTCTTTCTTTCTTTCTTTCTTTTTGGAGACAGAGTCTCACTCTGTGACCAAGGCTAGAATACAATGTCATGATCTCAGCTCACTGCAACCTCCACCTCCTGTGTTCAAGCTATTCTCCTGCCTCTGCCTCCCAAGTAGCTGGGACTACAGGTGTGCCCCATGATGCCTGGCAATTTTTTGTTTTTTTTTTTTTGAGACAGAGTCTCACTCTTTCACCCAGGCTGGAGTGAAGTGGCATGATCTTGGCTCACTGCAACCTCCCCCCGACAAGTTCAAGCAATTCTTCTGCCTCAGTCTTTCAAGCAGCTGGGACTACAGGCATGCACCACCATGCCCAGCTAATTTTTGTATTTTTAGTAGAGATGGGGTTTTGCCAGATTGACCAGGCTGGTCTCCAACTCCTGGCCTCAAGGGATCCACTACCTCGGCCTCCCAGAGTACTGGGATTACAGGCATGAGCCACCGTACCCAGCTTTGATTCGTCTTTATTTAGAATTTTTGTATTGTGTATATTGTGATAGTTTTGTATTAACTTTGATTTTTTAAAATGTTTTGTTAAAATATTATTAATCTTGATTTCTACGTGTTTGGGCACCCTCTTAAATTTGCATTCAAGGCCTTGATCTTGGTATCTCATTTCACAGATGAGAATATCCAGGAAGGGTCAGGCTAAGGGACTGGCCCAAGGTCACATAGAATCCACACCCTTCTCCATCATGTCTTCCTGACTCTTGGGTTAGAGGACTGATGAAGGCCTTTTTTTTTTTTTTTTTTTGGAGACAGAGTCTCACTCTGTTGCCCAGGCTGGAGTGCAGTGGTGCAATCTTGGCTCACTGCAACCTCTGCCTCCCGGGTTCAAGCGATTCTCCTGCCTCAGCCTCCTGAGTAGCTGGGATTACAGGCACGAGCCACTGCGCCTGGCTAATTTTTGTATTTCTAGTAGAGACAGGGTTTCACCATCTTGGCCAGGCTGGTCTAGAACTCCTGACCTCGTGATCTACCTGCCTCAGCCTCCCAAAGTGCTGGGATTTCAGGCATGAGCTACCGTGCCCAGCTGATGAGGGTCTTTTATGCTGGGAAGTTTGGGGAGGGGACTCACCAAAAAGGTGGCGATGGCCGCCCCTGTCAGGAAGCCAGCCAGCACGTCGGACCAGTGGTTTCGGTACTCGGCCACACGGACAACACCCACCAGGAAGGCTGGGCACAGCAGGGCCAGGCAGAGCGAGGGTTTGACTAGGCGGGAGCCCTTCACGCGGAACACGAGAGTCACGTACATCTGCGGGGAGCCGGACTGGTCAGGGGACAAGCGGAGGCAAGTCGCCGAACCCAAGAGGAGGCTCCTTTCTAAGCTAGGGTGCATGGTCAGAGCATTGGGGAGCTGGAGAGTGTGGCCAGGGGCTCCAGGGATGGAGTTATGGACCCTCAATGGGCTTTTCCAGAAGCGTGACCAAAACGTTAAAGACGGGGGTCAGGGACTGAGGATGTAGCCTGCAGGTCTAGAAGGTGTGGCCAGAGTTCCCAAGGGCAGAGGACAAGGTGTCGAATGCGGCCTGCAGACCAGGTGACCCTGGTCCGGAGTCACAGATGGGAACAGACGCTTGCTAGGTCAGAGCGTGGGCACAGAACCAGAAGGTGGAGTAAGGGCTAAGGGGGCAGGTACAGGAGCTCTAGGAGATGGAGCCCCTGACCCCCAGGGGACCACTAACAGGGTGGCAGCCTAAAACCGGATGCCAGAAAACAGTTGAAGCAACAGGGGATGTGACCAGGAAAAAGCAGGGGACAGTTAGAAATCCCAGAGCAGTCAAGAGCAAGGAGCGTGGCCAGAGCTACAGGGGGCAGGAACAAGGCCCCAGGAGAGGGACAAGGACTCCAGGGGGCCGTCCCATCCACCTAGTCTCCCAGCTAATATATTTAGCGCCCGTAGCATCCTGGGGGCCTGGCTAGGCTCTAGGAGTTCCGAGTCCATAGGGTGGAGCCAACAGCCTCCCTCACGAGCGTATTATTGGCTCAGGAGGCAGGACCAGCGAGCAAGGGGCGGAGTCAATAGACTGGCTGGGGGCGTGGCTAAGACCTGGGAGGAGGAGGAGCGAGAGCTTTCAACAGGTCGGCTCCCACCAGGGGGCGTGGAGGAACACAGGCTCCAGCCCTAGAGGTTTCCTGGCTCCTGGTCGCCGTCCAGCCCGCACCCCCATTTCCGACCCCGAAGCTCCCAAGGCTCACCGCCGTGTAGGTGACCGCGTAGGCGCAGAGGGCCGCGTCCTTGCAGGGGAAGGCGCGGCGAGCAGCGGCCACGAGGCTGGGGCTGCCAGCGCAGGCACCCTGGTCGGTGACAAAGCGGTCGGGACCTGGGCGATCCGGCGAAGGTGGCAGGCAGCCCAGGGCCGTGTAGTTGGGGCGGCACACGGACAGGAAGTGTGGCGTGGGGTTGCCGGTCACCACCTGCCCAGCGTTGGCGAAGATGGTTGTGGTGAAGAGGCCGAAGGAGTAGACCCCTGGGGGTGGGATAGTGGAAGGGTTTATGCGCCGGGCCCTGATGCTCCCACTGGTTCCATTGGACCTTTTATCTCCCTTTTCCTGTAACTGTCATGAAAGCACACTTGGGATTCCGTAGCTGGGCCAACATCCCCCTTCCTTTAGGACCACCAGGAAGGCACTCTGAGGCCTCCTTCACCCAGGTACCCTCATTATCTGGCCCCTGTCTTTCTATGATTACAACTACGTCAGGGGTGGGTCTTCCCTTGGAGTCCCATTATAGCTGGGCTTGGACCTCCCCGCCAACACCATTACATCAGGATCCAGCCCATACCCGGGATGGCCAGGGAAAACTCTAATGGCATATCTGGGCCTCTTCCTGCCTGCCCCCAAACTGGCTACTACTGAGTTCATCACTCTCCTCCTGGGGCCACTAAGAAGTTAGAGCTGGGTCTCCCATCCTCTGCCCCTGGGACCACAATTATAGGTAAGCTCTGCCCCTCCCCCTTTCCCACAGCCACCACTTGTGTTTGGGACCCCATTTAAAGCAGTCAGAGTCTCATCTCCCTACCCAGGGGCCTGAGGGTGTTTGTCCTGTGCCTGTGTCTCTCTTTTGTGCTTGAGACTTTCCTTGTGGCATTTTGGGACCCTCTTCCCACAGTTGCCATTATGGTTGGGTTGGGCCCCACCCCCACCCCCACTCCCACCCATGTCCCTAGAACCTCCATTACATCTGGCCTGAGCCTAAGTCCCTCATGGCTTCCTGACATCTCTATCACGGCAATTCTAGGTCCTCTTCCTTACCCCCGGAATTGTTTTTTTTTTTTTTAAGAGGTGGAGTCTTGCTCAGTCTCCAAAGTAACTGGGACTCCCAAGCAGCTGAGTCTGCACCTCAGCCTCCCAAGTAGCTGGGACTACAGGCATGTGCTCCCATACCCAGATTTTCCCTGGAATTTTTCTTTCTTTTTTTTTTTTTTTTGAGGTAGAGTTTCACTCTTGTTGCCCAGGTTAAAGTACAATGGCACGGTCTTGGCTCACTGCAACTTCCACCTCCCAGGTTCAAGGATTACAGTCGCCCGCCACCATGTGCAGCTAATTTTTTGTGTTTTTATTAGAGACAGGATTTCGCCATGTTGGCCAGGTTGGTCTCGAACTCCTGACCTCAGGTGATCACCTGCTTTGGCCTCCCAAAGTGCTGAGATTACAGGCATGAGCCACTGCACCTGGCGTGGAATTATGCCTGTCAGGCCCACAACTCTTTGCTTCTATACCCACCTCCCACCATTACCACGGGGCTGACCCCAGGCTGTGTCTCTCACCCAGGAAGCGGACCAGCCTCCGCAGTGGGGGGCTGAAACGGCAGCAGGCCCCGGACACAATGGTGCTCTCCCCGATGACTGGGACCGCTGAAGGTGGTGTGGGGAAGTAGGCACGTGCCAGCTCCCCCAGCAGGATCTGTGGGCAAGATCAAAGTGGAGTCTTCCTGGCCTTCCAGCCCATCCCCTCACCCACCCTCACCTGGCCCACCTGCCTCCTAGGAGGTCATTGTCTCACCGTGAGGGTGGGCCCGGCAGTGACCAGTGCGTAGGTGAGAGCAGGAGGCACTCGGCTGGCAGCCTCAGGCCCTGGGTAGGGCTTGGTATAGGTACTGTCATAGCAGAAGAAGCCCTGGGTGTGCACGGGGAAGGTGTCCGTGAACTCCAGGCGGTAAGCAAGCAGGATCACAATGCCCAGCAGCACCGACTGCCACCGAGCCAGGGCAGGGAGAAGTGGCAGAGAGAGAAGAGAGAGGGTCAGGGTCCCAGCTGAGGCCACGGAGGCAGAGATACGAAGACGGAGAGACATGTGTTAGAGACAGAAAGTGGAAGACGGAGAGAGATGGAGACAAGGGGAAGAGAGACTGAAAGAGTTGGGGAAAGGAGGAGGAGGTCAGGGCTTAGGAGAAACAGAAAGAGGAGGAGGTAGAAACAGAAAGGCCATGTGCAGCGGCTGGTGCCTGTAATCCCAGTACTTTGGGAGGCTGAGGCGGGAGGATCGCTTTGTGCTCAGGAGTTTGAGATCAGCCTGGGCAACATAGTGTGACCTCATCTCTGCATATCTATAGTCCCAACTAGTTGAGAGGCAGAAGAAGGACTGCTTCAGCCCAGAAGATTAAGGCTACAGTTAGCCTTGATGTCACCACTGCACTCCAGCCTGGGTGACAGAGGGGACCTGTCTCCGAAAAAAGAAAGAAAGAAATAGGTGGCTCATGCCTATAATCCCAGGACTTTGGGAGGTCAAGGCAGGTGGATCACCTGAGGTCAGGAGTTTGAAATCAGCCTGGCCAATATGGCAAAACCCTGTTTCTACTAAAGATACAACAATTATCCAGGCATGGTGGTAGATGCCTGTAATCCCAGCTACTCGGGAGGCTGAGGCAGGAGAATCACTTGAACCCAGGAGGCAGAGGTTGCAGTGAGATCATGCCACTGCACTCCAGCCTGGACGAAAGAGTGAGACTCTGTCTCAAAAGAAAGGAAGAAACAGAGAGAGAAAGGGAAGTGAGGGAAGGAGGGGAGAAGAGGAGAAAAAAAGCAAGAGAAGAGAGGAGGGAAAAGAGAAGGGAAGGGAAGAGATGGGCATGGGGAGAGAGAATAGGGTCAAGGCTCAGATGAGAGAGAGACAGACAGCAGGTGGTGGAGAGACTCTCCCACAAGGAAAGAAATCAGAGGTTAGGAGGAGTACTAGCAGCTACCAGGTCTAACCCTAACTGTGGGCAGGGGGGTCATACCAAGCCTTGTCCATGAATTAATACATTTTACCTTTACAATAGCCCTAGGAGGCCGGGTGCAGTGGCTCACACCTGTAATCCCAGACTTTGGGAGGCTGAGGTGGGAGGATCACTTGAGGCCAGGAGTTCTAGACCATCCTGGCCAACATGTTGAAATCCCATCTCTACCAAAAAATACAAAATTAGCCGGGCATGATGGTGCACACCTATAGTCTCAGCTACTCAGGAGGCTGAGGTGGGAGAATTGCTTGAACTTGGGAGGCAGAGGTTGCAGTGAGCCGAGATTATGCCAGTGTACCCCAGCCTGGGTGACAGAGTAAGAGCCTATCTCAGAAAAAAAAAAAAGCCCTAGGAGATGGGACGTTAGTGGTGCCCATTTTATGAATGAGGAAACTGAGGCTCAGGAGGGTACCTGCGGGGTCCAGCACCCTGCAGTGTCGATAGGGCAGAGGGGGATTGGATCCTGGGGAGTGGCACTTTGGAATCCAGGCTCATAAACCACTTCTCAAGAGAAAGGAGATGGCAAGGGAGACCCCAGATATGGAAAGTGGGTACAGATAGGAAGACAGAGGTTGGACAGAGACAGAGATAGGCACGCCCTCTCTGGGAGAGGGATGGAGGCCCTCACCTCCACGAAGACAAAGCAGGGAATGATGGAGAAACTCCTCTTCAGATGCGGTCTCCCTCCCGCCATGGTGAAGGCCAGGCCTGCAGAGTGAGGAGGCAGTGGGAGTCCCAGGGCTGTGCTTAGGGGAAGGCTCAGGTCACTGGGACTCTGGCCCCATCCCTGAGTCCTTTGGCCACACCCCTGCCCCTGAAGATGGGTCCAGGGGAAGCCCTGACTCCACCCCTTGAACCTTCTGGCCATGCCTCTGCAATCCAGGTCCCACCCTGTTGGTCCCAACCCTATTGGGGACACCCACCTCCCCTGACACCACTCCCTGAGATTCTGGAGATTCTGTAAGGGTCCCCTTCCTCTACAGCTGACAAGGGAGACTCTGACCCAGTGCCTTTTAGGAGATGGTCCTTGAGAAGAGACTCTCCAGCCTCATGGGAACCCCTCCCACATGGCATTTAGAAGAGCCCCCAAGTCCAGGTACAATTGCTCACGCCTGTAATCCCAGCACTTTGGGAGGCCAAGACAGGTGGATTACCTGAGGTCAGGAGTTTAAGACCAGCCCGGCCAACATGGTGAAACCCCCTCTCTACTAAAAATACAAAATTAGCTAGGCTTGGTGGCAGACACCTGTAATTGAAGCTCCTTAGGAGGCTGAGGCAGGAGAATCACTTGAGCCCAGGAGGCAGAGGTTGCAGTAAGCCAAGATTGTGCCACTGGACTCCAGCCTGGGCAACAGAGCGAGACTCTGTGTCTCTTAAAAAAAAAAAAAAAGAGCCCCCACTAGTTTTTAGGGAACCCCATCCTCTTTCCCCAGGGGCCTCCATCCCTGCCAGGCCCTTCCCCTGAATCCTTTCCTCCATGGCTCCACAGGGGCTCCTCTCTCTGTCCCCATGGGCTGTGGTGTTGGTGTCTGATTGGGCTGATAGCCAAGCCCTCCTTCTCTGCCAACTGCTTCTCCCTCCTTCCCCCTCTTCCCAGCCGGTCTGCCTCCCAGTTCTCCTCTTCCCTCCCCCAAGGCTACCCCCAGTCCCCAGTGCTTCAGGGCTCAACACAGTCACACCTGCTTACACCCATTCTTCCAGCCCGATCTCACCTGTGAAAGTGCCCTATGGCTTCCCCCAGGCTGCATCCACACTCCCAGACTCACAGCTGCTCCTGGTGGCCAGCAGGGCAGGGATGGTCACCCCCATTGTGCAGATGTGGAAACTGAGGCCCAGGCAGGTGAGAGTAGGCACTCTGGGTCCAGCGCCCCAACCACGACGCTCATTCTGTAGTGTGATATGGGGTGATGGTCGCCAGAAGTCCTAGAAACCCAGAGTCACCCATGCTGGCACCCCTAGGAAGCACAACCCAGCCACAGCCTCCATCCTACCCCCCAACACACACACACACACACACACACACACACACACACACACACACACGGCACAGCGTTCATCCATCCCACGGTAAAGACTGGGCACTAGCCGACTTCCAGGCACTGTGCTGGACGCCACTTTGCAGTGAACAAGACGGGGCCACTCGTTCAGACAGGTGTCCAACACACACAACAAACATCACTGCATACTTACACACAGTGGGCACACAGCCTGTCAGAGACACCCAAACAGATCAAACAAGTCCCCACCCCCCACCCTGGGCCAAACAGAGAGAAACACATCAGGAGACCCTATACACATCACAGTCCCACACAAGCCCTCACCCCACCACAGTCAGGGACACACAGGCCTGCAACACACTTAAGAGTCACAGCAAAGAAAGAGTCACTGCACACAATGGGGGTCACAGAACCCATCAAAGCATCACACCCCCAATTACAAGGCACTCCGTGACAGCCACACACACACTAACAGTCTCTTATTCACACTGACAGTCATAGGGGAGAGACACAGTGCCATCCACAACCACAGCCACATGGCCACGTCCACAGACCATGGCACAGACTCACAACGCCACACAAGAAAGGTGCACGGTGCACAACCACAGCCACACACACACACACAGACACACACACCATCAGAATAAGCACAGCAGTAGCCACATAATGACAGTCATTACTGTCATTGCACACAACCACACAGATGCCAAGACAGTCACACACAGAGACAGCAGCCACACGGGGGGCCAATGGCAGCCACAGCACAGCCACACACACACCATCCGAGTGACACCCACAACGACAGCAGCACAATGACAGTGACACACATCCGCGGACCTCCCGAAGCCGCACAATCCCAGTCGTGCAGCCACACGATGTCAGTTACACAACCACACAGACACACAATGACAACCACACAATCACAGTTACCCACGGCCACCCTCACCATGGGCGCTGGGCTCCTCCGCCCGGGGTCTCCTCCCCCAGCTTCGTCCCCTCCCCCACCTTCGCCGCCTCCCCTCCCTCGCCCCTCCCCGCGCTGGACCCTAAGGCGCCCGACCCTCAGGAACCGGGGAACGACGCTGGGGGTGGGAAGCCCACCGGAGGGGATGAGGGGCGCCCCAGCCCCTCTCCTCACCGCGTCGAGGCCGCAGTCGCCTGAGACCCCGCTCCGTCTAGATGGCCCTGGCGCGGCGAGATGGACAGACGGCCGGCCCGGCTGGCAGGCGCCGAGACCGAGATGCGGTCGGCCGGGCCGGGCAGCGCCGCGCAGACTCCGAGGCGGAGGGAGGGGCGGGGCCTCCGGGCGCCTCCTTTGCATAGCCCCCCGTAGGGCGGGGCCTCATTAGCGGGGTGGGGCGGGGCCTCCGTGCTCTTGGGGGCGGGGCGTGTTAGCATCAGTTGTGGGAAGGAACCAAGAATGGATGTAAAGAGGGAAGACCCTGGGGTTGGGAAGAGCTCCAAGGGTAATAGGAGGGAGGGGCTTCAGAGCATGTCCGTGCCCCTTGCTCTCTGGGCCTCAGTTTCCCCATTCACCAGGGCCCCCCAGAAAGGAAGGCTCTATGGCCAGCGTGGAAGTCTGTCTGGCCACTCGTATCTGGACAGAATGATTCCTTGCCTTGTCATATATTAAATCTGGCTTCACCATGTCCCCTGATTCCAAGCCCACACATCCCAAAAGACCTCTGGGGTCTCTACATGCCTCCCCCGCAACACTGAAAAGTAAATTGTGAGGGCAGGGGGATTCCTAGCACAGGAAGCAGCAGGACTAACAGTCCAGGGCAAGAAGAGGGTCTGGGCTAGTTTATTTTCTTTCTGGAGGGGTCTTCAGGGAGAGCAGTCCCGGCTGCTCAAGCTGTGGAGAGAGAGAGTGGGTCAGGGCCTGACCAGGTCCAGGGGACTCTGGGGCTGCAGGGCAGGGACCGAATGTCCAGATTGGGATCTGGGCCTGTCCCAAGGGTCTAGACTGGGAGTTCAAGGCCGGTCAGGAGGGGAATGGGTGGGTGGGGGGGAGTGGGAAGAATCTGCACCGTGTGGGAAGGAACGACGGCTCTTGCTGAAAGGTGGCTGAGAGAGGTGCTGGTCAGAGTCAGAGTCAGAGTCCCAGGAGGGGAGTGGATGGCTCAGGTGCCTGTGCCCCTTGTGGCCTGCAGGAGGGACAGGTACCCTGAATAGGACCCTCAAGTAACCTCCAAATATATGCCCTGTGTCCCTTCATAGTATACCTCACTGATACTTAAACCATGACCCCCAAGTCCCTTGAATGTGATTCAATGTGACACCAAATTATGACTTCAATGACCCTTGAATTTTACCCAACTGACACCTTTTTTTTGTGAGATGAGGTCTTGCTCTGTTGCCCAGGCTGGAGTGCAGTGGAACGATCATGGCTCACTGCAGCCTCAACCTCCCAGGCTCAAGAGATCCTCCTGCCTCAGCCTCCTGAGTAGCTAAGACTGCAGGTGTGCACCATCACCCAGTTAATTTTTAAATTTTTTGTAGAGATGGGGTCTCACTGTGTTTCTCAGGCTGGTCTCAAACTCCTGCACTCAAGCAGTCCTCCCACCTTGGCCTCCCAGAATATTAGAATTATAGGCATGAGCCACTGCATGGGGTTCCCATGGACTCATATAAGATCCAAGTGACAGGGCCAGGCACGGTGGCTCACATCTGTAATCCCAGCACTTTGGGAGGCCTAGGTGGGCAGATCACGAGGTCAGGAGATCGACATTATCCTGGCTAACACGGTGAAACCCCATCTCTACTAGAAATACAAAAAAAAATTAGCTGGGTGTGCTGGTACATGTCTGTAGTCCCAGCTACTCGGGAGGCTGAGGCAGGAGAATCATTTGAATGTGGGAGACAGAGGTTGCAGCGATCCAAGATTGTGCCACTGCACTCCAGCCTGGGTGACAGAGTGTGACTCTGTCTCAAAAAAAAAAAAAATCCAAGTGACACTGAATGTGACCATGAATGACTCCTGGATGAAAACTCCAGTGATTCCTTAATGTGACCCCAGAATATTACTTAATGTGACAACAGAATAACACTCAACAGATGGATGTCACTCCCAAGTAGGCTCTCTGAACATAGCCCCCCCACCCTGCCCCGAGTGAGGCTAGACAATGACCTCCCACCCCTGGACAATTCTCAGCCTCCCTCACCCCTGGGGCTTGACGCCTTGGGACGAGCCCCCAAAGACATGGTGAGGCCATTGATGGAGTTCTGCAGCACGTGCACAGCAGACCTGCAGGAAGATGGGGAGCTAGGGGTCCTGGGAGACTCCAGGCTGCTCAGGGAGTGGACAGCAGTAGGCCTAAGGTTGGGGGTCATGGTGGGGGTGAGTCCTAGGGAGTGAGGGAGCTCTGGACTCAGGTGGGCTCCAGGTTCTGGAAGTCACTGCCAGATCCCGTTTGGGAAGGAGGTTCACATGAGGGTCAGGGGTCAGACTGAGGGCTGGGCATCACCATATGTCACTCAGTTCCTTCCAGCAGCCATCAGCTCCCTGAGGTATCTCCTCAGTCTCCGGCCAGGCAGATGTCTCATAACCCTGCTGCTTCATCTTGGTCAGGATCTGAGGTGGGGAGGGATGAGAGAACAGCAATCATAATAATAGTGACAGTAGTAAAAGGTGACTGTTTCACAGCACTTAGTATACGCCAGGCTGCATTCAAATGCTTAATACTCAGCTAACACAGACACCTGATCAGGTAGGGATGAGTGTTTGTTGTTGTTATTGTTTGTTTTTTGAGACAGGGTCTCACTCTGTCACCCTGTGAGTGCCGTGGTGCCGCCAGGGCTCACTGCAGCCTCAACCTCCCAGGTTCAAGTGATCCCCCCATCTCAGCCTTCTGAGTAGCTGGGCCTGCAGGCACATGTTAACACACCCAGCTAGTTTTTTTTTGTTTTTTTGTTTTTTGTAGAGACAGGGTTTCACCATGTTGCCCAGTCTGGTCTTGAACTCCTTGACTCAAGTCATCCCCCCACTTCAGCCTTCCAAAGTGCTGAAATAACAGGCATGAGCCTCCGTGCTCAACAGGATGAGGGTTTTTTTTGATATGGAGTTTCGCTCTTGTCACCCAGGCTGGAGTGCAATGGGGCAATCTCGGCTCACCACAACCTCCGCCTCCCGGGTTCAAACAATTCTCCAGCCTCAGGTTCCTGAATAGCTGGGATTACATGTGCCCGCCACCACACCAGGCTAATTTTTGTATTTTTAGTAGAGACGGGGTTTCACCATGTTGGCCAGGCTGGTCTCGAACTCCTGATCTCAGGTGATCTGCCCACCTTGGCCTCCCAAAGTCCTGAGATTACAGGCATTGGCCAGGATGAGTTATTATTACACCCATTATACAGATGAGGAAACTGAGGCTCAGAGAGGTTGAGTGACTTGCCCACAGTAACACAGCAGTGAGAGGCAGAGCTCGGATTTGAACTCACTCTTCAATGTGATGGCAGAGGCTGACCAAAATCCCCATCCCTCCCTCTCCCATTCCTCCCCAGGGTCCCCATCTCCTCCACTCACTTTGCGGCATTTCACCTGCGTTTTCTGCATTTTCTGAATGTTCATCAGGTTCTCTGAAATCTCATCCTCCTGGGCCTCTGTGGAGGGAGGGGGCTCAAGGGGACAGGGGCTAAAGAAGGATCCCCCTCTCCCGCCCCTGGCTGTGGCTCCAGGCACTCACGGAGCTTCTGATAGATGCAGGTCACCTCTTTCTGAACCAGTTCCAGCTCCTCCCACAGGAACTTCTTGCTGAGGGGACAGTGCAGCCTGGACCTACACTCGCTGCCTGGCCCCTGACCACCCATCCGCCCAAGTCTGTCCCCTCCCCACACCTCCCTGTCCATTTCCCCTCCTTTCTACAACCCCCTACCCTCATCCCCATCCTTTCCTTCCAATCCCCAGCCTCCCATTCTTTCAGCCTCTCCCAACCCACTCAGCCTCCTATCACCTGGCCTCCACCTCCCCACCTCCTGTCCCCGATTTTCTACACCCCCAGCCTCCTGTCCTCTCAGCCTTCCCTGCCACCCCTCTCTGACCCCCTGGCCTCCTTTTCCATCCCACCTCCAGCTTTCTGTCTTCCCTGCCTTCTGGCCTCTCAGTCTCCCATTCCCCAACCCCCACCAGCCACCTGTCTCCCCTGAGCCTCTCATCCTCTCCTCTTTTATTTATTTATTTATTTTTGAGGCATAGTCTCACTCTGCCAACCAGGATGGAGTGCAGTGGCACGATCTTGGCTCACTACAACCTCTGCCTCCCGTGTTCCAGTGGTTCTCCTGCCTCAGCTTCCCCAGTAGCTGGGATTACAGGCACCGGCCATCATACCCGACTAATTTTTGTATTTTTAGTAGAGATGGGCTTTCACCCTGTTGGCCAGGCTGGTCTCAGGTGACCCGCCCATCTTGGCCTTCCCAAGTGCTGGGATTACAGCCATGAGTCACCGCACCAGGCCTCATTCCCTCTTGTCCCTCAGGCTTTCCATCATCCCCCAGTCTTCCTCACCCAGGCCTCTGCCATTTCCCTGATCCTGCCTCGGTTCCCCAGTTCCTGACCTCCCTTCCCTCCTGTGGACTCCCGCCTGCCCTTCCACCATCACCCACCTGTTGTGGATCTCCTGGGCCAGCAGCTGCAGGCAGCGAGTGGTGTGGATGCGCTGCACCTCCTCACTGTCATGCAGGGTCTTCTCCAGCCCCTGCAGGCCTTGGTCCAGGGCCCCATAAAGCTCCTGCTGGCCCTGCTCCAAAGAGGGGCCCGACTTGTGCCCCTCCTTCTCTCCCTGGTGGCCTGTGGGGCTCAGCACCTCTGCAGAGAGTGTGGGACCTTGACTGAGCCCTGATCCCACCCTGAACCCAGCTTGTCCTAATCTTGATCCAGAACCCACACTCTCCCAAGACTCTCCCAGTTTCTCTCACCCTGGCCTGGCCCAGCTAATCCCAACAGGACCAGCTTCCAGCCTGATTTTTTTTTTTTTTTTCTGAGACAGAGTCTCACTTTGTTATCCAGGCTGGAGTGCAGTAGTGTGATCTCGGCTCACTGCAACTTCTGCCTCCTGGGTTCAAGCAATTCTCCTTTTTCAGCCTCCTGAGTAGCTGGGACTACATGCGCACACCACCATGCCCCAGCTAATATTTGTATTTTTAGTAGAGATGGGGTTTCACCATATTCGTCAGGCTGGTCTTAATCTCCTGCCTCAGGTGATCCACCTGCCTTGGCCTCTCAATGTGCTGAGATTACAGGCATGAGCCTCCAGGCCCGGCCTTTTTTATTTTTATTTTTTAGTAGAGATGGGGTTTCACCATGTTGTGCCCAGGTTGGTCTCGAACTCCTGACCTCAAGTGATCCACCCTTTTCGGCCTCCCAAAATGCTGGCTTTTTTTTTTTCCTTTGGAGACAGAGTTTGATAACCCAGGCTGGAGTGCAGTGGCACAATCTCAGTTCACTGCAACCTCCACCTCCCAGGTCCTGCTTCAAGCAATTCTCCTGCCTCGGCCTCCTGAGTAGATGGGACTACAGGAGCACACCACCATGCCCAGCTAATTTTGGTATTTTTAGTACAGATGGGGCTTCACCATATTAGCCAGGCTGGTCTTGAACTCCTGACCTCGTGATCCACCCACCTCAGCCTCCTAAAGTGCTGGGATTACAGGTGTGAGCCACCACGCCTGGACAGATGCTGGGATTACAGGCATGAGCCACCATGCGTGGCCTTGCCTGACCTTGATCTCTGGCCAGTCCTAACCTTCAAGCTGCTGAATCTTGATTTGCTGCAAGCAGCTCTCCTTCTCCAACATGGTCACTGAGTGGTTCAGGAACTCGAAAGCCTGGGGGAAAGAGGTCAACCTTGGGGTGACAGGAAGGAGGGGAGGGCAAGGAGAAACAGAAATTGCTGGCAACAGGGCCATGGCGGTTCACCTTGGTCTGGGCCTGTAGCTGGCTCTTGAGTGACTCAAGTTCACATCGCAGGAGCTTCTGGGAGTCAGGAATCATCACAATGGTTTTGGCTGTGAGCAGAGGAGAGGGTGGTGAGCCAGCACTGGGAGGGGTGGGGCCTGGAGCAAGGGCAGGGCAGAGGTCAGCAGAGGCTCAGAGTGGCAGTAGGGACAGGGGGTAAGATTTAGAACAGGGGCCCAGTAAGCCTTGGGCAGGAGTGAATGGGTGACCTTGGCAGAGGGTCAGCTGTTGCTGGGGCAGACGGTAGAGGTAAGAACCAGCAGGTCTTCCCCCACAGTCTCATCGGGAAGGAGCTTTCTCACCTTTGACTTTGGAAGAGCTGGTCTCCAAGGGCTTCTAAGGAAGAGAAACAAGAGGGGAGTAGAAATTTACCCCTGAGCTGCCTCCTTGTTCACCCCAAGCAAGTTTGGAGGGCTGGACAAGAGTTGGATCTCTTCAGTTCTGGGTGTCCCAAACCGCAAGTGCAGGCAAAGCTGCACTCCAGGCATATTCATGCACCTCCCCCTTGGGCTGGCTACACATGTTCAGAAATGCACTTCTGTGGCTGAGAGACGCTCACAGACAAATCCCCATGGAAGACACACAACCACACTCTTTGCTTCCATTCATTCCGTCATCCCTTCATTTAAGACTTGTTTAGTGAGGGCCTGCTGAATGCTAGGCGCTGTTCTAGGTGCTGAAGACACACACAGTGGGCGTGTTCATGGGAGTCCCTCTGCCTTACAGCCCCTTCCCTAAGCCCCACAGCGATAGATGCAGTGCTTTTCTGCATTGAAGGGGTTTCTTGGGTGGGGGTGACCTTAGCTACGTTGTAATGCCTCTTCAAAACGTCCTGGTCATTACGGCACTCCTTCTTCAGGTCTGGGTTGGGGAAGCGGGGAGCCCCATGTGGTGGAGTCCCCGAGCCCACCACTGGCATCCAGTCTACACTCCTCACTATGTTCCCAGAAGCAGGGCGTCCCAAGGTCTCCTGCTGTGGGGTCCTGGGCCAGGAAGCTGTACACTCCAGAGCCTTGTCCAAGGAAGAGCCTGGGAGTGAGGGCTTTCTTGAGGGACAGTGCAGAGTACTCCTCACATTCCCAGCCCCTCCCAGCATCCCCAGACCTACAGCAGCCCCCCTCCCATGAACCCCAGTACTTCTCACACTTCGTGTTAGCAGGCAAACACACGCTGGAGGGTGAGGGAGGTTAATAGAGGCAGGACACAGGGTAGACTGGCCAAAATAGGGTCGCTGTGAGTAGGGAAGCAGTGGCTGCTTTGAGATAAGTCTCCATGTCTCCACTGCCCCAGACCCTCCCTGACATTCCAGAGATGTCTCAGCCCTAAACTCAAAGCTTCTCTGTTATGGCAGAAGCCAAAGATGGATGAAATGGTCCCAAAGTCAGCTATGGCCAGGCACGATGGCTCACACCTGTAATCCCAGCACTTTATGAGGCTAAGGTGGGAGGATCATTTGAGGTCAGGAGTTCGAGACCAGCCTGGCCAACATGATGAAACCCTGTTTCTACTAAAAATACAAAAATTAGCCAGGCTTGCTGGAGGGTGTCTGTAATCCAAGCTACTTGGGCGGCTCAGGCAAGAAAATTGCTTGAACCTAGGAGGCAGAGGTTGCAGTGAGCCAAGATTACACCACTATACTTCCGCCTGGGCAACAGAGTGCGAGACTTGGTCTCCAAAAAAAAAAAAAAAAAAAAGATGATCCCAGCCCCAAGGTTTGGGTGGGGCAGTGAGAAGGACCCAGAAGACCCCAAAGTAAAATATCAGACCTCAGAAGAGCCCAAAGAAAACAGTGACATTGACACTGGCTTAAAGGAAGGGCTTCCCTGGCAGGGAACAGCATGTGCAAAAACTTGGAGGTGTGGAATCACATGCTCTATGCTGCTACATTCTTGATGGCTGAATCAAGGTCCAAGAGGAAGCAGCAGGAGGTTAGCGGAGCAGCTCAAGGAAAGCATTGACGGCGAAGCCAGGAGCTTGGACCTGGCCCCAGAGGTAAATAACAGCCATAGAGTGTGAGCAAGAGAGGCCGGGCATATCTATTCAATAAATGTTAGCTGAATTGCGGTCCAGGCCTGTGCTAGAAAAGACTGGGAACAGAAAAGAGCCGAGCTCTGGGTCTCATATCCAGCTCCCCTCCCCCTCCAGTATAATCAGGGATGGCACAGATGGAGATAACTGGGGCAGGTCTGCCTGGAGAAACTTCTAGGTGAAAGGCACCTTGCCCTGAGTCACACTCAGCCTGTTCCACCAAATCCTCTAGAACTTCTCTTTTGTCTCCCATGCCAGACCTTCTGCCTGGTGTCCTTTCCCTGATTCAGTCTGCCTGGAAGACTCCTATACGTCCTTCAAAACCCTACTCAGGCTGGGTGTGGTGGCTCACGCCTGTAATCTCAGCACTTTGGGAGGTCAGGGTGGGCGGATCACCTGAGGTCAGGAGTTTGAGATCAGCCTGACCAACATGGTGAAACCCCATCTCTACTAAAAATACAAAATTAGCCAGGTGTGATGGCACATGCCGGTAATCCCAGCTACTTAGGAGGCTGAGGCAGGAGAATCGCTTGAACCCGGGAGGAGGAGGTTGCAGTGAACCGAGATCACGCCATTGCCTCCAGCCTGGGCAACAAGAGCGAAACTCTGTCTCAAACAAACAAAAACTACTCAGCATATTTTCAGTAAAATCTTCCTTAATCCTTTTTTAGGCTCCTGTTTTCTGAACACCTAACTGAGTGCTGGGCATCCTAAGCACTCACTGGATCTTCACACCCACCCTGTGATGTACACATTTTTCTTCTGCCTGAAATGTCCTAAGCTGCCCCTCCAAGAGTCACTGCCTCAGGGAGGTCCTCACTTCCAGGGGCAGCAGAACATAATGGTTAAGCAGGGAAACTCTTCGGCTAGATGGCCTGGGTTCATATCCTAGCTCTGTCCCTGCCACCTGTGTAATACTGGTGGCGTTCCTGAACCTCTCCATGCCTCAGTGTCCCCAGCTATAAAAACGGGATGTTGGGGCCCGGCACAGTGGCTCACGCCTGTAATCCCAGCTTTGGGAGGCTGAGGCAGGCAGATCACGAGGTCAACAGATCAAGACCATCCTGGCCAACATGGTGAAACCCCGTCTCTACTAAAAATACAAAAATTATCTGGGCGTGTTGGCGGACGCCTGTAGTCCCAGCTATTCGGGAGGCTGAGGCAGAAAAATCGCTTGAATCCGGGAGGCGGAGGTTGCAGTGAGCCGAGATCGTGCCACTGCACTCCAGCCTGGCGACAGAGCGAGACTCCGTCTCAAAAAAAAAAAAAAAAAAAAGGGATGTCATAATATCCACCTTATTGGACTGTTGTGATGAAATGTATTAATCCATGCCAGTGCGTGGTATACAGTAATGGGAATCTGTGTTTGCTATGAAATGTCACGCTGACAACCTGGGACTTAGGGACCGTAGGAAGCCTGGGAGGCTTGGAGGCGAAAAGGAGAGGCATTTGAGAAGCAGCTCAGGTCCCCAATCGTGTCTCCTCTCTCCCCGCCCACCCCGGTTTTGCTTCCGCGTCCCTCTAGGGAAAATTATTTAGGGAAGGGGCGGGGTCATCAACCTGGCCCCGCCCCCTGGCTTGTGAATTCTGCACCCTCCGGGCTATAGACGCCCATCTACCACATACCACCTGTTCATGATCTCCCATCAGGGACCGCGAAGCCAGGCCTCAGCTGTGACGCTGAAATTTGATCCCGCGGGGACACCATCGCATTAAAAAGCTCAAAGACTGAAGGAGTCACAGAGAGGGGTGTGGCCGGCATTTTAGTTCCGCCCCTGCTGGAGTAGCCAAAGGCCTCATTGGCGCCTTCACGCTTAGTAGCCGCGGTGTAATTGGATAAAAGCCCCTGGAGGGGGCGGATCCCAGTGAGTTTCTACCAATCGATTAGTCAGTCCCCAAGAGGGCGGGACAGAAAGCTGCAGATTTACGATCCGATTGGTTTCGGGCCCAGCTGGGAGGCGGGACGAATTCTTGGTTGGGGGAATCCCACCAGGGGACACGGTGGAGGAGGGGGTCACTGTCCACTCGGGGGCGCTGGAGTGAGGTACCGAATTCAGCCCGTTGGCCCCGACGCCTCTGTTCTCGGAATCCGGGCGCTGTGGGTTGAGGTCCCGGTTCCTAACGGTGGGATCGGCGTCCTCGGGATGAGATTTGGGGTTTCCTCGGGGGCTTTGGGGAGCTTGACCTTACATCTGGGATTCTCTTGTGAGAGGGATGGTCTTGGCTGTCGGACCTGGATCCCTGCGGTGATATTTGGGAGTTAGTGGGGTGGTCCCTGAAAACCTAGGGCTATGAGCTGGAGCTGCTGGGGCTGAAATTTGGGGGACTCTGAAGTGGCATGGAGATTGAGGTCCAGGCAGCCTGAAATCTTGAGCGCTGACATTTGGAGAGATGGGGTCGAGGGTTGTCTTTGGGCCCTGACTGCTTTGGGCCTTTCTCACTCTCATTCCTGGGCTGCTTTGCCAGAATCTCTGATGGATTGGCCCTTACCCTGTCCCCGAGCGGGCTCACAGGGTCTGAAGGCCACGCACGAGGCAAAGGTAAAGTTCTGAGCCACCCGGTGCCTCCTTCCCAGGGCTGCAAGATGGAGGAAGGCGTGAACCTGGAAGGCCTGATTAAGATGGTCCATCTACTGGTCTTGTCAGGTGCCTGGGGCATGCAAATGTGGGTGACCTTCGTCTCAGGTATGGACCCTCAGCTTGGACGTCATGGGTACCTGGAGTGGGTATGGAAATAAGAGGGGAACCTGAAAGTGCCCTAACATCCCTATGGCCCCCATTTCCTGCAGGCTTCCTGCTTTTCCGAGGCCTTCCCCGACATACCTTCGGCCTAGTGCAGAGCAAACTCTTCCCTTTCTACTTCCACATCTCCATGGGCTGTGCCTTCATCAACCTCTGCATCTTGGCTCTACAGCACACCTGGGCTCAGCTCACATTCTGGGAGGCCAGTCAGGTACGTGGGTTTGAGCACCACTACCCTCTGGAGACTTGTTCTCAAGACCCCAGTGAGCCCCTATGGCTACACCTTTTCCAGAAAAAAAAAAGTGCCCCTTCTTCCTGATGGATACAAAGCTGGGCTCTTGATACCTTTGAGCAGTGCACAGCCTGTACAACAGTCCCCATTAGCCCTGTCTGTCCCCCCCAGCGTCTCTCTACTAGCTGCTGTTCCCTCTCTTCCTGCTGGCTGGGCCTGCTGCCAATCTGTGGTGACTCAGCTGAGCTGGAATAGTGACCCCGGCTTATTGTTTAAAAACCAGCCCGACTGGGAATTTATGGTTTCCTACCCCCTTCCACACATTTTTTTGGCCACAAGGCAAGAAACCATCTCTGCATCTCAGATTTCTCGACTCTAGCCTTCCCCTGCCTGCATTATGTTCCACAGATGTGGGCAAGTGAGACCTGATAGGTTTTTCAAGAATAATCTCATAGCGACAGGAGGGGATTATAGGTAACTAGAACTTCACAGACTGTTTTTTTTTTCTTTTAGTTATTTTAATGAAACAGACTCAGAAGGTATTCAAAGATTTACAAAAAATAGAGATGGGTTTATGGCAACATGAGAACGACAAAAACATTTTTCTTAATTATGAAAATAGAGATGAGAGTCTTGCTGTGTTGTTCAGGTTGGTCTTGAACTCCTGGCCTCAAGTTTTGCTTCCACCTTTATCTCTGAAAGCACCAGGATTACAGATTATGGGCATGAGCCACCATGCCTGCCTTCAAATACTTTTTGGGTTTTTTTGGTTTGTTTGTTTGTTTGTTTGTTTGAGACAGGGTCTTGCTCTGTCTCCCAAGCTGGAGTGCAGTGGTGTGATCTTGGCTCACTGCAACCTCCGCCTCCTGGGTTCAAGCAATTCTCGTACCTCAGCCTCCCAAGTAGCTGGGATTAGAGGCAGGCGCCACCATGCCCGGCTAATTTTTGTATTTTTAGTAGAGACAGGGTTTTGCCATGTTGGCCAGGCTGGTCTCAAACTCCTGACCTCAAGTGATCCACCCACCTCCTCCCAAAGTGCTGGGACTATAGGCCTTGAGTCACCATGCCCAGCCACTCAAAGACTTTTTATTCACTCTCTGTGGGTCCAGTGTCAGCTTCTGGGGTCTGGGATGTGGCCACTGAGGCAAGAGATCTTACCTTGGGGACTTCCAGTCTCAGTATCAGAGGAGAGGAGGCTCGGGAGGTTTTAGTGGGGATGGAGGAGGTGGGGATGGAGCCTTTCCTTCAGAGCTGCCAGTTTCAGAGTAGGAGAGCTGGAGCTCTGCTTTGGGGCCCTCAGTCTGGGTTCAAGGAAAGACAGGGAGGCAGGCTTTTGATCCAGTGCTGTCCCCACCCCCACCCCTGTGCTGTTGAGAAGGGCCCTCCTTAGGGCCCCTCTGGCCTCCCAGGCATGGCTTACCTTCTCCTTGGCTGTCCCTGCCAGCTTTACCTGCTGTTCCTGAGCCTTATGCTGGCCACTGTCAACGCCCGCTGGTTGGAGCCCCGCACCACAGCTGCCATGTGGGCCCTGCAAATGGTGGAGAAGGAGCGGGGCCTGGGCGGGGAGGTACCAGGCAGCCACCAGGGCCCCGATCCGTACCGCCAGCTGCGAGAGAAGGACCCCAAGTACAGTGCTCTCCGCCAGAATTTCTTCCGCTACCATGGCCTGTCCTCTCTTTGCAATCTGGGCTGCGTCCTGAGCAATGGGTTCTGTCTCGCCGGCCTGGCCCTGGAAATAAGGAGCCTCTAGCATGGACCCTGCATGCCAATAAATGCTTCTTTGGAAATGGCTGCTGTCTTTTTTTTCACCCCCCATGAGAAGCAGGGCGAGAGGCAGGCAAGGGTAGAGCTGAGGGCTTCAGTTTCCCCATTCATGAAGCATGATGATTTGGAGTATCAGGCGTTGTAGCCTGTAAGCCTCTCCTATAATGATGCCCATGTATTGAGCACCTGCTGTATACCAGACATGTTGTTAACCACTGGTATATCATGTATTATTTGTTTTGTCTTTTTTTTTTTTTTTTTGAGATGGAGTTTTGCTCGTGTTGCCCAGGCTGGAGTGCAATGATGCCGTCTTGGTTCGCCACAACCTCCGCCTCCTGAGTTCAAGTGATTTTTCTGCCTCAGCCTCCCAAGTAGCTGGGATTACAGGCACGTGCCACCATGCCCAGCTAGTTTTGTATTTTTAGTAGAGACGGGGTTTCTCTATGTTGGTCAGGTTGGTCTCGAACTCCCGACCTCAGGTGATCCACCCACCTCAGCCTCCCAAAGTGCTGGGATTACAGGCATAAGCCACTGCACCCGGCATTTTGTCTTGTTTTTAATGCAGGGTCTCGCTCTGTCACCCAGTCAGGAGTGCAGTGGCATGATAGCTCACTGCAGCCTCCAACTCCTGGCTCAAGCGATCCTCCCACCTCAACCTCCCAAGTAGCTGGGACTACTGTCACATGCCACCAGTCCCAGATGGTTGTGATCCTAGAGTACAATCATATTTCCCACCCCAGTGACTTTGGGGGTGGCCACGTGACTTGCTTTGACCAATGAAATGTGAGCAGAGGTGGCCTGTACCCCTTCCAAGGGGAAGTGCTGCAAAACAGTGCATAATTTGCTGCATTTTCTCTTCACAAAACCACCATGATGGGAACCAAACCTTAGCTGTTGGGCCCATGAAGTCTTGGGGGTGCTTGTTACTAAGCATAACCCAGTGCCTCCTAACTAACCCACTTCATCCCCATTCATCCATGTGGCAGCTCTTGGGGCAGCTACTTTTGTTACCATAAGGCAGTGGGGGTTCAGAGGCGAAGTTGCTGGAATTCCAACACCAGCAAAGCCTGTGTATTTCACAGAGATCCAACCCACTTTATGTTCTTCTCTATTTAGAGATAAGGTCTTGCCTTGTCACGCAGGCTGGAGGGCAGTGGCACAGTCATAGCCTACTGAAGCCTCTCTCTCCCAGGCTCAAGCAATCCTCCTGCCTCAGCCTCCTAACTAGCTAAGACTATATGTGTGTGTCACCATGGCCAGCTAATTAAAAAAAATTTTTTTTGTAGATTCGGGATCTCTTTATATTGCCTAGGCTGGCCTTGAACCCTTGAGCTTAGGCAGTCCTCCTGCCTCAGCCTCCCAAAGGTTGGGATCACAGGCATCAGATACTGTGCCCAGCCTCATTTACTTTTTAATTATTAATTTTTTTGAGACAGAGTCTCGCTCTGTCGTCCAGGCTGGAGTGCAGTGGTACGATCTCAGCTCACTTTAACCTCCATCTCCCGGGCTCAAGCAATTCCCCTGCCTCAGCCTCCTAAGTAGCTGGGATTACAGGCACGCACCACCATGCCCGGCTAATTTTGTATTTTGTAGAGTTGGTGTTTTTCTATGTTGGCTAGGGTGGTCTTGAACTCCTGAACTCAAGTGGTCCACCTGCCTCGGCCTCCCAAAGTGCTGGGATTGCAGGCATAAACCACTGGGCCCGGCTCTCATTTATTTTTATTTATTTATTTATCTGAAACAGGGTCTTGCTCTGTTGCCAAGGCTGGAGTGCTGTGGCGCAATTATGGCTCACCGCAGCCACGATCTCTTCAGCTCAAGCAATCTTCCCGTCTCAGCCTCCCAGGTAGCCGGGGTTACAGTCACACACCACTAAACCTGGCTAATTTTTGTTATTTTTAGTAGAGATGAGGTCTCCTTATGATGCCTAGGCTAGTCTCAAACTCCTGGCCTCAAGTGATTCTCCTGCCTCATCCTCCCAAACTGCTGGTATTGCAGGCCGCTGCGCCTGCCCCAGCCTACTTTAGGGCCAGCACTGCACTTGACAAACGCTAACTGAAATCATAACCCTCCCACAACTCTGTGAGGTTGGGTACTCTTGCTATGAGCTATTTGACGGACGGAAAAACTAACGCTGTTCAAAGAGGTCAAGTAACGCCTCCAAAGTCACAAGATTACAAAGTGGTGGAACTGGGACTCGAACTAGGTCCCAGACTCCGTGCTTTTAACAGCCGTGGGCATAGAAGGAGCTCTCTACACGCAGTTGGGAAAAATGAGACGTTGCTTGGCTAGGGCGGGCTCTAGACGCTCCGTGCAGCTTCCAGCCCCGCCCACCCGCTTTCTGCAAGCCCCGCCCAAGACTCGGCCCCGCTCGGTCCTCCCCCATCCCCCGCTCCGGGAACGGCCCCTCCTCTGCCTCCTGGGCGGAGCCCGCACGGGATCCGGGTGGCTGCAGGCTGCGGGCTTCGGCGGCTGCGGGGCAGGGGTCTCGGCCAAGGCCAGGCCGCAGCGAGTTCACCGGCTGATCTCCTGCGGGCGGCGCCCCAAACGCGAGGCGACCCCTGGGAAGGAGCGCAGCCCGCCCCGCCCCTCTCCATTCGAGCAGGTCTGTGGGGTACAGGGGTTTGGGGGGAAGGGTGGGGGGCCTGGAGAACAAAGGCGGGGCTGCGGGGAACGCCTCTGCCCTCGCCCCCACCCAGCTGGGCACTTGGGAAGCGCTGATGGGCGCGGGCGGGGCAGAGAGCCCAGCTGGGGACAGGCGTTGGGACCATATGGTGATGGGCGAAGTTCCCGAGCCACCTGCACTGACTGGGGCGCCCCAAATCTAATGAAGGGGGAGAGCGGCGAGCTCCCCGAGGCTGGGCTTGAGGGACGGTCGGCAGACGGTTAGAATGAGGTGGGACCGACTGACACAGGGGAGCTGAGGCTGGGGGAGGTGGGAGCCCCAGGCTTGAAGCCCTGCCCTGCGTGGGAAAAGGTTTCCTGCCTCTTCCCTTCCTCAAACTCGTTCTCCTGGAACACGGGGTGGGGCCGATTAGGTCCTCGTTTAAAGTGGAAAAAAGCCCCAAAGGCGGTTGAGAAATAGCTTTGCCAGAGTTTTCTCTGCCTCTGCCCAGCCTCTCTATGGGGTTCCCGCAGCAGCCATAGACAGCTGGGGAAACTAATGCCTTGGAGAGGTTATGAGGGTTGAGGGAGCACCCTGGACCCGGATGAAGTAGCATGTTGGAGTGTGGGCAGATTCAAGCAGCCCAGGCCTGGGAGAGATTGCCTGGAAAGACCAGCGGTGGTCGTGGTGGTGGGGTTGTGTTAATGAGGGGGCTGGGATGGTTTCTCTGGATATAGGACTCTCATTCCTACCTCCGTGGACTGGGGCTGGAGTGAGTCAGCCTTGGGCAGAAGGAGACAGGCCCAGCCCCTTTGACAAATAGAAAATGGCAGTACCCATTGAGGGGGTAGAACTGGCCTTTAAACCCGGGCTGTGTACATAGAAAACCCCTTCCCCCTGGAACTCAGAGAAGGAGTCATATTTGGCATGAGTTGGGGGAGGGCAGGTGCCCCAGGGGCTGACACCTGCCAAAGTCAACACCTAAGCCTTAATGGGGGGCTCTATCCAGCTTATCCAGTTGGCAGGTCCTCCCCCCACCCCACCCCACCCCAGCTTACACCTGGGCCACACCAGCTGCACACGCTGGGGCGAAGTCCACACCTGCGCCTTCTCCACAGTGTAGTTCTGCAGCGGCCAGAGCCCCTTACCCTCGGCCCTGAACTTGAACTCTTTGCCAGGCCTCTGGGTCTCCAGACAGGAAGGGTCTCCCCACCCTCCAGCCCAATAAAGACTCAGTTATGCCGTAGAGTGTGACGATTAAACAGCAGTCACATTTTTGGTGCCCCAACTGTATACCACGCACTGTCTAATGACCGTTATGTGTGTTAATATCTTCCCACTGGAAGGAACATGACCGCCTGAGGGTGGACTTTTTCTTGTCACAGCTGCATCTCCACGGAGAACAGGGCCTGGCACAGAGTAAACATTTGTTGAATGAATAAAGAAACACATTTTAGATCGGGTGTGGTGGCTCGTGCCTGTAATCCCAGCACATTGGAAGGCTGAGGCCCAAGGATTGCTTGAGCAAAGGAGTTTGAAACCAGCCTGGGCAACATAGTGAGACCCCATCTCTAAAAAAAAAAAAAAAATTGAGACAGAGTTTCGCTGTTGTTACCCAGGCTGGAGTGCAATGGCACGATCTTGGCTCACCGCAGCCTCCGCCTCCTGGGTTCAGGCAATTCTCCTGCCTCAGCCTCCTGAGTAGCTGGGATTACAGGCACACGCCACCATGCCCAGCTAATTTTTTGTATTTTTAGTTGAGACGGGGTTTCACCATGTTGACCAGGATGGTCTCGATCTCTTGACCTCGTGATCCACCTGCCTCAGCCTCCCAAAGTGCTGGGATTACAGGCTTGAGCCACCGCGCCTGGCTCTTTCTTCTTTTTTTTAGAGACAAGGTCTCGCTCTGCTGCCTGAGGCTGAAGGACACTGGCATCATCATAGTTTACTGTAGCCTTGACCTCCTGGGCTCAATCAATATTCCTATCTCAGCCTCCCAATGAGCTGGGAATACAGGCATGCCACCACATCAGGCTACATATATATATATACAATTAAAACATATATATATATAGTTTCCTATGATCCGTGAAATATATATATATATAGTTCTGTTTTGTTTTGAGATGGAGTCTTGCTCTGTCACCAGGCTAGAGTACAGTGGCACGATCTTGGCTCACGGCAGCCTCTGCCTCCTGGGTTCAAGCAATTCTCCTGCCTCAGACTCCCGAGTAGCTGTAATTACAGGTGCCCACCACCATGCCCAGCTAATTTTTGTATTTTTAGTAGAGATGGGCTTCACCATGTTGGTCAGGCTGGTCTCAAATTCCTGACCTTGTGATCTGCCCACCTCGGCCTCCCAAAGTGCTGGGATTACAGGTGTGAGCCACCACATTCAGCTTAAAAAATATTTTTTGGGGCCGGACATGGTGGCTCACACATATAATCCCAGCACTTTGGGAGGCCGAGGCGGGTGGATCACAAGGTCAAGAGATTGAGACCATCCTGGTCAACAAGGTGAAACCCCATCTCTACTAAAAATACAAAAATTAGCTGGGCATGGTGGTGCCCGCCTGTAGTCCCAGCTACTCGGAAGGCTGAGGCAGGAGAATTGCTTGAACCCAGAAGGCGGAGGTTGCGGTGAGCCGAGATCGTGCCATTGCACTCCAGCCTGGGTAACAAGAGCGAAACTCCGTCTCAAAAAATAAAAATAAAAATAAAAAAAGAAGAAATTTTAGGCTCACAAACAACTACTCTTTCAGGAAGGGACTATGACAAACATCCCATTTTGCAGAAGAGGAGACTGCGGTCCAGAGGGAGCAAGCGATGCATCCAGCATCATGTGGCTTCCAAGTGACCGAGCTGAGATTTGAATCCAGCCCTGGTGCATCCCACAGGAGCTATTATTGATGTTTGATTCCCCTGCAGGACGCCCGTCTTCCCTCTCTGAGGATTTCAGGCCTCCCTGTCCTAGGAGGCTTGGGCCAAGATGGCATCAGCTGGAGACCCCCCAGCAGGCCCACGAGATGCGGCAGATCAGAACTTCGACTATATGTTCAAACTGCTGCTGATCGGCAACAGCAGCGTGGGCAAGACGTCCTTCCTGTTCCGCTACGCGGACGACTCTTTCACGCCTGCCTTCGTTAGCACCGTGGGCATCGACTTCAAGGTCAAGACCGTCTACCGCCATGACAAGAGGATCAAGCTGCAGATCTGGGTAGGCCAGGAGGCTCTCTGTGGGTTGGGGGGTGGGGTCCGTCCAGGGAAGTTCATTGGAGGGTTCTTTTTTTTTTTTTTTTTCTGGAGGCGGAGTCTCTGTCACCCAGGCTGGACTGCAGTGGTGGGATCTTGGCTCACTGCAACCTCCGTCTCCTGGGTTCAAGCAATCCACAGGAGCTATTCTTGGTGTAGCCTCCAATACACCTCCTGCCTCAGCCTCCCGAGTAGCTGGGATAATAGACGTGAGCCACCACACCCAGCTAATTTTTGTATTTTTAGTAGAAACGAGGTTTCACCATGTTGGCCAGGCTGGTCTTGAACTCCTGACCTCAGGTGATCCACCCACCTCGGCCTCCCACAGTGCTGGGATTATAGGCATGAGCCCCTGCGCCTGGCCTCACTGGAGAGTTCTTCTGGCTGTGGGGAGGGTTCTCAAGTGAGGAGACGTAGCCCCAAGTTGGGATGTGCACTTAGGACAGGTGTGAAGAATGGGGGTAATTATCTACTAGGCGAATTTATCAGGATGAGGGGACATGCTCTGCCCTGGTCGAGGGGACTCTGAGGGAGACAGTGTTATTCCTGGGTCTGACTGGGGAGATGATACTAACCTAAAACACGTTTGAGGCTGAGCGCAGTGGCTCATGCCTGTAATCCCAGCACTTTGGGAGGGCAGATCACAAGGTCAAGAGGTCGAGACCAGCCTGGCCAACATGGTGAAACCCCCGTCTCTACTAAAAATACAAAAATTATTTGGGCATGGTGGCACATGGCCATAGTCCCAGCTACTCAGGAGGCTGAGACAGGAGAATCGTTTGAACCCAGGAGGCAGAGGTTGTAGTGAGCTGAGATCGCACCACTGCACTCCAGCCTAGCGACAGAGCAAGACTCTGTCTTGAAAAACAAATGTTCGAATTACTGCTGATACTACGCATGGTGGCTCACGCCTGTAATCCCAACGCTTGGGAGGCCGAGGTGGAGGATCACTGGAGCCCAGGAGTTCCAGACCAGCCTCACAGTGAGACATAGTGAGATCTCATCTCTACAAAAAATCTAAAAATTAGCCAGCATGGTAGCTCCTGCCTGTAGTCCCAGCTACTCAGGAGGCTGACATGGGAGGATTGCTTGAGCCCAGGAGTTGAGGCTGCAGTGAGCTGTGATTGCACCACTGCACTCCAGCCTGGGTGACAGAGCAAGGCCCCATTTATTAAAATTAAAAAAAGAAAGGGTTGGGCACAGTGGCTCACACCTGTAATCCCAGCACTTTGGGAAGCTGAGGCGGGTGGATCACGAGGTCAGGAGTTTGAGACCAGCCTGGTCAACATGGTAAAACCCCGTCTCTACTAAAAATACAAAAATTAGCCAGGCATGGTGGCACACACCTATAGTCCCAGCTACTCATGAGGCTGTGGCAGAAGAATCGCTTGAACCTGGGAGGCGGAGGTTGTAGTGAGCAGAAATCATGCCACTGCACTCCAGCCTGGGTGACAGAGTGAGACTCCATCTCAAAAAAAAAAAAAAAAAAAGTTCCCAGATGCTGGTGACCATTGGGAAGGAGTTTTGGGTACCATCTTAGAGGGGGCTCCTGGGATTCCCACTGAACCAGCCTGGTCTGCAGAACTACACCCAGCCCGCTCTCCCAACTCAGTCACTGTAACAATCATGGTAGCAAGAGTACCAAGTGTCCTATCAAGATGGTACCACCTGGCCCAGTGGGTTCTTACTTGAAGTTGTTAAGTTGGTTTTTTTTTTGGAGATGGAGTCTCACTCTGTCGCCCAGGCTGGAGTGCAGTGGCGTGATCTAGGCTGACTGCAACCTCCCGGGTTCAACCAGTTCTCCTGCCTCAGACTCCCGAGTAGCTGAGACTACAGGTGCCCACCACCACGCCTGGCTGATTTTTGTATTTTTTTAGCAGAGACGGGACTTCACCATATTGGCCAGGCTGGTCTCGAATTCCAACCTTGTAATCCACCCGCCACAGCCTCCCAAAGTGCTGGGATTACAGGCATGAGCCACCACACCTGGCTGAAGTTGGTTCTTAGAGATGAGGTCAAAGGGGCTTATAAGTCTGTGACCCCTGAAACTTGGAACCCCTCAAGGGCAAGTCCAAGTCCAAGTCTCTCCCTCATCAGACTGGGGAGGTCCCTTGAGAATTAATCCATGCCTCCTCCATCAGACTGGGGCTATGAGGGCAGAGTCTGTGTATTCTCCATCAGACCAGAGGTTGTACAAGCAGGTTTGTGTTTGCCCCATAAGACGGGGCTGTGAGCACAGGACAATGCCTCTCTCAGACAGGGGTGGATGGGAAACATGTTCCCAGCCAACTGTCACTGCCGTTTGTCCAGGACACAGCAGGCCAGGAGCGCTACCGTACCATCACCACAGCCTACTACCGGGGAGCCATGGGCTTCCTGCTCATGTATGACGTCGCCAACCAGGAATCCTTTGCCGCAGTGCAGGACTGGTGAGTGCTTGCTGACCACGGACCCCGATCTTTGCCCTCTCCTCTGACCCCTAATCCCCCCGTGCTCATGGCTCACGACTGGTAACTCTGCAGGGCCACACAAATCAAGACCTACTCCTGGGACAACGCCCAGGTCATCCTGGTGGGGAACAAGTGTGACCTGGAGGACGAACGTGTTGTGCCTGCTGAGGATGGTCGGAGGCTCGCCGATGACCTTGGTTAGTGTGCAGCCTGGGCCACAGGCCCTGGGTCTCCCAGAACCAAACCCCCGTCCCCATCCTCAGATTCAGGGTCCAACCCAGTCACCAACCCTTTGAGGATCTGCCCAGGAAAATACCCATGTGTACGCCACCTTTGCTGTTTAATTTCAGGGGATCCATGCACAGGAACCCCCACTACCCCACTGCCTATGCCCGGGGAGCCCAGCAAAACCATTTCTGGAAGCTGATCCTATAGATATCCTCACTCGTGGGATGTAGTGTTTATAGTGTGGCAGCAGTGTTAGTAAAAGTGAAATCAGCCGGGCGCAGTGGCTCACACCTATAATCCCCGCACTTTGGGAGGCTGAGGCAGGTGGATCACCTGAGGCCAGGAGTTCGAGACCAGCATGGCCAACATGGTGAAACCCCATCTCTACTGAAAATACAAATAAAAATAAAAAAGTTAGTAAAAGTGAAACCTATGATCCCTACCCAGATGTCTCACAGTTGGGGAATGAAGTGGACATAAAGTATATTCACATAGTGGAATACTATGCAGCTGTGGAAAAGGATGAGGATGTTCTTTATTTTTATTTTTTGTAGAGACAGGGTCTTACTATGTTGCCCAGCCTCCTGGCTTCAAACACCTGGCCTCAAGTGATCCTCCCTCCTCGGCCTCCCAAAGTGCTGGGACTGCAGGGGCGAGCCACCACACCTGGCCAAGGGAATGTTCTTCATGGTTTGTCGTTGTTGTTGTTGAGATGGAGTCTCACTCTTGAATATCCGGAATTACAGGTGCGCGCATCATGCCTGACTAATTTTTGTATTTTCAGTAGAAATGGGGTTTCGCCGTGTTGGCCAGGCTGGTCTCGAACTCCTGACAGGCGATCCACTCACCTTGGCCTCCCAACGTTGGGATCACAGGCATGAGCCACCACACCCGGTCATTCTTTATGTTTTGATATGGTCATGTCTCTGGCTAGGCAGAAAAAGCAAACAGCAAAATGGTGGATACGGCCGCTTCCTTTAGTCCAGAGGTCAGCAAACCTTTTCTTAAAGGGCCAAATAGTAAATATTTTTGGCCATATGCTCTCTGTGGCAACTACTCAACTCTGCTTGAGAGCAGCCACAGACAGTGCATAAATGAATGGGTGTGTCTGTTTGCCAATAAAACTTTATTTTATTTATTTATTTTTTTAATCCCCGTACCAACCAATAAAACTTTAATTGTGGCCAGGCGTGGTGGCTCACACCTGTAATCCCAACACTTTGAGAGGCTGAGGCAGGTGGATCACCTGACTTCAGGAGTTGAGACCAGCTTGGCCAACATGGCAAAACTCTGTCTCTACTAAAAATACAAAAAACACAGCTGGGCGTGGTGGCAGATGCCTGTAATCCCAGCTACTTGGGAGGCTGTGGCAGGAGAATCACTTGAACCTGGGAGGTGGAGGTTGCAGTGAACCGAGATTGCGCCATTGTACTCTAGCCTGGGCAACAAGAGCGAAATTGTTTCCAAAAAAAAAAAAAACAGATCAGACGCGGTGACTCACACCTGTAATCCTAGCATTTTGGGAGGCCGAGGCAGGTGGATCACAAGGTCAGGAGTTCAAGACCAGACTGGCCAACATGGTGAAACCCCGTCTCTACTAAAAAATACAAAAATTAGCTGGGTGTGGTGGCTCGTGCCCGTAATCTCAACTACTTGGGAGGCTGAGGTAGGAGAATTGCTTGAACCGGGACCCAGGAGGCGGAGGTTGCAGTGAGCTGAGATTGAGCCACTGCACTCCAGCCTGGGCTACAGAGCAAGACTCCATCTCAAAAAATAAAAAAAAAAGCATTCAAATACATTCACAAGTAGAAAGGAATGTATAATACACTTCCATAAAACCTTATTCAGCTTAATTAAATCTCAATATTTAATCAATCTGGAATCATCTATTCCTTCAAAATGCTTTTCCTTTTTTATTTTATTTTTTATTTTTATTTATTTATTTATTTATTTTGAGACGGAGTTTTGCTCTTGTTACCCAGGCTGGAGTGCAATAGCGCCATCTCGGCTCACCGCAACCTCCACCTCCTGGGTTCAGGCAATTCTCCTGCCTCAGCCTCCTGAGTAGCTGGGATTACAGGCACGAACCACCATGCCCGGCTAATTTTTTTGTATTTTTAGTAGAGATGGAGTTTCACCATGTTGACCAGGATGGTCTCAATCTCTTGACCTCGTGATCCACCCGCCTTGGCCTCCCATAGTGCTGGGATTACAGGCTTGAGCCACCGCGCCCGGCCAATACTTTTCCTTTTTTCCTGGAGCATTGGGAAACAAACCCTGACATCCAGCCCTTTGTCTATAATCACTTCGCTATGTAACTCCAGCTGTTTTGTTGTTGTTGTTATTGTTGTTGAAATAATAGAGACAGAGCTTCACGCTTTCACCCAGGCTGGAGTACAGTGGTGTGATCCCACCACTTTGGGAGTCTGAGGAGGGAGGATTGCTTGAACCCAGGAGTTGGAGACCAGCCTGGGCAACATAGTGAGATCCCAACTCTACAAAATAAGTTCAAGGCTCCCTGCAGCCTCGGACTCCTGGGTTCAAGCGATCCTGCTGCCTCAGCCTCCCAAGTAGCTACGACTACTAGGATAAGCCGGCACACCGGCTAATTTTTAATTTTTTTGTAGAGGCAAAGTCTCACTATGTTGCACTGGCTGGTCGTGAACTCCTGGGCTCAAGCAATTGGCCCACCTCAGCCTCCCAAAGTGTTGAGATTATAGGCCTGAGCCACTGTACCTGGTTGGTTTTTACCTTTTTTTTTTTTTTTTTTTTTTTTTGAGGCAGAGTCTAGCTCTGTCACCCAGGCTGGAATGCAATGACTAGATCTCGCCTCACCGCAACCTCTGCCTCCCAGGTTCAAGTGATTCTCCTGCCTCAGCGTCCTGAGTAGCTGGGATTACAGGCATCTGCCCCCACACCTGGCTAATTTTTTGTATCTTTAGTAGAGATGGGTTTCAACATGTTGGCCAGGCTGATCTCAAACTCCTGACCTCATGATCCACCCACCTGGGCCTCCCAAAGTGCTGGGATTACAGGTGTGAGCCACCACACCCAGCCCAGTTTTTACATTTTTAAGTGGTTGAAAAAAATATATATCTTATGACATGGGAAACTTACATGAAATTCAAATTTGTATCTATACATGAAGTTTTTCTGAGACACAGCCATGCCATTTACTTTGCTAATTTATTGTTTCTGTTTTTGAGACGAGGTCTCTCTCTGGTGCTCAGGCTGGAGTGCAGTGGTACAACTACAGCTCAATGCAGCCTCCAGCTCCTGGTTTCAAGCGACCCTCCCCTCTCAGCCTCCCCGGTAGTTGAGACTACAGGTGTACTCCACACAGTGGCCTAATTAAAAACACAAAAATTGGCCGGGCGCAGTGGCTCCCACCTGTAATCCCAGCACTTTGGGAGGCCGAGGTGGGTGGATCACCTGAGCTCAGGAGTTGGAGACCAGCCTGGCCAACATGGAAAAACCTCTCTCTACTAAAAAGACAAAAATATTAGCCAGGCATTGTGGTGGTCACCTGTAATCCCAGCTACTCAGGATGCTGAGGCAAGAGAATTGCTTAAACCCGGGAGTCGGAGGTTGCAGTGAGCCGAGATTTCATCATGCACTCTAGCCTGGGCAACAGAGCAGAACTCCATCTCAAAAAAAAAAAAAAATTGGCCAGGCATGGTGGCTCAGGCCTATAATCCCAGCACTTTGGGAGGCCGTGGTGGGTGGATCCTTTCAGAAGTTCAGCATCACCCCAGCCAACATGGTGAAACCCGCCTCTACTAAAAATACCAAAAAAATTAGCCAGGAGTGGCGGGGAATGCCTGTAATCCCAGCTAGTCAGGAGGCTGAGGCAGGAGAATGGTTTGCACCCTGGAGGCAGAGGTCGCAGTGAGCTGAGATCGTGACATTGCACTACAGCCTGGGCAACAGAGTGAGATTCCATCTCAAAAAAAACAATGTTTTTAAGAGATAGGTCTTGCCATGTTCCTGGGCTGATCTTGAACTCTTGGTCTTAACCAATCCTCCCACCTCGGCCTCCCAAAGTGCTGGGATCACAGGAGTGAACTCACACCCATTCCCAGCTGATGCCTATTTATTGATGCATTGTCTGTGGTTGCTTTTGTGCTTCAAGGGCAGAACTGAGTAATTGAGACAGAGACCATATGACCCAGAAAGCCTAAAATATTTATGATCTGGCCCTTGACAGAGAAGGTTTGCTGGCCTCTGAGCTATAACCATCCCTTTCCCCTTTTATTCTTGCCGTTGCTTGGTTGGAGAAACTGGGTCTTCGTCGTATGGGGCAGGGCTCTGGCACCCCAGGTGGCCTGGAAGTGAAGTGGGTTACGCCTGCCACGGGCTGGAATACTTGTAGGTGTTTCCCATACTTACTTGCAGATCATATCTGGGTTCTTGGGGGAAGGTGGGATTCTCACTTTCTGTTATGTTTATTTTTATTTTATTTATTTATTTTTTTAATTATAAAGATGGGGCTTCACCATGTTGGTCAGGCTGGTCTTGAACTCCCGACCTCAGGTGATCCGCCCACCTTGGCCTCCAAAGTGCTTGGATCACAGGTGTGAGCCACCATGCCCGGCCTTCTGTTATGTTTAAAACATAATAGTACAGTCTGGACGCGGTGGCTCACGCCTGCAATCCCAGCACTTTGGGAGGCTATGTTGGTCAGGCCGGTCTCAAACTTGCAATCTCAGGTGATCCACCTACCTTGGCCTCCTAAAGTGCTAGGATTATAGGCATGAGCCACCACGCCTGACCTGATCCCAATTTTGTAGAAAAAAAAAAGCCAGACCCACATACATGTGCACACACACATCCCCTACAAACCTAACCCCACCAGCGACATATTTATATAGAAAAAGACCAAAGGCTGGGCATGGTGGCTCTTGCCTGTAATCCAGGCACTTTGGGAGGTCAAGGCAGAAGGATCACTTGAGTCCAGGAGTTAGAGACCAGCGTGGGCAACATGGTGAAACCTCACCCCTATAAAAAATACCAAAAGTTGTCTGTGTGTGGTGGCACACCCCCATAGTTGCAGCTACTTGGGAGACTGAGGTGGGAAGATCACTTGAGCCTAAGAATTGAGGCTGCAGTGAGTTATGATGGTGCCACTGCACTCCGGCCTGGGCAACAGAGGGACACTCAGTCTCAGAAAGAAAAAAAAGGGTGAGAAAAAGAAAAGCTTGGTGGCTCATGCCTGTAATCCCAGCACTTTGGGAGGCTGAGACCAGTGGATCATAAGGGCAAGAGATCGAGATCATCCAAAAATTAGCTGGGTGTGGTGGCACGCACCTGTGGTCCCAGCTTCTCGGAAGATGGAGAAGAGGTGGGAGAATCGCTTGAATCCAGGATGCAGGGGTGGAGGCTGCAGTGAGCTGAGATCGAACCACTGCACTCTAGCCTGGCGACAAAGTGAGACTCCATCTCAGAAAAAAAAAAAAAAAAAAAAAGATGAATAAAGACTAGAAAGCGAAATAGCAAAACAATTACCAATAGTAATTGTTTCCACATGATAAGACTACAGATGACTTTTATCTTGATCTCTGTACTTTTCTTTCTTTCTTTTTTTCTTTTTTTTGAAGACGGGGTTTCACCATGTTGGTCAGGCTGGTCTTGAACTCCTGACCTCAGGTGATCCGCCCACCTTAGCCTCCAAAGTCAGCCACCACGCCCAGCCTTCTTTGCTTTTTTCTTTTCTTTTCGTTTGAGACAGGATCTCACTCTGTTGCCCAGGCTGGAGTGCAGTGGCATGACCTTGGCTCTCTGCAGCCTCGACTTTCCTGGCTCAGGTCGTCCTCCTACCTCAGCCTCCCAAGTAGGTGGGACTACAGGCACATGCCACCACACCTGGTTAATTTTTTTTTCTTTCCTTTTTTTAGACAGAATCTCACTCTGTCACCAGGCTGGAATGCAGTGGTGTAATCTCGGCTGCTATAACCTCTGCCTCTCGGGTTCAAGCGATTGTTCTGCCTCAGCCTCCCAAGTAGCTGGGATTACAGGCACGTACCACCATGCCCAGCTAATTTTTGTATTTTTAGTAGAGATGGGGTTTCACCATATTGGCCAGGCTGGTCTTGAACTCCTGACCTTGTGATTAGCCCACCTTGGCCTCCCAAAGTGCTAGGATTACAGATGTGAGCCACTGCACCTGACACTTTATTTTTTTGAGACAGTCTCCTTCTGTCACCCAGGCTGGAGTGCAGTGGCGCAGTCTCGGCTCACTGCAACCTCTGCCTCCCAGGTTCAAGTCATCCTCCTGCTTCAGCCTCTGAAGTAGCTGGGATCACAGGCGTGCACCACCATGCCCAGCTAATTTTTGTATTTTTAGTAGAGATGGGGTTTCACTATGTTAGCCCAGGTTGGTCTTGAACTCCAGACCTCATGCGATCCTTGCCTTGGCCTCCCAAGGGATTACAGGCACGAGCCACCACGCCTAACTTAATTTTTATATTTTCTTTACAGACTGGGTCTTGCTATGCTGCCAGGCTAGTCTCGAACTCCTGAGCTCAGGTGATCCACCTGCCTCAGTCTCCCAAACTACTGGGATTACAGGCTGTCTCAATACTTCCCTGTAGTTTCTAGTTTCTCCAGTAAATTTCTCTAGTGAACAATATATTTTTTTTTAATCTTGTCTTTTTATTTTTAAAAATTTTATTTTAGATACAGGGTCTCCCTCCGTATGTTACCCAGGCTGGTCTTGAACTCCTGGGTTCAAGTGATTTTCCCACCTCGGCCTCCCAAGTAGTTGGGAATACAGGTGCACATCACCGTGCCTGATTAATATCAGAAAAAGAAGTGCAGTGGCTCACACCTGTAATCCCCGCACTTTGGGAGGCTCAGGCAGGCGGATCACCAGCCTGGCAAAAATGGTAAAATCCCATCTCTACTGAAAATACAAAAATTAGCCTGGCATGGTGGTGTGCGCCTGCTACTTGGGAGGCTGAAGCAGGAGAATCACTTGAACCCAGGAGGAGGCTGAGTTTGCAGTGAGCCGAGATTGCACCAGCGCACTCCAGCCTGGGCAACAAGAGTGAAAGCTGGTCTCAAAAAAAAGAAAAATGAAGAACACCGATTGTATGAGACACGGCCACATGTGGATAGGGAAACCACTAAATCTGCCCAGGAAGTCAGTGGGTGGCTTTGATATCTTTAGGCTCACAGTAGGAGATCTAGGTTCATGCCCTGCCTCTGCTATTCATCCATTTACCCATTCATTCATTCAATCATTCAGCAGTTTCTTTTTCTTTTTCTTTTTCTCTTTTTCTTTTTTTTTAGACAGAGTCTTGCTCTGTTGCCCAGGCTGGAGTGCAATGACATAATCTCGGTTCACTGCAACCTCTGTCTCCCGGGTTCAAGCAATTCTCCTGCCTCGGCTTCTGGAGCCGGGATTACAGGCCACCACGACGCCTGGATAATTTTTGTATTTTAGTAGAGATGGGGTATCACCATGTTGGCCAGGCTGGTCTTGAACTCCTGACCTCGTGACCGACCCACTTTGGCCTCCCAAAGTGCTGGGATTACAGGCATGAGCCACTGTGCTTGGCCTCAGCAGACAGTTTCCAAGCAACCTCTCCGTGTCAGGCACTGGGGTGCAGCCATGGACGGAAATCCTGCCTGCCTGGAGCTGGCTTTCTAGTAGCAGAGACAGATCATAAACGGATAATTAAACACCTAATTCATTATGATTCCATTTTTACAGTGCAGCATGACGCACGGGGAAGACAGGCCCCACTTACCCTGGGTCACGTGTAATGTGGCAGGTGTTTGTCTGAATGTCTGGCTTACCTTGGTGATGTGGCAGGTGGCGCTGCATGGGACAGCTCGTCTCAGGCAGACCCTCAGGCACCCTTAAAAGGATGCAGGGGCTGGGCACGGTGGCTCAAGCCTGTAATCCCCGCACTTTGGGAGGCCGAGTCAGGCAGATTACAAAGTCAGGAGATTGAGATCATCCTGGCTAACACGGTGAAACCTCGTCTCTACTAAAAATACAAAAAATAAAAATAAAAAAATTAGTCAGGCATGGTGGCACACGCCTGTAGTCCCAGCTACTTGGGAGGCTGAGGCAGGAAAATCGCTCGAACCCAGGAGGTGGAGGTTGCAGTGAGCTGAGATCTCACCACTGCACTCAGCCTGGGCAACAGAGCAAAACTCCATCTCAAAAAAAAAAAAAAAAAAAGGATGCAAGAAGCCCAGTGTGGTGGCTCAAGATCAGCCTGCACAACATAGTGAGTGAGACCCCCACCTCTGCAAAATCAAAAGGTTAAAACTTAGCTGGGCATGGTGGGGCACGCCTATAGCCTCAGCTACTCAGGCCAAGGCGGGAGATCACGTGAGCCCAGGAGGTTGAGGCTGCAATGAGCCGAGTTCACACCACTACACTCTGGCCTGGGCAATAGAGACCATTTCTCTTTTTTTTTTCTTTTTTGAGACGGAGTCTTGCTCTGTCGCCAGGCTGGAGTGCAATGGCGCGATCTCGGCTCACTGTAATCTCCGCCTCCTGGGTTCAAGCCAGTCTTCGGCCTCAGCCTCCCAAGTAGCTGGGACTACAGGCATGCGCCACCACACCCAGCTAATTTTTGTATTTTTAGTAGAGATGGGGTTTCACCATGTTGGCCAGGCTCGTCTCGATCTCTTGACTTCATGACTGCCTGCCTTGGCCTCCCAAAGTGCTGGGATTACAGGCTTGAGCCACCACCCCCGGCGAGAGACCAACCGTTGCTCTTAAAAAAAGCAGTGAAAAAATGTGACTTGGTGGGTCCCCTGACCATGCCTTTCTGTGTAGCAGAAATTGGGTGGAAACTGAGCTATAGCCACCTGTGGGAACTGCCATGGCCTCTGGGCAGCAGAACTCCACGTTCCCACCTACTTAGATTGTTGCAGCCACTACCTTGTGACAAAGAGATTCTTAGGATTGTTCAGGCCACGGCTGCAGCTGCAGGACTTGGTTTTGTTTCGTTTTTGAGACAGGGTCTTGCTCCACGGCTCAGGCTGAGTGCCGTGGTACAGCCATGGCTCACTGCAGCCTTGACCTCCTGTGCTCCAGTGATTCTTCTGCCTCAACCTCACAAGTAGCTGAGACTGCAGATGAATGCCACCACGCCCATCTAATTGTTTTTTTTTTTTTTTTTTGAGACAGAGTCCCATTCTGTCACCCAGGCTGAAGTGTAGTGGCGTGATTTCAGCTCACTGAAACGTCCACCTCCCAGATTCAAGCACTTCTCCTGCCTCAGCCTCCCAAGTAGCTGGGATTACAGGCGTGTGCCACCATGCCCAGCTAATTTTTTTGTATTTTTAGTAAAGACAGGGTTTCACCATGTTGGTCAGGCTGGTCTTAAACTACTACCCTCAAATGATCTGCCCTCCTCGGCCTCCTAAAGTGCTGGGATTATAGGCATGAGCCACCGTGCCTGGCTGCCCATCTAATTTTTTAAACAATTTATTGTAGTGACACAGCCTTGCTATGTTGCCCAGGCTGGTCTTGAACTCCTGGCCTCAAGCGATCCTCCCACCTTAGCTTCCCTTAGTGATAGGATTACAGGCATAAGCCCCAGCACCTGGGTTGTCACAGATTTTTATCATTGGTAGGATCATTGTTCCCATTTTACAGAGGAGCAAACTGAGGCTTGGAGTGGCAAAGGCACTCGGCCAAGATCCCACAGCAGGATAAAGGGCAGAACGAGGCTTAGAACCCAGGTTTTTGTGATGCCACAGCTGAGACTCTGCCCCTCAGGAGTCTCACAAGTGTCCCCACCTTAACTTTCATCCAGGTTTCGAATTCTTTGAAGCCAGCGCCAAGGAGAACGTCAATGTGAAGCAGGTCTTCGAGCGCCTGGTGGATGTCATCTGTGAGAAGATGAACGAGTCCCTGGAACCCAGCTCCAGCTCAGGCAGCAACGGGAAAGGGCCGGCCCTGGGGGATGCTCCAGCCCCGCAGCCCAGCAGCTGCAGCTGCTAGAGATGGCCCCAACCCCCCACCCACCCCTCTCCTGCCTCGGTAGGGACTGTGATCGAGGCATGAGCCACAGTGGTTATTCTCAAGCTCAGGGCAATCCCTCCCCTCCTGTCAACTGCCCCTCAACTCCTGCATGGCTCGCTCCTTCACTGCGTCACCGTGGCTGCCAGGTTGCTCAGGCAGCCCCGGTGAGAGGCGCCAGACCGTGGGGACTCAGCCCCGCACGGCCGGCAGGGGCCCGGGGACATTGGCATGCTTGAGCTTGCTGCTTTTCAGGGTGCGTTAAGAAGGGTGGCCACGGGCGACGCGTCTCACCCCGTCTGATGGAGGGGCATCCGTGGTGCCTTCTGGTTTAGAACCATTTTCCAGGTCTGTTCTGGGTTGGGCAGGACTGATATTCCCAAGCTGGCGGAGGAGGGTTCATCTTCCTTGCACAGTGTGGGTTCTTGGAGTTCATCGAGGGAAGGCAGCGCCTCTTTCTCAGGTCCTGTAGGCTGGTCTCTGAGCCTGCCCCTCGAACTTTCTGGACTCCACGGTGGGATGGTGATTTTGACCCCTGCATACCCTCTACTTGGAAAAGCAGCATTAAAGCAGCCTTTCCCCATTGTAGAAGGGACAGGGAGACAGATCCTCTCAACCCCCCATCCCCAGCTTCAGGGACCCCAGAAGTGCCTTCCGAGCTTCCCCGAAGATCCACGTCACCCACAACCCTGCCACTGTTCTGATCCTGAATTGAATTCTGGAACCATGGACCACATTAGATGGGGCAGAGGCTCACCCAACCCCTAGCACTCTCACTCCGGGCTTTCTGCCAGAAGTTAATTAACCTCAGAGCCAGCAGCCTGGGCCTCCTGCCCGGGCCCTGTTTGGCTGGATGTGTTTAAAGCAAGTTCTTGCCCCATCATTCATCCTGCTAGAAAAGGAAATGAAGCAACGTACCCAGCCACGGCAGGCAGTTGTCGGCGACTTTCTGAGACAAGCATCTGGGCTTCTCCCACTTGAGGGGCGCCCTTCGAGACCCGATGACCATTTCCCAATCATCATCGGCAGGGCTGGGGGATGTGACAATTTTTGCTAATGGAGGAGTCGCTTCTTTTTTTTTGAGATGGTCTCACTCGGTCGCCCAGGCTGGAGTGCAGTGGTGCAACCATATCTCACTGCAGCCTCAAACTAGGGGTCGCTTCTAGGGGATGCTGGGGGTTGGGCGGAAGGGGCAAGGAGGTAGGGTCGAGTAACCTGCTGTCACTGCTAGTACTTTCTAGACAGCCTGGGAGTGGCAGGCCCTTATGTGAATGGGGGCCATGGGCTGTGATCAGTGCCAGGGAGTCCATGAAGCTGGAGTCTCCACCTGCGGGGGCTTCTGCTCAGAGGTTGTGTGTTCAGTGCGAAGATTTACATCTTGACCTCCAGTTCAGAGACACTTTCTGCCCATCAAATTCCAAACTCTGGTGGCACAGCACCTTTTTTTGTTTTGCTTGCAAACACTAACCAACACCCCTTAATAGGACCAGCACTGTGAGGATGGCTGAGCGGAGGTTTTATGCTCAACCTCCCTGACTTCGTTTCAAAGGCTGTGTCTCTTCTCCCAGCCCCTGCAGCCAAAACGACTTCTGCAGCTTTCGTGAGCTCAGCCTCTTCCCTGGGGTATGTGTAAGGGGGAAAGCCCGGTTCCAGTTTAGATTGATTTCTAGGGAGCCCCAGTTACTTCATACCAGAGGCGACCCTTAGAACTTCGGAGTGAGGATATCTTGTTTTTCATTTTTTGTTTTTTGAGACGGAGTTTCACTCTTGCCCAGGCTGGAGTGCAGTGGCACGATCTTAGCTCACTGCAACCTCCACCTCCGGGATTCAAGCGCTTCTCCTGCCTCAGCCTCCTGAGTAGCTGGAATTACAGGCACGTGTCAGCACACCTAGCTAAACTTTGTATTTTTAGTAAAGAACGTGTTTCACCACATTGGCGAGGCTGGTTTCAGACTCCTGCCTTCAAGTGTCCCGCTTGCCTTGGCCTCCCAAAGCGCTGGGATTACAGACATGCGCCATCACACCCAGCAGAGGGTATCTTTTTGTACCGACAAAGTAGATGACTGAGGTGAAATGGACAAATCCTATAAACACACAAAGCGAGGGTATCTGAGAATGTGGGCGGGAGACGAAAGTCTTTGGTTGCTTTAACACTAAAGTCAAACTAAAGCAGCTTCAAAAAGACTTTTTTTTTTTTTGAGACGGAGTTTCGCTCTTGTTACCCAGGCTGGAGTGCAATGGCGCGATCTCGGCTCACCGCAACCTCCGCCTCCTGGGTTCAGGCAATTCTCCTGCCTCAGCCTCCTGAGTAGCTGGGATTACAGGCATGCGCCACCGTGCCCAGCTAATTTTTGTATTTTTAGTAGAGACGGGGTTTCACCATGTTGACCAGGATGGTCTCGATCTCTTGACCTCGTGATCCACCCGCCTCGGCCTCCCAAAGTGCTTGGATTACAGGCTTGAGCCATCAAAAAGACTTCTTAGAATGCAATATGGACTGTTGATGTTTTTCTGTTCTTTTTTTTTTGAGTTGGAGTCTCGCTCTGTCACCCAGGCAGGAGTGCTGTGGCGTGATCTCAGCTCACTGCATCTTCCACCTCCTGGGTTCAAGCAATTCTTCTGTCTCCACCTCCTGGGTTCAAGCAATTCTTCTGTCTCCACCTCCTGAATATCTGGGACTACAGGCACCTGCCGCCACACTCGGCTAATTTTTGTATTTTTATTGGAGACAGGGTTTCACGATGTTGGCCAGGCTGGTTTTGTTGGCCAATTGTCTCTAAACTGCTGTCAAAAAAAAAAAAAAGTGGATCAGATTGTCTTGAATACAGCAGAGCTGACCTGTCATCTCCTGCATGATAAGAAACAGTTTGGGCTGCATCTTGCTCCTGACCTGGCCTCAGCTTTCTGTTTCCATAAGATTTTTTTCAAGAGTTCAACTTCAAGTAGCAGCTGAGAGGCTGCCTCAGGATTCTCACAAAGACTGGGAATCATATGGGAACATTTGTTTCTTTTAAAAATAAGGCAAATGTTACAGTGAATGGCTTTGGGAGTGAGGGTTAATTGGAGATGGTCTCTAGGTGAAATTGATGTTTTTACAGGTTACCTCTGGGGAATGGAGGTTTGTCGAGTTTACAGACACATTAAACCAAAGGCCGAGGGAAAATCCCTCTCCAGCTCCAGGGGTTGAAGTCAGGACCACCCGCCCACCAGTGCCTTCCTCACTTTTAGCAGCTTGTGTTTCCACGGGCAGTTTTGGTGGGAAATTGCCATGACCACAGCGGTTTGGAGTTCTGTTTTTTTCCTTCTTTTTGGGAGGACTGGGGGAAACTCCTCCCAAGATCACGTTCTAGCATCTTTCTCTCCTACTCCATTTAGAAAAAGCAAGTAAAAGGTAAAATGTGCTCTCAGTGTGAAAGCGATAACTCCCCTACTGGCTCCTCCCTGAGAAATACACTACGGAGTGAGGTCTGCCTGGTCATTTCTATCCTGGATGTGGTTCTTCTGTGTAGCAATTCCTTGATGTCCAGTTTGGGAAGATGTGCTCTTTTCTCCACAAGGAAACATTAAATTCATCATGCCCAAATGCAGTCGTGCTTTTATTTCCGTTAGTGAAATGCGTTTCTGGGACGGGGGGGGGGGGGGGGGGGTTGATTTGCAACTAAGCACATGTCAGTCAAGGGCTGTTCAAGACACAGCAGAAACCTCACCGGCCTGGAGCCAGTCCCTCCCCCAAGGTTTGCACAAGTCCTTCCCTCTGCCTCTGCCTGGATGGCTCTGACCCCAGGTGGTCACAGTTGATATGGTGAGGTTTTGTGTCCCCACCAAAATCTCGTCTTGAATTATAATCTCCACGATCCGCACATGTCAGGGGAGAGACCAGGTGGTGGTCATTGAATCATGGAGGCCATTCCCCCGAGCTGTTCTGATAGCAAGTGAGTTCTCACGAGATCTGATGGTTTTATAAGGGGTTCTTCCGCCTTCTCGCAGCTCTTTGTCTTCCTGCTGCCCTGCAAAGAAGGCGTCTTGCTTCCCCTTTGCCTTCCATTATTATTGTAAGTTTCCTGAGGCCTCCCCAGCCATACTGAACTGTGAGTCAATTAAACCACCTCTTTCCTTCTTCTTCTTTTTTTTTTTTTTTTTTTAAGAGTCATGCTCTGGGGCCGGGCGCAGTGGCTCACGCCTGTAATCCCAGCACTTTGGGAGGCCAAGGCGGGTGGATCACGAGGTCAAGAGATCGAGACCATCCTGGTCAACATGGTGAAACACCGTCTCTACTAAAAATACAAAAAAAAATTAGCTGGGCATGGTGGCACGTGCCTGTAATCCCAGCTACTCAGGAGGCTGAGGCAGGAGAATTATCTGAACCCAGGAGGCGGAGGTTGCAATGAGCCGAGATCGTGCCATTGCACTCCAGCCTGCGTAACAAGAGTGAAACTCCGTCTCAAAAAAAAAAAAAAAAAAAGTCATGCTCTGTCACTCAGGCCCAAGTGCAGTGGCAATATCTTGGCTCACTGCAGCCTCCACCTCCTGGGTTTGAGTGATTCTCCTGCCTTAGCCTCCTGAGTAGCTGGGATTACAGGCACATGCCACCACGCTTGGCTAGCTTTTGTATTTTAGTAGAGATGGGGTTTCACCATGTTGACCAGTCTGGTCTTGAACTCCTGACCTCATGATATGCCCACCTCAGGCTCCCAAAATGCTGGATTACAGGCATGAGCTACTGTGCCTGGCCAAACCTCTTTCCTTTATAGATTGCCCAGCCTCAGGCAGTTCTTTCTGGCAGTAGAAAAACAGACTAACGCAGCAATGCTCCCCCAACCTAACTTCCTCTTCTGGGCTGCTGTGCAAATCTCACTTTCTCACTGCCCCCTCCCCTGATTGAGTTCTGCACCCTCCCTCCTGAGCATTTTCTTTTCTTTTTTTTGGAGACAGGTTCTTGCTGTGTTGCCCTGGCTGGAGTGCAGTGGTACAGTCGTGGCTCACTGCAGCCTGGAACTCCTGGGCTCAAAGGATCCTCCCACTTCAGCCTCCGGAGTTGCTGGGACTACAGGCGTGCGCCACCATGCCCGGCTGACTGATTGAGTGATTGAGAGATGGGATCTTGCTGTGTTGCCCAGGGAGATCATGAACTCCCGGCTTCCAGCCATCCTCCCACCTTGGCCTCCCAAAGTGTTGGGATTGGCCAGATGTGGTGGCTCACTCCTGTCACGCCAGCACTTTGGGAGGCTGAGGCGAGCGGATCATTTGAGGTTAGGAGTTTGAGACTAAACCTGGCCAACAAGGCAAAACCCCGTCTCTACTAAAAATATAAAAATTAGCCAGACATGTTGGCACATGCCTGTAATCCCAGCTACTCTGGAGGCTGAGGTAGGAGAATCGCTTGAACGTTGGGGAAAAGGTTGCAGTGAGCCAAGATCATGCTGTTGCACTCCAGACTGGGCGACAAGAGTGAAACTCGGTCTCAAAAAAAAAAAAAAAGAGTCCTAAATGAGAGTAGGTTTGAAGAGTTTTTTGCTGCGGTTTTTTTTTTTTTTTGAAACTGTTTCAGTTTTACCCTCGTCGATCTCGGCTCACCGCAACCTCCAGCCCTGTGTTCAAGCGATTCTCCTGCCTCAGCCTCCCGAGTAGCTGGGATTACAGGCATGTGCCACCACGCCTGGCTATTTCTTATATTTTTAGTAGAGATGAGGTTTCACCATGTTGGCCAGGCTGGTCTCAAACTCCTTACCTCAAGTGATCCACCAGCTTTGGCTTCCCAAAGTGCTGGGATTACAAGCATCAGCCACCAAGCCCGGGGTTTGGTTTGGTTTGGTTTTTTGTTTTGAGAGCACCAGGCTAGAGTGCAGTGGCACCAGTTCAGCTCACTGCAACCTCCCGGGTTCAAGTGATTCTCCTGCCTCAGCCTCCTGAGCAACTGGGACTATAGGCACACACCAAGCACGCTCAGCTAATTTTTGTATTTTTAGTAGAGACAGGGTTTTGCCATGTACGTCAGGCTGGTCTTGAACTCCTGAGGTCAAGTGATCCTCCCGCCCCAGCCTCCCAAAGTGCTGGGATTACAGGCATGAGCCACCGCACCCGGCCTATGGAGAGCTTCTGAGTTGATGAACACATGGAGGTCATGGGAGGGTGGCGGCGTCCCCCACCCAGAAAGGGTCTGGAAGTGCTGCCCCCATCCCCCACACACTGACTGCCCTCTTTATCTCTTCCTTTTGGCTGTTCCTGAGTTGTCTCCTTCACCATAAAACAGGAAGTAGTAAGTAAAACACTTTCTTGAGGTGTGTGAGTCATTCTAGCAAATTATGAAACCTGAAAGGGAGGGGGTTTGTGGGAACGCCCGGACTTTGCAGCCAGGTCGGACAGAAGTATGGGTAGCCTAGGAACTCGATGCTCGCTGACAAGTGAGGGCGGGCTCAGTTTGTGGGACGGAGCCCACGAGCCAGCTCTGGGTAATCGATGTCAGGAATGAATCGTAGGAAACCCAATGGGAATTATTTGGTGTGGAAACCCCCACATATTTGGTGTCAGAAGTGTGGAGAAAAAAGTCTATTTCTGGCCGGGCGCAGTGGCTCACACCTGTAATCCTGGCACTTTGGGAGGCTGGGGCAGGAGGATCACTTGACGTCAGGAGTTCAAGCCCAACCTGACCTACATGGCAAAACCCTGTCTCTACTAAAAATACAAAAGTTCGCCGTGTGCGATGGTGGGCACCTGTAACTCCAGCTACTCAGGAGGCTGAGGCAGGAGAATCTCTTGAACCTGGGAGGTGGAGGTTGCAGTGAGCTGAGATCATGCCATTGTCCTTCAGCCTGGAAACACAGCAATACTCTCTCTCTCTCTCAAAAAAAAAAGAGAAAAGTAATGAGATAAACCACATATTGTGGCCAGGCGTGGTGGCTCATGCCTATAATCCCAGCACTTTGGGAGGCCGAGGCAGGTGGATCACGAGGTCAAGAGATCAAGACCATCCTGGTCAACAAGGTGAAACTCCGTCTCTACTAAAAATACAAAAATTAGCTGGGCATGGTGGTGCACGCCTGTAGTCCCGGCTACTCGGGAGGCTGAGGCAGGAGAATTGCTTGAACCCAGCAGGCGGAGGCTGCAGTAAGCCAAGATCCTGCCACTGCACTATAGCCTGGGTGACAGAGCAAGACTCTGTCTCTACAAAAAAAAAGAGTTGGAAGTTTCTGTGGGAAAGGGGGAAGAGAACTCCCGGAAAAGCCATCGCAGGGACCATCACTCTCCCAGCAGCACAGGCTTGTAGCTGTCAGTTGTAGCCGCCGCTTGTCATAACTTTTGAATTATATTTGGAAAAACACTGGCCAGGGGAAAGAAACTTTTTTTCCTCATGGTGAATAAGCAAGGGCAGATTCAACTTTCTAAGTGCTATGAACATGTGGACATTAATAAGCATATAGTTTTGGAAACAGAAGTCATATAGAGCTGACTCTCGATCCAACGAACAATGCTCTTTCATTGAATATCAGGATTTTGAGTTGATACATGAGCAGTAAGCAGCTGTCTTCACTGTAATTGGAGTTAATGACACTAAGAATAAGATGGTTATTTACAGGCCGAGCATGGTGGCTCATGCCTGTAATCCTAGCACTTTGGGAGGCTGAGGCGGGTGGATCACCTGAGGTCAGGAGTTTGAGACCAGCCTGGCCAACATGGTGAAACTCTCTCTACTAAAAATACAAAAATTAGTCAGGCGTGGTGGCGGGCCCCTGCAATCCCAGTTAGTCAGGAGGCAGAATTGCTTGAACCCAGAAGGCGAAGGTTGCAGTGAACTGAGATCGTGCCACTGCACTCCAGCCTGGGCAACGCAGCAAGACTCTCTCTTAAAAAAAACAAACAAACAAAAACAAAAACCACGCAACACCAAGAGTAATTTACTAAACAGGAATGTTGTATGAGAAAGACATAGCATCGCGTTCGGGTATTCTCAGGTAAAATCATTGACAAAAATAAAAGTAAGGAGAAAGGAGTCAGCCTGGACAGGGTTTCTGGGTCTTTTATTAACAATCTCCCTCCAGAAGCAGTGGGTGCCACAGAGAAATAAAACTGAGACCGAATCTCCAGCAGCCAGGTGGGCCCAGGTATCCCGTCTTCTCCAGCCCTGGGTGTCAGCCCAGCTTGATAAACAGCAGCAAAGTGGCAAGAATTCCTGGCAACTGAAATGGGCAAAGAAGAAAACATGGATCCAATGCTAGAGACCTCCAAACCAGAATCATAGTGGAGTTACGGGGCGGGAGGAGCATCCTGTTCCAGAAAGGTGAGGGGCAGGGTTTACAGGTGCCTGAAGAACCATCTGGGCTAAGCTGGAGCCACTGGAGTTCAGTTAAGAAAATAAAGTGCATCCATGTCCACTTCTTTTTTTTTTTTTTTTTTTTTGAGAAGGATTTTCGTTCTGTTGCCCAGGCTGGAGTGCAGTGGAACGATCTCAGCTGACTGCAACATCCACCTTCCGGGTTCAAGCAATTGTCCTGCCTCGGCCTCCCCAGTAGCTGGGATCACAGGCACCCACCACCACACATGGCTAATTTTGTGTGTGTATGATGGTCTCACACTGTTGCCCCAGCTGGATTGCAGTGGCACAATCTCAGCTCGCTGCATTCTGGGTTCAAGAGATTCTCCTGCCTCAGCCTCCCGAGTAGCTGGGATTACAGGCGCCCGCCACCATGCCCAGCATTTTTTTTGTATTTTTAGTAGAGACGGGGTTTCACCATGTTGGCCAGGTTGGTCTCAAACTCCTGATCTCATGATTCACCTGCCTCGGCCTCCCAGAAAGCTGGGATTACAGGCATGAGCAACTGCACCTGGCCTAGTTTTTGTATTTTTAGTAGGGACAGGGTTTCACCATGTTGGTCAGGCTGGTCTCGAACTCCTGACCATGATATGCCCCGCCTCGGCCTCCCAAAGTGCTGGGATTACAGGCATAAGCCACTGCGCCCAGACAAGGATATATATTTTCTTTTTCCATTCATCAGTTGATGTACATTTGGGTTTTATCTACTTTTTTATTATGAATAATCCTGCTGTGAGCATTCACATAAAGGTTTTTGTGTGGATACATGTCTTCAATCATCTTGGATATAAACATGGGAGAGAAATTGCTGGGACAAATAATTCTATGTTTAACATTTTAGGAAGTGGCTTCACCATTTTACAATCTCACCAACAATGTGTAAGGGTTCTAATATCGCCACATCCTTGTCAACACTTGTTATTGTCTTTCTTACTTTAGCCATCTAGTGGGAGTGTTTTTATTTGCATTTCTCTAATGATTAATGGTGGTAGAGCATTTTTGTGATTATTGGTCAGCTGTATCCCTTCTTTCAATAAAATCAAATCCTTTGTCCATTTTAGTTGGGTTGTCTATTATTAAGATATAATAATTCTTTATATATTCTGGATACAAGTCCCATATAGTTAACCGAGATGCAAATTTTTCCCCAAGCCATGATTTGTCTTTTCGCTTTCTTCATAATGTCCTTTGAACCATGTTTTTCATTTTGACAATGTCCATTTATCGATATTTTGTTTTGTCACTTGTCCTTTTTGATATCAGGTTGAGGCAATTACCTTCTGTTCCTGGATTTTTTAGTTTTTTTTAAATCACGAAATGGTAAAGATTCTGTCAAATATTCTGCCCTTATTGAGAGGACCATATAGTTTTTGTCCTTCATTCTATTAATATTGTATATTATATTAATAGTCATCTCTTTAACCAGCCTTTTCTGGGATACATCCCACTTGATCTTTTTATATATTGCTGGATTTAATCTGCTAGTATTTTGTTGAGGATTTTTGCATCTATATTCAAAAGAGACACTGGGTTGGGCTCGGTGGCTCACACCTGTAATCCCAGCACTTTGGGAGGCGGAGGGAGGCAGATCATTTGAGGTCAGGAGTTCCGGATCAGCCTGGCCAACAAGGCAAAACTCTGTCTCTACTAAAAATACAAAAATCAGCTGGTGAATGCCTGTAGTCCCAGCTGTGGAGACTGAGGCAGGGGAATCGTGTGAACCCAGGAGGCAGAGGTTGCAGTGAGCTGAGGTTGCACCACTGCACTCCAGCCTGGATGACAAAGTCAGACTCCATCTCAAAAAAATAGAGAGAGAGACATTGATCTGTAGTTTTACTTTCTTCTGTCACTGCAATATCTTGTAATGGCATCACAGAATAAATTGGGAAATGTGTCTTCCTTCTTTTTATTGGCAGAGTTTGTGGGTGAAACAATGGTGTTAATTCTTCTCTGAAAGTTTGGTAATATTTCCAGTGAGGATATCGGGACCTGATCTTTTCTTCGTGGGAAGTTTTTGGTTACTAATTTAATCTAATTACTTGTTGGAGATCTATTTAGACGTTCTATTTCTTCTTGAGTCAGTTTTGTGTTTAGGAATTTGTCTATTTCATCCAGGTTATCTAATTTACTGCATACAGGTTCACACTGTTCCCTAATAGTTGCTTTCTTTCTGAGAGATCAGTAGTGATGTCTCTCTTTCATTCCCTATTTTAGTAATTTGAGCACTCTGTCATTCAGGATGGAGTGCAGTGACACGATCGTGCCTCACTAGCCTTGATATCCCAGGCTCAAGTGATCCCTCTCCCTCGTCCTCCCAAATAGCCGGGACTACTAGCATGTGCCACCACACCTGGATAATTTTATTTTCTATTTTGTAGACGGGGGTCTCACTATGTTGCCCAGGCCGATTTTGAACTCCTGGGCTCAAGCAATCCTCCTACCTCAGCCTCTCAAAGTGCTGGAATTAATTACAGGCTGAGCCATTACGCCCAACCTTTTTTATCTTTTCAAAGAACCAAATTTTGGTCTCATGGTTTTTCTCCATTTTATTTATTTTCACTCTGATCTTTAGTATCTTCCTTCTGCTTGCTTTGGAATTAGTTTGCTCTTCTTTGTTTAGTTTTTCTTTTTCTTTTTTTTTTGAGACGGAGTTTCGCTCTTGTTACCCAGACTGGAGTGCAATGGCGCGATCTCGGCTCACCGCAACCTCCGCCTCCTGGGTTCAGGCAATTCTCCTGCCTCAGCCTCCTGAGTAGCCGGGATTACAGGCACGCGCCACCATGCCCAGCTAATTTTTTGTAATTTTTAGTAGAGACGGGGTTTCACCATGTTGACCAGGATGGTCTTGATCTGTTGACCTCGTGATCCACCCGCCTCAGCCTCCCAAAGTGCTGGGATTACAGGCTTGAGCCACAGTGCGGCCTTCTTTTCTTCTTTTTTAATGTTGTATTTTACTCGCTGCTATGTCCCAGTGACCAAAACAGTATTTGGCAGGTGCTTTTTTTTTTTTTTTTTTTTTTTTTTTGACGGTGTTCACTCTTGTTGCCCAGTCTGGCATGCGATGGTGCAATCTCAGCTCTTCGCAACCTCCGCTTCCGGGGTTCGAGCAATTCTTCTACCTCAGCCTCCTGAGTAGCTGGGACTACAGGTATGTGCTACCACTCCCGGGTAAGTTTGTATTTTTCATAGACACAGGGTTTCTCCAGCTTGGTCAACTCCCGACCTCAGTTGATCCACCCGCTTCAGCCTCCCGAAGTGCTGGGATTACAGGTGTGAGCCACCGCATCTGGGCAGTCACTGCTTAATAAAAGGGCTCGATGTACCCTAGGGAGGCTGGGTCTTACCTGTATCACTGCAGCTCCCAGAGAGCCCCCACTCAGGGTGAAGCTCTGAGTCTTGGTGATTTTCAGGAGTTTCTGGAAACAGCCCTGATGAAACAAACACCAAAACAAGCAGGAGCTGGTTCGAGGCTCGTGGACTGCAAGTCGTCATCAACCCCAACTCACTGGGCCACTCAGATGCCTCTCAGATCCTTTGAGGAGAAGGAGATGGAGCCATGAGGGCCTTTGCTCCATCTCACTGGACTGCCACTGAGCATCTTTCCTGTCCTCATTCCCCCACTAGAACATGCCGATGACTCCCTTCTGTTTGTCTGTGCTAAGGTTCCAGTGTAGTGATTAAGTGTGATCGGACACCCTCTATTATTGCTAGCTGTGTGACCTTGGAGAACTCACTATACCTCTCTGAACACCATTTTCCCATCTATAAATGGTATTCCTTGGATCTATCTGCTTTACAAGAATTTTGAGAGGAGTAAAAGAATCAAAGGCCAGGCATGGTGGTTCATGTCTATAATCCCAGCACTTTGGGAAGCCAAGACAGGAGGATCACCTGAGCCCAGGAGTTCAAGACCAGCCTGGGTAACATAGTGAGACTCCATCTCTATAAAAAAATTTAAATATTAGCCTGGCATGTAGCTGTAGTCCCAGCTACTTAGAGACTGAGGCAGGAGAATCGCTTGAGCCCATCCAGTTGAGGCTGCAGTGAGAGCCATGATCATGTCACTGCACTCCTGCCTAGGGGACAGAGGAAGAACCTGTCTCAAAAATAAATAAACAGGCCACGTGCAGTGGCTTATGCCTGTAATCCCAGCACTTTGGGAGGTGAGGCAGGTGAATCATGAGGTCAAGACATCGAGACCATACTGGCCAACATGGTGAAACCTCGTCTCTACTAAAAATATAAAAATTAGCTGGGCATGGTGGTGTGCACCTGTAATCCCAGCTACTTGGGAGGCTGAGGCAGGAGAATTGCCTGAACCCAGGAGTCAGAGGTTACAGTGAGCCAAGATCACACCACTGCACTCCAGCCTGGGTGACAGGGAGAGACTCCATCTCTAAATGAACAAGTAAAGCTGGGCCCGATGGACGCCTGTAACCTCAGCACTTTGAGAGGCTGGGGCTGGCAGATTCCCTGAGCCCAGGAGTTCAAGATCAAGCTGGATAACATGGCAAAACCCCGTCTCTACAAAAAATACAAAAATTAGCCAGGTGTGGTGGTGCGCACCTGTAGTCCCAGATACTTGGGGGCTGAGATGGAAGGATCGTTTGAGGCCAGTAGTTCAAGACCAGCCTGGGTAACATAGCAAGGCCCTGTGTCTTCAATAAATTATCTAAAAAATTAGATGAGCAGTCAGGCGCGGTGGCTTATGCCTATAATTCCAGTACTTTGGGAAGCCAAGGTGGGTGGATCACCTGAAGTTAAAGACCAACCTGATCAACATGGTGAAACCCCATCTCTACTAAAAATAAAAAATTAGCCGGATGTGGTGGTACATGCCTGTGATCCCAGCTACTTGGGAGGCTGAGGCAGGAGAATCACTTGAACCTGGGAGGTGGAGGTTGCAGTGAGCCAAGATCATGCCATTGCACTCCAGACTGGGCAACAAGAGGGAAACTCCGTCTCAAAACAAAAGAAAGTCACCAGCCCTCGGGGGTCTGTCAAGGCAACACACAAAATCTCCGGTTACCTTCTGGTGGATGACGTATGTGGACACATTGTGTCCGTCACAGGCCACGGTTCCGATGGATTTACAGCAACCCCTGGGGTAAGTGTGGCCTGTTGTCACTTCGAAGGAAGAGCCAGAGAAATCTGTGTAGTTCTTTACACCACAGCACTTGAGCTATAGAGAGGAGAAGAAATACTTAGAGAGTCCCTTTCAAATAATAAAATAATGAAAACATCAGAAATCACGGTTGCCATGGCTACTGTCAAGTGTGGTTACAATATTCCAGAGACTGCTAAGCATCCCCTTATAACCATCCCAGCCCAGCTCAGAACCCTTCCTGGCTCCCAGCTCACTCAGGGTAAAAGCTGAACTCCTAGCCTGGGAAACAGAGTGAGACCCCCATCTCAGCAAAAAATTTAAAAATTAGCCAGGCATGGTGGCAGACACCTGTAGTCCCAGCTACTCGGGAGGCTGAGGCTGGAGGATCGCTGGAGCCCAGGAGATCAAGGCTGTAGTGAGCTATGATCACGCCGCTGCATTCCAGCCTGGACGACACAGCAAGACCCTGTCTCTAAAAAGAAAAGAAGAAAAAAAAAAAGCTGAACTCCTCAGTGGTCCACAAGGCCGTGTGCAATCGGCCTGCCACCTCCTGCCTTTACCTGCTCCCAGTCCTCCCCTCTACTCATTCAGCTCCAGCCACATTGGTTCCTTTGCTGTCCACAAACACAGCTAGCTCCTGGCTCAGAGCCTTTGCATGGGCCGTTTCCTCTTTCTGCAATGTTCTTCTAAATATCTGCATGGCTTTCTCCCTCATTTCATTCAGGTCTCTATCCAAACGTCCCTCCCCAGAAAGACCTTCCATGAACCCCCTTTCTTTTCTTTTCAACAGAGAATCGCTCTGTCACCCAGGCTGGAGTGCAGTGGCACAATCTCAGCTCACTGCAGCCTCCGCCTCCCAGGTTCAAGCGAATCTCCTGCCTCAGCCTCCCAAGTAGCTGGGACTACAGGGGCCTGCCATCACGCCAGGTTAATATTTGTATTTTTAGTGGAGACCAGGTTTCACCATGTTGGCCATGTTGGTGTCACACTGCTGACCTCAAGTCATCTACCACCTCGGCCTTGCAAAGTGCTGGGATTACAGGAATGAGCCACTGTTCCCTGGCCACCGTGAACCCTCTTCCTACATTAGCCACAGCTGGGGATGTGGGAAAAAGAAACAGGTTAGCCACATTCCCTGTATCAGCCAGGCTGGGCTAAGTTATGCCGAAGTAACAAACAGCTCCTCAATCTCAGTAGTTTGTTTGTTTATTTATTTATTTATTTTGAGACAGAGTTTCGCTCCTCTTGCCCAGGCTGGAGTACAGTGGCGAGATCTTGACTCACTGCAACCTCTGCCTCCCAGATTCAAGCAATTCTCCTGCCTCAGCCTCCCAAGTAGCTGGGATTACAGGCACCTGCCACCATGCCCAGCTAATTTTTGTATTTTTGGTAGAGATAGGCTTTCACCATGTTGGCCAGGATGGTCTCAAACTCCTGACTTCAGGTGATCTGCCTGCCTCGGCCTCCAAAGTGCTGGGATTAAAGGTGTGAACCACCACGCCTGGCCGTCTTGTTTGTTTGCTTTTGTTTTTTTGAGATGAAGTCTCACTTTGTTGCCCAGGCTGGAATACAGTGGCCACAACCTTGGCTCACTGCAGCCTCTGCCTCCCACGTTCAAGTGATTCTCCTGCCTCCACCTCCCGAGCAGCTGGAATTTCTGGCACACACCCCCACACCTGGCTAATTTTTGTATTTTTAGTAGAAACGGGGTTTCACCATGTTGGCCAGGCTGGTCTCCAACTCCCAAACCTCAGGTGATCCACCTGCCTCGGCCTCCCAAAGCACTGCGATTACAGGTGTGCTGTAGACACACACCACGGCCGGCCCTTGTTGTGTATTTTTACCACTATTTTTTTTTCTTTGGAAGCAAGTCTCACCTTCTCCATGACCAAATTCCACTGTGTAGAGTAGTCGTCTGGCTCGTTGTAACCTCTGTAGTTCCTCCTCAGGGTCACGAAGCTGTGCTCCAGGGCCACATCTCGAACCTCACAGATGGGACAGGAAGTGATCAGTGCCCCAACTAGCAAGAGTGGCACCGGTTCATTGGCCAGGGTGCCCGAGGATAGTGTGGGGGGTGGGCTGGGGGCTTCCCTTGTGCTGCCTTTTTTTTTCCTACCCTCAGCTCATGAGTCTGTGCTAGAGGAAGACACTTGGAGGCTACTGTGCCCCCCAATAGAGGGAAACGGGGTGACCCGTGGGTCTGGAGCCAGGGGTATCTCTTTGTACCCATCACACACGAATGTGAATCATCTGCTCTTTGGAATCACCCACAGCCAGTTGCACCCACGATGGAGCGGAAACTCCCTTAAAGAACTGAACATCAGCTTCCACGGAATCTGTCTCTGCACAAAAGGAGCATATTGAAGTTTCTGTTTTTTAACTAAAGGTTTAAAAAAATCCTTTCGCAAAGTGATGAGAGAGGCACATGGTTCGAAACTGACAGTGCACAGAAGGGCAGACCAGGAAAAGTCTCTCTCCCACCCCATCCTCCCAGCCAAAAAATTTCCTCCCTCCCACTCCATGCCAATGACTGTTAACTGTTTCCTGTGCCCCCAAAGCCATGTCCTATGTGTGTCAAAGCACAGCATATTTTCACTATTTTTCCTCTTTGGTTTATGCTGCACTCGTTTTTTTCTGCATCTGGCTGCTCTTGACAAGAGTAGCAGGGGCTCTTGGTAACCCTGTGACCCTGTGGCCCTTGTCAGTTCTGTGCCCACTGCCCTGGCTCCCTAGTGCCAGCAAGTGAGGATTCTCTGGCCTCTGAGCCCACGTGCCCCCTGGGAGCAGCCCTCGATTCATTGTTGGATCAATACCCCAGCTCCCTTTCCACTGGAGTGGAATAACTGAAGGGCATGTTCTGTGCTGTGCCCAGTGTCCCCTTTTGTGGGCTTTCTTCCCTTACCTGCCTCATTTCCCATGTCCCCTGCAGGTGCTTTCTGGGATCGCCTCCCAAATAAACCACATGCCTTGGAATTCTTGTTTTAGGGTCAGCCTCTGGGGAGGATGCCAGTGAGGACAGGACTCTACGCCGGAGAGCATTCCAGCTGGTGCCCAGAGAGCCGCCTCCTTCCCTGCACCCGGGTGTTCAGGGCTCCACTGTGTGGATGTATTTTAAGTTGCCTAAACCCTTGTTCATAGTTTCATACTCGCTAGGTCTTTGTAGTCTTTTCTCTCTCTCTCTCTTTCTGGATGGATGGATGGATGGACAGACAGATGGACAGATGGACTGATGGATGGATGGATGGATGGATGGATGGATGGATGGATGGATGGAGTTCTGCTCTTGTTGCCCAGGCTGGAGTGCAGTGGTGCAATCTCAGCTCACTGCAACCTCTGCCTTCTGGCTTCAAGCGATTCTCCTGCCTCAGCCTCCCAAGTAGCTGGGACTACAGGCATATGCCACCAAGCCCAGCTAATTTTTTTTTTTATTTTTAGTAGAGATGGGGTTTCACCATGTTGGCCAGGCTGGTGTCGAACTCCTGACCTCAGGTGACTCACTCACCTCGGCCTCCCAAAGTGCCAGGATTATGGGTGAGAGCCACCATGTCCGGCCTTCTTTGCAATCTTTCACATGCCCTGGCATGAATGTCATTCTGCACACCAGCAAGTGAGTCCCTGAATAGTTCCCAGAGATGGGACTGCTGGGTCAAAGTGCTGACGCTTCTGTCATTTGGGTGGATGTTGCTAAATTGTCCCTCTATTTTGAATATATTTCAAAACCCCAATCAATGTGCAAGCACTTCCGATCACCTCCCCTTCTCCTGCCACCAAACGCAAGAGAGATGGACTAAATGAACTCAGCAGGGTTCCTGAGGCCTTGGAGGGACAGGCTGGGGATTCTAGCTATCACTCCATCAAGGAGGTACCTGTGATGGGTCCCTCCATCACTGGGTCCTCAACTCGATCGTGGGTGCCTGGCAGGGAGGAGTGGGCTTCTATTGGTTCTATATCTTTGTTTTTTTGAAACGGAGTCTCTTTCTGTCACCCATGCTGGAGTGCGGGAGTACAGTCTCCGCTCACTGCAACTTCTCCCTCCCGGGTTCAAGTGATTCTCCCGCCTCAGCCTCCTGAGTAACTGGGATAACAGGCGTGTGCTACCATACCTGGCTAATTTTTTTTTTTTTTTTGTACTTTTACTAGAGACGAGGTTTCACCATGTTGGTCAGGCTGGTCTCGAACTCCTGACCTCAGGTGATCCGCCCACCTTGGCCTCCCAAAATGCTGGGATTACAAGCATGAGCCACTGCACCCAGCCTTGGTTCTGTATCTTTCTCATGCTGCGTGGGAGGAGCAGGACTGTACTTACTATTGGAAAGAAAAGAAGGACGACGGTGGCAGCTGTGACTTCCACGACCAGGACAACGATCATTGACAGGACGCACTGAAAGACACGTGGGGGGCGGTGCTGGAAGCCTGCTCAGCCTTGTCCCTACCTTGCGCCCTGCAGGGGAGAGGCTGTCCCTGTCCCCCCGGCGAGCCACCCCAGGCCACCCTGGCCTCTCCAGTTTGAAAGAACTTGGCCAGGCACAGTGGCTCACATTTGTAATCCCAGCACTTTAGGAGGCCGAGGTGGGCAGATCACAAAGTCAGGAGTTTGAGACCAGCCTGGCCAACATGGTGAAACCCCATCTCTACTAAAAATATAAAAATTAGCTGGGTGTGGTGGCAGGTGCCTGTAATCCCAGCTACTCGGGAGGCTGAGGCAGGAGAATCGCTTGAATCCAGGAGGTAAATGTTGCAGTGAGCTCAGATTGCGCCATTGCACTCTGAGTGCTCCAGAGTGTCACTGGGTGACAGGGTGAGACTCCAGAGTGAGACTTTCTTTCTTTGAAAGAAAAGAAAAGAAGGAAGGAAGGAAGGAGGGAGGGAGGGAAGGAAGGAAGGAAGGACGGAAGGAAGGAAGGACGGAAGGAAGGAGAAAAAAAAAAGAAAGGACAGAAGGAAGGAAGAGAGAGGGAGAAAGAGAAAGAACTCACACCTGAAGGTGAAGGATGAGGGGCAGATGGTTTTTATTTCTCCCACGAGTCTTTCCTGCACATTGGGAGGTCAAGGATGCTGGCAGTGGATTCTAGGAAGCTACTAGCTGGGCCCCTGTTTCAGGAAGCCTAAGAGGGAAGCTCCAGACCCACAGAGAGGCAGGAGGGACAATGATGAGGAGAAGCAGTAACAAACCCCCAACAGGGACTGAACGGGAGAGGCCAGTGACCGCCAGGGGGAGCCAGCAGTAAATAACATTGGCTGCTTTTTCGGATAAAATTCAAATGCGTGGTGAAAAGCAATGAAGAAATACACAAGCAGAGGGGAGGTCATGCAGGTACATATTGTGGAGAAACGGCTCCCCTGAGACTCAGTTTCCCCATCTGTTCAATTAGGTGGTGGAACCAACTCAGGGGATCTCAGGGTTTTGTGGAGCCCCTTGAAACCGTAGGGGGCAAAGTCAAGTCAGCTCCTGGCCCCCTTTCATCCGTTCCCATGCATACCCATTCTTATCACTGCTGTTGTTGTGGTTATTATTACTAAAATCTGGGCTGGGCACGGTGGCTCACGCCTGTCATCCCACCACTTCAGGAGGCCAAGGTGGGAGGATCACTTGAGTTCAGGAGTTCTAGACCAGCCTAGGCAACGTAAGGAGAGCCCACCTCTACAAAAAAATATAAACATTAGCTGGGCATGGTGGTGCATGCCTGTAGTCCCAGCTGATTGGGGGGCTGAAGTGGGAGGACCGATTGAGCCCAAGAATTGGAGGCTGCAGTCAGCCAAGATTATGCCACTGCACTCCAGCCTGGGCAACAGAGCAAGACCCTGTCTCAAAAAAAAAAAAAAAAAAAAAAAGAAACCAACAGCTAGGCACAGTGGCTCATGCCTGTAATCCCAGCACTTTGGGAGGCCGAGATGGGTGGATCTTCTGAGGTCAGAAGTTCAAGACCAACCTGGCCAACATGGTAAAACCCCATCTCTACTTAAAATACAAAAATTAGATGGGCACAGTGGCAGGTGCCTATAATCCCAGTTACTCAGAGGCTGAGGCGGGAGAATCGCTTGAACCCAGGAGGCGGAGGTTGCAGTGAGCTGAGATTACACCACTGCACTCCAGCCTGGGCGACAGAGACCCTGACCCTAAAAAAAAATAGGAGACACCAAGCAACATTATTTGTAACACTCACAGTAGCAGTAAAAGATTTGTATGTGGGCTGGGCGCAGTGGCACACACCTGTAATTCCAGCACTTTGGGAGGCCGAGGAAGGCAGATCACAAGGTCAGGAGATCAAGACCATCCTGGTCAACATGGTGAAACCCCATCTCTACTAAAAATACAAAAATTAGCTAGGAGTGGTGGCACACGCCTGTAGTCCCAGCTACTCAGGAGACTGAGGCAGGAGACTGGTATGAACCCAGGAGGCGGAGGTTGCGGTGAGCCGAGATGGCGCCACTGCACTCCAGCCTGGGCAACAAGAGCGAAACTCCATCTAAAAAAAAAAGATTTGTGTGTTTTGGGAGGCAGTTTTGGGGTCTGGGTGCAGACGCGACTTACAAACAACAGCAGGCCTCTGCTCTCCTTAATCGCTCCATAGCAGGTGGCACAGCCGAGCAGTATCGTGGCACACCCCATTACCAGGCACAGGAAGCCCACGTGAAGCAGGTGTGCGGTGGACACCCCGAGGACACTCGTCAGGGAGGTCCCTCCACATTTACCGCCGATGCCCAGGCCGACGAGGATGACGCCAGACACCTTCGGAACAGAAATCAGAAAGAAAAGTGATCTGTTGGTTGGATACAAATAGAACTGGGTGAGTGCAGTGGCTCGTGCCTGTGATCCCAGCCCTTTGGGAGGTCCAGGCGAGAGGATCACTTGAGCCCAGGAGTTCAAGAGCAGCTTGGTGAGACCTCGTCTGTCCCCCATTCCCCCAACAGAAGTAACTGGGCGTGGTGGTTCGTGCCTGCAGTCTCAGCTACTCAGACTTCTGCAGTGGGAGCATCACTTGAACCCGTGAGGTTGAGGTCACAGTGAGCTACGACTGTGCCACTGTACTCCAGCCTGGATGACATAGCAAGACCCCATCTCAAATAATAAAATAGGCTGGGCACAGTGGCTTACGCCTGTAATCCCAGGACTTTGGGAGGCCAAAGTGGGCAGATCACCTGAGGTCAGGAGTTCAAGACCAGCCTGGCCAACATGGTAAAACCTCATCTCTACTAAAAATACAAAAATCACGGACATGGTGGTGTGCACCTGTAATCCCAGCTACTCGGGAGGCTGAGGCAGGAGAATCCATTAAACCCGGGAGGCAGAGGTTGCAGGGAGCTAAGATCGCACCACTGCACTCCAGCCTGGGCAACAGAGCAAGACTCTATTTAAAAATAAATATAAAATGTCATAGGACAGGGTTTAGCACATTTTTTTTTTTTTTTTCTGAAAAACCTAGATATCATGGCCTCTGCAGGCCGTAAGGTATCTGTTGAAACTATGCAGTTCTGCTGGTGTAGCTCAAAAGCAGCTGTTCATAATCTGCAAGAAAGTGGGCGTGGCCACGTGTGTGTAACACTTTATTTATTTATTCTCTTTTAAATAGGGTCGGGGTTCTCGCTATATTGCCATGCTGGTCTCGAACTCAAGGCTCGAGGAATCCACCTGCCTCAGCCTTCCAAAGTGCTGGGATTACAGGTGTGAGCCACTGCACCCGGCCTTAATTATTTTTAAAATATTACAAGTGAAGAGACAAGGAATGATACTTCATTTCCTTCTCTTTCCTGACAGCTTTTCCTTAGATTATGCTACAATGAAGACAATTACTTCTTCTTCTTCTTTTTTTTTTTAAAGTGAGACAGAGTGAGACTCTGTCATCTAGAGTGCAATGACATGATCTCAGTTTACTGCCAACCTTTGCTGCCCCAGTTCAAGCAATTCTCATGCCTCAGCCTCCCAAGTACCTGGGATTACAGGCACCCGTCAACACATCCAGCCAGTTTTTTTTGTTTGTTTTTTTGTATTTTTAGTAGAGATGGGGTTTCACCATCTTGGCCAGGCTGGTCTTGAACTCCTGACTTCATGATCCCACCAGCCTCGGCCTCCCAAAGTGCTGGGATTATAGGCGTAAGCCACCGCGCCTGGCCTGACAATTCTTTAGCAATGTACATTTCGGGTTACTTTTATGGTAAGGAAAAAAATGTCTTGACAGATTTAAAAAATCAAGAAAGTAACCCTTCCTTCTGACCTTCCCAAACATTATCTGCTGCAGGATTTGACTTAGAGCCAAGCTCTTCCACCCCCACCAGGGCTCCCCCGGATCACACTGGTTTGCGCTGGATTTCACCAGTTCTGGGTTGATGGGAGGTCCCAGTGCTTCCTGCTCCTCCCCCTCCGTCTGCCCTACATCCCTCCTGCTTCTCTAGGGAACCACAGATCTCGATGCCAATTTGGATCAACTTATTTCTGTCTTCGACCGTGGAGGAAGGGCTGCAACATACCAGGGGCCTGGATTGTGACATACTTACAGCCACGAGGCCGCTGAGTAAAGACAACAGTTTCTTCAAGGAAGAGTAGGAAGTGTGGCTTTCAGCCATGCCGGACAGACTGGGCGCCCTGGACATTTAACTTAGCATCTTCCCGAACCTCGGGGCTACTGTTTCCCAAGATGATAGGGATCTGAGATGGGGCACCGATGCTGACGGGCTCTGCCCCTCTCAGTCCCAGCTGCCTGTGGTTGTCCCAGGCTGCCCAGCAGCTGCCCCTGCCCTAGCTGTAAGCCTTTTATCACATCACAATCGGGTAGTACAGCAAGGCCCAGGTGCCCCAAACCACCCCCTGTTGGCTCCTCATCCTTCAAACAGGCCACACCAGGGAAAGAGAAAAGGCACGGGATGCTGCCCCGGTACCCTCCAGGTGCCACCAGGATCCCATGGGCATAGTGCCCAGCACTGACCATTTGCGCAGTTGACATTTCCTAGTAGACTGGAGGATCCAAGGGGGAACTTGGGCTGTCCTATTAACAACTGTGCCCCCTGCTGGGCGCAGTGGCTCACACCTGTAATCCTAGCACTTTGGGAGGCCAAGGCGGGCTAAGCATCTGAGGTCAGGAGTTCGAGACCAGCCTGGCCAACATGCTAAAAACCCATCTCTACTAAAAATACAAAATTAGCCAGGCATTGTGGTATGCGCCTATAATCCCTTGGGAGACTGAGGCAGGAGAATCTCTTGAACACAGGAGGTGGAGGTGGCAGTGAGCCAAGATTGTGCCATTGCACTCCAGCGTAGGCAACAGAGTGAGACTCTGTCTCAAAAAAAAAAAAAAACATACAGCTGTTCCCCCAAAGCCTGGCGCTGCAGTACTTCAGAAACCCGTTCCTGCCTGTAATCCCAGCACTTTGGGAGGCCGAGGCGGGTGGATTGCAAGGTCAGGAGTTCGAGACCAGCCTGGCCAATATAGTGAAACCCTGTCTCTACTGGAAATACAAAAACCATGCTATCCAAATGTCACATTAAAAAAAATCAGCCAGGCGTAGTGGCATGCACCTGTAGTCACAGCTACATGGGAGGCTGAGGCAGAAGTATTGCTTGAACCCAGGTGGCAGAAGTTGCACTGAGCTGAGATTGCGCCACCGCACTCCAGCCTGGGCAACAGAGCGAGACTCCGTGTCAAGAAAAAAAAAAGAAAGAAACCCATGGAGAATGAATGACTGGATCTGGAGGCTCTGTGATACAGGAATGTAGCTACAAGCCACCAGGCCCCTCAATCCCCAGCCCCCAGTTGACCCATCCTTCAGACAGAGTTCAGAGAGGCTAAGGGACCTGCCTGAGGCCACACGGGAAGTAAGGCCAAGGTCAGGCTCTGAAGCCCCAAGAGTAACACGAGGGCAGGAACCTGTGAGGCAGAGAGCCCTGGAGCTGTGTGCCGTTGGTCACTGGGCTTTGCTTTCGAGACAGGACCTTGCTCCATTGCCCAGGCTGGAGTGCAGTGGTGCAATGACTCCCTGCAGCCACAACCTCCCTGGCTCAAGTGATCTTCCCACCGTAGCCTCCCAAGTAGCAGGTCACTGGGCTTTTCTCCATGATGATAGATGCAGTTAGCATTTCAGGACCAAAAACCTGTATGTGGGCACTGGAGACCTCCAGGCCCAGACACCACAGTCCGTAGCCCACGTGGTCCCACCCTCACCTCATGAGGGCCACACTGCCCCACCCCATCCCCTCTCTGTCCAGCCCTGCGCCGGGGTGTGTCTGGGTCCAGACTTCATGGATGGCCCGAATGGGAGAAATAGCTTACACTTTCATGAATATAATGAATGTTTGTCAAATCACCTGCTTCCTGGAACATGTAGAAGTAAGCACGATGTTCACAGAGGTGTACTGTCTCCTCCTGGCCCACAGGCGCCCTTCACAGCCAGGAGTGTGCCCTTCCACAGCTTTCTCTTTCTCTTTTTCTTTTTTTGAGACGGAGTTTCAATCTTGTTACCTGGGCTGGAGTGCAATGGCGCAATCTCGGCTCACCGCAACCTCCGCCTCCTGGGTTCAGGCAATTCTCCTGCCTCAGCCTCCTGAGTAGCTGGGATTACAGGCACGCACCACCATGCCCAGCTAATTTTTTGTATTTTTAGTAGAGACAGGTTTCACCATGTTGACCAGGATGGTCTCGATCTCTTGACCTCGTGATCCACCCGCCTTGGCCTCCCAAAGTGCTGGGATTACGGGCTTGAGCCACTGCACCCGGCCTTTTTTTTTTTTTTTTTTTTGAGATGGAGTCTTGCACTGTCGCCTGGGCTGGAGTGCAATGGCAAGATCTCAGTTCACTGCATCCTCCACCTCCCGGGTTCACACGATTCTCCTGCCTCAGCTTCCTGAGTAGCTGGGACTACAGGCATGCGCCACTACACCCGGCTAATTTTTGTATTTTTAATAGAGACAGGGTTTCACTGTGTTAGGCTGGTCTCGAACTCTTGACCTCGTGATCCACCCACCTTGGCCTCCCAAAGTGCTGGGATTACACTCCTGATCCAAGGTCAGGAGTTCGAAACCAGACTGACCAACATGGAGAAACCCAGTCTTACTAAAAATACAAAATTAGCCTGGCATGAGGGCACATGCCTATATTCCCAGCTACTCGGGAGGCTGAGGCAGGAGAATCACTTGAACCCGGGAGGCAGAGGTTGCAGTGAGCCGTCAGCCGAGATCACGCCATTGCACCCCAGCCTGGGCAGCAAGAGCAAAACTCCGTCTCAAAAAACAAAAAAGAGGTCCTTGGAAATAAGGAGCCTGAGAGCCAGGGGCTGAGGGCCTGGAAATGGGGGCACAAAAAGAGGTGATAAATAGGTATACAAGAGAGTGTGGGAAAATGTAGGGTGCAAAGGAGGGCTGGGAAACGTGGGCTCAAAGCAAGGCAGGAAATGGGGGTGCAAAGGAGGGTGCAGGAAAGGGGGACGCAAAGGATGCGAGATGGAAACTTGGCTGCAAATGAGCGTGGGAAAACAGGCTTAACCGATGGTGGGAAAATAACGCTCAGCTGCAAGACCGCAGGGTGAGTAGCAGAGGGCGCTGTAGACTTGGGAGCAGCTCCTGGAAGGAACTGGTCAGAAAGGAACCTGGGCCGGCTGCACGCGGCCACGCCCCTCGACCCTCCGGGCTTCACTCCAAAGCCGCATCTGCAGCCTCGCGCGTCCCCTGGCGGCGGCCAGTGGAAGCGCGGCCCTACGTGCCGGGGCTGGGTGGGCCCGGGCTCTCCCAGCCAAACACGTCCAAAGGCGCCCCGGTACCCCAGGGACCCCGCCGCCCAGCCCGTCGGCGTCAGAAAATGAAGCAGAAATAGCTTTCCCTGCCCCAAATCCCTCCATCATACACACACACAGAATTGATGCGAAGAGACAGAATTGTGCAGGAAACCGACGAATCACGGGCTTTGTTGTTGTTGTTGACACGCGGTCTCGCTATGTCGCCTAGGCTGACCTCTAACTCCTGGGTTCAAGCAATCCTCCTGCCTCGGCCTCCCCAAATGCTGCAATCACAGCGATGAAGCACTGCCCGGCCAAGAGGAGATTTAATATCACTGTCCGATATATTCTTGTCATGTGTTGAGACATTTATCTCTCTACATGCTTGGTCTCCTTATTTTTAGGGGATTGCAATTTTTTAATTTTTAATTTTGTGGGCACCCAGTAGGTGTATATATTTTCCAGGATGACATATAGTTTTTAAAAGCACAATTAACCAAAAAATGGAATGTGTTGAATACAATCACACACAGAATATTTATGTCAACGACCCATATTAGTCTACGAACTCTCCTTTTTTTCTTTTTTTCCTTCACGTTGAGATGGAGTCTTGCTCTGTCGCCCAGGCTGGAGTGCAGTGGCGTGATCTCAGCTCACTGCAACCTCTGTCACCCAGGCTCAAGCAATTCTCCTGCCTCAGCCTCCCAAGTAGCTGGGATTACAGGCACAATGTCACCATGCCCGGTTTATTTTTGTATTTTTAGTAGAGATGGGTTTCACCACGTTGGCCAGGCTGGTCTTGAACTCTTGATCTTGTGATCCACCCGCCTCGGCCTCCCAAAGTGCTGGGATTACAGGGGTGAGCCACCCCATCTGGCTTAACTCTCCTTCTTAAATTCATGTGTTTGTTGTCAAGTGCAACAATTGGGTGCTAGGAGCACCGAGCAACAAATAGCAAATGAGCAAGACCTCAGCTTGACCTCCCTTAAGGTCAGAGAGGAGCTCAGCAATAGGCTCACCTGGTCGCTCATTTATGTAAAGTTTGCTGCAGAGATGTACTTGTTTACGCCTCACAAAACCAGGATCCATCCTTGACAAACGGGCATTTTATGGTTTCAGGGATTTTAGTAGCAGCTGTTGGGGAAGGAGGCCAATCAGAATCCACCACCCAATGAAAAAGTCTGGGGCGCACAAACGAAAGGTGCCAGTCCATCCCCTTGGCATCCATCAGTCACCCATTCCGGGAGTTCCCAGGTCATGGACCTCAGCCCTCACTGGGGACGAACACAGCTGTGTCACCAAGTTTCAGCATCAGGGGTTGACACTGTGGCAGCAGAGGATCACAGTGGTAATCATTGCTACCAAATGAAAACAGCATTTCCACCATTAGGGATTTTTTTGTTTGGCTGGTTATTTTGTAACATTTTATTTGTTTGCCCATGTTCACATTCTGCCTTACGGTTTAAGCTTTGTGCTCTGTATGGTGGGTCGGGAGGCACTGAGGAGTGAGCTGAAGACCCTTGTCAGGCCGGGTGCCGTGGCTCATGTCTGTAATCCCTGCACTTTGGGAGGCTGAGGCTGTGGATCACTTGAGATCAGGAGTTCAAGACCAGCCTGACCAACATGGCGAAACCCCACCTCTACTAAAAAAACTACAAAATTAGCCAGGCACGGTGGCTCACACCTATAATCCCAACACTTTGGGAGGCGAAGGCGGGCAGATCACGAGGAGATCGAAACCATCCTGGCCAACGTGGTGAAACCCTCTCTATTAAAAATACAAAAATGAGCTGGGCATGGTGGTGCATGCCTGTAATTCTAGCTACTCGGGAGGCTGAAGCAGGAGAATCGCTTCAACCAGGAAGTTAGCGGTTGTGGTGAGCGGAGATCGGGACACTGCACTCAGTCTGGACGACAGATTAAGACTCAGTCTCAAAAAAAATAAAAAATACAAAATTAGCTGGGCGTGGTGACCGGTGCCTGTAGTCCCAGCTACTTGGGAGGCTGAGGCAGGAGAATCGCTTGAACCCAGGAGGCAGAGGTTGCAGTGAGCTGAGGCTGTGCTGGAAGCCTGGCGATACAGTGAGACACTGTCTCAAAAAAAAAAAAAAAGAAAGAAAGAAAGAAAGAAAGAAAGAAAAGCTCATAAATAGCTTGTGGAGATTTATTACAGGCAGACCTGTAACAACCGCAAACGGACTTTTAAAACCTTCTGGGGAATGTTTTTCCTTCTAGGAATTCCTTCTACAGATTTATTCAATTGCACATAGGCCAAGAGTTGGCAGATTTTTCTGGAAGGAGCCAGAGAGTAAATATTTTCCGCTTTGCACACCATACCATCTCTGTTGGGACTGCTATTGTAGCCATAGAAAATATGTAAATGGACAGTATGTAAATATATGTAAATGAACAAGTGTGACTCTGTCAAAATAAATGTTATTTATAATAGGAAATGGTTTTGTTATTTACAAAAAACGGCAGCGGAATGTAGTTTTGCTAACGCCTGCTCTTAAGCCTAGCTTGACTTGTGAATAACTGGAAACAAGTGCCCTTTTTGTTTTTTTGGTTTCTGGGGTTTTTTTTGAGACGGAGTCTCACTCCATCACCCAGGCTGAGTGCAGTGGCTCGATCTCAGCTCACTACAACCTCCGCCTCCTGCGTGCAAGCGATTCTTCTGCCTCAGCCTCCCCAGTAGTTGGGACTACAGGCATGCCCCACCACGCCCAGCTAATTTTTGTATTTTTGTTAAAGGACATGGTTTCACCATGTTGGCCAGGCTGGTCTCGAACTCCTGACATCAGGTGATCCACCCGCCTTGGCCTCCCAAAATGCCGGGATTACAGGCGTGAGCCACCGCACCCAACCTTAAATGCTCTTTGAATGTATTAATAGCTCATTAAGATTGTCCAACTAGAAAAAATGCTAAAAAGCTGAAAAAATGAATGCAGAATTCTTTTTTGCTTTTTTGGAGACAGAATCTCACAGTGCTGCTCAGGCTGGAGTGCAGCGATGTGGTCATTGTTCACTGTAGCTTCAAATTCCAGGGCTCAAGTGATCCTCCCACCTTCTGAGTAGCTGAGACTATGGGCACACACCACCCTGCCGGCCTATTGCTTTTTTCTTTTTTGGTAGAGACAGGCTCTAGCAATGGTCTTGAACTCCTGGGCTGGTCTTGAACCCCTGGACTCAAGTGATGTGCCTGCCTCGCCTCCCAAAATGCTGGAATTACAGGAATGAGCCACCATACCTGCTCAAATTCTTGACTAAAAGAATTGACAAGGGTCGGGCGTGGTGGATCATATTTGTAATACCAGCACTTTGGGAGGCCAAAGCAGACGGATCACTGGAGGTCAGGAGTTCGAGATCAGCCTGACCAACATGGTGAAACCCCCATCTCTACTAAAAATACAAAAACTTGGCGGGGCATGGTGGCTCACACCTGTAATCCAAGCACATTGGAGGCCAAGGCAGGCAGATCCCCTGAGATCGGGAGTTCAAGACCAGCCTGACCAACATGGTGAAACCCCATCTTAAAAAAAAAAATTAGCCGGGTGTGGTGTTGGGTACCTATAATCTCAGCTACTCAGGAGGTTGAGGCAGGAGAATCGCTTGAACCCAGGAGGCAGAGGTTGCAGTGAGCTGAGATCACGCCACTGCACTCCAGCCTGGGTGACAGAGCGAGACTCCATTTCAAAAAATAATAAAATAAATAAAATGGTTAAAATGACAAAATTTTAAGTTACATACATTTTGCCACAATAAAAAAGATAAATGTTGTAGAAGGAACAGGACTTCAAGGCCTCCAGGTGGGAAGGGAGGGAAATAACTCGGCCCAGTATCTGTGAACGTTCTTGCAATTCCTAGAGAACTTCACATCCAGCTCCAGTTACCTTGGGCCTTGTGGGTTGAATCAGGTCACCACAAAACTCATATCCACCTGGAGCCTCAGTTGTGACTTTATTTGAAAACAGGATCTTCAAATAAAAAAAAAAGAAAGAAAAAAAAGGAAAACAGGAGATCTTTGCAGATGTCATTGGTTAAACATCTTGAGATGAGGTCAGCCTAGATTTTGGGCAGGTCCTAAATCCAATATCTCGTCAATATCTGATGTCCTTATAAGAGACAGGAGCACGGTCGGGGGCAGCGGCTCCTGCCTGTAATCCCAGCACTTTGGGAGGCTCAGGCAGGTGTACTGAGGCGAAGAGTTCAAGATCAGCCTGGCTAACATGGCAAAACCCTGTCTCTACTAAAAATACAAAAAAATAGCTGGGCGTGGTGGTAGGCACCTGTAGTCCCAGCTACTCGGGAGGCTGAGGCACGAGAATCACTTGAACCCAGGAGGCAGAGGTTGCAGTTAGTCGAGATCGCGCCATTGCACTCCAGACTGGGTGACAGAACAAAGTGAGACTCTGTTTCAAAAAAAACAAAAGGGAGAGAGAGAAAGAGAGAAACAGGAGAGGAACACTTGGACACAGAGGAGAGAAGGCCACGAGATGGAGGAGGCAGTGACTGGACGTGGCCAGATGCCAACGCCCACCAGGGGCCACCAGAAGTTTGAAGACGCAAGGAAGGAAACTTCCCCAGAGGCTTCGGAAACAGCAGGGCTCTGTCGGCACCTTGATTCAGACTCTGGCCTCCAGAACAATGGAAGAATAAATTCTTGGTGGCTGGGCGCAGTGGCTCACACCTGTAATCCCAGCACTTTGGGAGGCCAAGGCGGGCGGATCACCTGAGATTGGGAGTTCAAGACCAGCCTGGCCAACATGGTGAAACCCTGTCTCCACTAAAAATACAAAAATCAGCCTGGTGTGGTGGCGCAGGCCTGTAATCCTAGCTACTCAGGAGGCTGAGGCAGAAGACTTGATTGAACCTGGGAGGCGGAGGTTGCAGTGACCTGAAATTGCACCACTGCACTCCAGCCTGGGCGACAGAGGGAGACTCTGTCTCAAAAAAAGAATAAATTCTGGTTTTAAGCCAGCAAGCTGGTGGTGATTTGTTACGGCAGCTCCCAAGAATCTTACACAGACAGGAAGCAGTGGGTGGGCTATGACATATTTCAGCTGCCTGTGGGGGCTGAGGAACACAGCACAAGATTGGGGAAAAGGGTCCACGTCCGGAGAAGGAGAATTTTTCTTCCATCTTTTTAAAAATTATTTATTATTACTTTTTGAAAAGGTCTCACTCTGTTGCCCAGGCTGGAGTACAGTGGTGCCATCATAGCCCACTGCACCCTCCAACTCCTGGGTTCAAGGGATCCTCCCAGCTCAGCCTCCCTAGAAGGTGGGACCACAGCCATGCACCACCACACCCAGCTAATTTTTTTTTTTTTTTTGAGACAGAGTTTAGCTCTTGTTGCTCAGGCTGGAGTGCAGTGGCGCCATCTCAGCTCACCACAACCTCCGCCTCCCAGGTTTCAAGCGATTCTCCTGCCTCAGCCTACAGAGTAGCTGAGATTACAGGCATGTGCCACTGCATCCAGCTAATTTTGTATTTTTAGTAGAGACGGGGTTTCTCCATGTTGGTGAGGCTGGTCTCGAACTCCCCACCTCAGGTGATCCGCCCACCTCAGCCTCCCAAAGTGGTGGGATTACAGGCATGAGCCACTGTGCCCATCTTAATTTTTTTATTATTATTTGTAGAGACAGGGTCTCCCTATGTTGCCTAAGCCCCTGCCCCTGGTCCCTTTTTTCCTTAAGAAGAGAGATAATGTGGCCGGGCACAGTGGCTCAAGCCTGTAATCCTAGCACTTTGGGAGGCCGAGGCAGGTGGATCACGAGGTCAAGAGATCGAGACCATCCTGGTCAACATGGTGAAACCCCATCTCTACTAAAAATATTTTTAAAAAATTAGCTGGGCATGGTGGAGTGTGCCTGTAATCCCAGCTACTCGGGAGACTGAGGCAGGAGAATTGCCTGAACCCAGGAGGTGGAGGTTGCAGTGAGCCAAGATCGCGCCATTACACTCCAGCCTGGGTAACAAGAGCGAAACTCCATCTCAAAAAAAAAAAAAAGAGAGATAATGTTCAGATCTCGCTGGTGACTTTGACTTTTAAAAACTCAAGGCACAAGGCCAGGTGCAGAGGCTCACACCTGTAATCTTAGCACTTTTGAAAGCCAAGGTGGGAGGATCGCTTGAGGCCAAGGGTTCGAGACCAGCCTGGCCAACATGGTAAAACCCTCTCTCTACTAAAAATACAAAAATTAGCCTGGCCTTGTGGCAGGTGCCTGTAGTCCCAGCTACTCGGGAGGCTGAGGCAGGAGAATTGCTTGAACTCAGGAGGTGGAGGTTGCGGTGAGCCGAGATGGCGCCATTGCACTCCAGCCTGGGTAACATTGAGATGCGGCCTCAATAAATAAATGAATAAAAATAAACTGTGACGTCTGAACAATGTTATGCTCATTTTATAGATGGGAAAGCTGAGGCCACAGCCTCTAGATAAACTAAGACTTTTTTTTCTTTTTTTGAGACAAGAGTTTTGCTCTTGTTACCCAGGCTGGAGTGCAATGACGCAATCTCTGCTCACCGCAACCTTCGCCTCCTGGGTTCAAGTAATTCTCCTGCCTCAGCCTCCCAAGTAGCTGGGATTGCAGGTGCCCACCACCACCCCCAGCTAATTTTTTGTATTTTTAGTAGAGACGGGGTTTCACTATGTTGACCCGGCTGGTCTCAAACTCCTAACCTCAGGCGATCCACCTGCCTTGGCCTCTCAAAGTGTTGGGATTACAGGCGTGAGTCACCGCGCCTGGCCAACAAAGACGTTTTTATCAGGCAGTACCATTGAAGAGCGTGTAAAATCCCTTCCCAGGAGCTCAAGGCAAAGGCCGAATAATTCTTTTTTTTTTTTTTTTTTGAGTTGGAGTCTCACCCTGTCACCCAGGCCAGACTGCAGTGGCACGATCTCGGTTCACTGCAAACTCCATCTCCCGGGTTCAAGCAATTCTCCTGCCTCAGCCTCCCGAGTAACTGGGACTACAGGTGAACGCCACCATGCCCAGCTAATTTTTGTATTTTTTTCTTTCTTTTTATTTTTATTTTTATTTTTATTTTTTTAAGACAGGGTTTCACCATATTGGTTAGGCTGGTCTTGAACTCCTGACCTCAGGTGATCCACCCGCCTTGGCCTCCAAAGTGCTTGGATTACAGGCGTAAGCCATCCTCAGTACAAAAATTACAGGCCTAATTTTTGTATTTTTAGTAGAGACAGGGTTTCACCATGTTGACCCGGATGGTCTCGCTCTCTTGACCTTGATCCACCTGCCTCGGCCTCCTAAAGTGCTGGGATTATAGGCGTGAGCCACTGTGCCCGGCCTGAGATGGGTTTTTGTCATGTTGCCAGGCTGGTCTTGAACTCCTGACCTCAAGTGATCTGCCCGCTTCGGCATCCCAAAGTGCTGGGATTACACTTGTGAACCACTGCGCCTGACCCAAATTAATTCTTTATTGCCTAGTGCTGGGCACCAGGCCCTGGAGGCCGAGAGCCCAAGATTAAGCCACGTCAGCTCAGTAGTGATCCCAGGTGAGGGCCCTACCCTAGCCCAGAAGATCGGTCACCGCAAGATTAGCAAAAATGCAGATACGATGCAGGATGAGCTGCTTGGTGCTGTGTTATTCAACCTATATCCCAAAAGAGAAAAGCCCAGAGGGTTACATTCTTCAGTGATTTGTAGTTCCACACTAACAGCAATAATAGTAATAAAGGGCCACGCACGCTGGCTCACGCCTGTAATCCCAGCACTTTGGAGGCTGAGGCGGGTGGATCACGAGGTCAAGCGCTGGAGACCAGCCTGGCCAACAGTGAAACCCCGTCTCTGCTAAAAATACAAAAAAATTAGCTGAGAGTGGTGGCAGGTGCCTATAATCCCAGCTACTCGGGAGGCTTAGGCAGAAGAATTGCTTAAACCTGGGAGGCGGAGGTTGCGGCGAGCTGAGATCGTGCCACCACACTCCAGCCCAGACGACAGTGCAAGACTCCTTCTAAAAAACAACAGTAATTATGAAGGTAGGTACAGTGGCTCACGCCTGTAAATCCCAACCCTTTAGGAGGCTAAGGAGGGCAGATTCCTTGAGGCCAGCAGTTCCAGACCAGCCTGGCCAACGTGACAAAACATTGTCTCTACTAAAATAACCAAAAAAATTAGCCAGGCATGGTGGCTCACTCCTGTGATCCCAGCTACATCGGGAGGCTGAGGCATGATAATTCCTTGAACCCAGGAAATGGAGGTTGCAATGACCCAAGATCACACCACTGCACTCCAGTCTGGGCAACAGAGCGAGACTGTCTCAAAAATAAAAACAATCGTAGCTTCCTTTCCAGCCCTGGTCCCTGCAGCGGCCACGATGTTGATGCCTAACAAGAACCAGACTGTCATTTATCAACAACTTTTTTTTTCTTTTTTCGAGACAGAATCTGGCTCTGTGGCCAGGCTGGAGTGCAGTGGCACCATCTGAGTTCACTGCAACCTCTGCCTCCTGGGTTCAAGCAATTCTCCTGCCTCAGCCTCCCAAGTAGCTGGGACTACCGGCAGGCACCACCACGCCCAGCTAATTTTTGTATTTTTTAGTAGAGACCGGGTTTCGCCATGTTGGTCAGGATGGTCTTGATCTCATGACCTGTGATCCACCCACCTCGGCCTCCCAACAACTTTTTTTTAAGACAGAGTCTCCAGCCTCTGTTGCCAGGCTAGAGTGCAGTGGCAGTATCTCAGCTCACTGCAACTTCTGCGTACCAGGTTCAAGCAATTCCCCTGCCTCAGCCTCTCCAGTAGCTGGGACTACAGGCATGTGCCCCACGCCTGGCTAAGTTTTTGTATTTTAGTAGAGACGAGGTTTCACCCTGTTCGCCAGGATGGTCTCAATCTCCTGACCTCATGACCCACCTGCCTCGGCCTCCCAAAGCGCTGGGATTACAGGCGTGAGCCACTGCGCCTGGCCGCATGACCTCCTTTTAAGGAGGAAGTCATGGTGGCCAGCAGGGATGTCCACGTGCCCAAGCACCCGGAGCCGGCAGACAAGAACGTGCCCAACTTTCATGACACGAAGGCCGTGCAGTCTCTCAAGTTCCGAGGCTACCTGAAGGAACCATTTGCCTGGGGACATGTCTGCTGGTGCCTTACCAATGAGGGCATCCAGTATCCCTGTGACTACCTTCATCTGCCCCTGGAGATCATGCCTGCCACCCTATGCCACAGCCGTCCAGAGACTGGCAGGCCTCGGCCTAAAGCTCTGGAGGTGAGTGACCTGCAAGACTCAAGAGGGGAAGCCGACAGAGGTACCTGCAGGCAGAGTGCCATTCCCCCTGGAGCCGACAAGAAAGCCGAGGCTGGGGCTGGGTCAGCAACCGAATTTCAGTTTAGAGGTGGATTTGGTTATGGACAAGGTCAGCCACCTCAATAAAATTGGAGAGGATATTTTGCATTAAACTCATAGTGAAAAAATAATAAAAGTAATAATGGCACGGGCTGGGCATGGTGGCTCACGCCTGTAATCCCAGCACTTTGGAAAGCCGAGGTGGAAGGATCACTTGAGCCCAGGTATTCAAGACGAGCCTGGGCAACATAGCAAGACCCTGTCTCTACAAAAAATACAATTAGCTGGGTGTCATGGCATGCACCTATAGTCTCAGCTACTTGAGAGGCTGAAGTAGGAGGATCACTCGAGCCCAGGAGGTGGAGGCAGCAATGAGCCATGTTTGTGCCACTGTACTCCAGGCTGGGCACAGTGGCTCACGCCTGTAATCCCAGCACTTTGGGAGGCTGAGGCAGGTGGATCATTTGAGGTCGGGAGTTCAAGACCAGCCTGACCAACATGGAGAAACCGTGTCTCTACTAAAAATACAAATTAGCCGGGTATCGAGACCAGCTGGCTGTACAGACCCCCACCCAGGCGGTGCTGAAGGCATTAAGGAGCAGACATCCAGATAGAACAGTAGAGTGGGGCTGTCCGGGGGCCACCAGCCTTCCGAGCTGAGAACCTCAGGGGCTGACGGCATTCCGGGCTGAGGGCCTGGAGCAGACACTGACCCGTGTAGTTACACTCTCTGAATAGGTGATTATTATTAACAAACAGGTGTCCTGTGTTTTCTCACAGAAGCAAGATAAACCAGGTAGGCAGCGGGTGCCTATTTACCACAGATCAAGGACAAATGAGAGAGCATTCTCCCCAAGGGAGCCTGGGTGCAGGGTCACCTATCCTGGGCTTAAAGAATTGTTTTAACCCGTGTGTGATATGTGTATACTGTTTTGCTACTTTAGAATGCCCCAAGCAGTTTTCCACTTGACAGGGGCGGGGGGTGGGCGGCCAGGTGTTCGTTACCATCCTTCTCAGAAAACAATATAATTTTATCATACAGTCAGCATTTCTCAACAGCCAGGCATGGTGGGGGGCACCTATAGTCCCAGCCACTCGAGAGACTGAGGCAGGAGAATCGCTTGAACCCAGAAGGCGGAGGTTGCAGTGAGCCAAGATCACACTACTGTACTCGAGCCTGGGCAACATAGTGAGACTCCGTCTCAAAAAAATAAAAAGAAAAAGAGAAAAGAAAATCCAAAGTCAGAGACAGCAAGGGGTAGAGGCAACATTTGAACTCAGGGCCTCAGTCTTAAGCACCAGATTTTGGGATGCACCTGTCTTGTCTTTTTCCTCATAGTATTTACAATCATATTTTGAAGCCACCACAGCCTTGGAAGTTCAATGGTGTGGAAAAGCCATCCCAATATGGTGCTAGTGGACACAGCAATTTCCAGTGTTGTTTTTCAGGACAATTCCATCTCTGAAAAACTCACACAGGTACCTGATCCAAAGAGAACAATGGCAAGAAAATAATCCACACACGTGCCGGCATTGGCGGGCAATGCTGTAGTCCCAGCTACTCGGGAGGCTGCGGCAGGAGAATCGCTTGAACTCAGGAGGCGGAGGTGGCAGTGAGCCGAGATCGTGCCATTGCACTCCAGCCTGGGCGACAGAGTAAGACTCCGACTCAAAAAAAAAAAAAAAAAGAAAGACTTATTTTGGCCTTTGCTTCGAACTTTTTCTTTTCTCTTTTTTTTGAGACAGGGTCTCTCTCCGTCTCCCAGGGTGGAGTGCAGTTGTGCAGTCATAGTTCACGGCAGGCTCAAACTTCCAGACTTTTTAACAGAGACAGTGTTTCACCATGTTGGCCAGGCTGGTCTCGAACTCCTGGACTCCAGCAATCCACCCATCTTGGCCACCACACCCGGCCTTACAACTGTTTTTAAAGGCTGGCCCAAGTGCTGTCCGAAGCTGAGGCCTCTGCATTCTTGGGAGGGTTTACTTGCTGTCTCAGCGGATGCTCCCTGCTGAGCCTGGCGGGAAGGGTTGGGGGACACTGGGAACCAGGATCTCAACTTGGACCAGGGCAAATGAGAGGTAATTTGGGGGGAAAAAAACAGCTCTGACCTGAAACTTAGCCAGGCCCTCATGGTTCACAGAAAACAACCCACCCAGCACAGGAATTCTCAGGGGTTGGGTCCACGCTGTGTTCTGTGCTTCTCTTTCTCTTTTAGAGGATCTGGGAGATTTGGTGCATGAATCTCCTCTTTTTTTAAACAGTCTCCATCTGTCGCCCAGGCTGGAGTGCAGTGGCGCAGTATCGGTTCGCTGCAACCTTCGCTTCCTGGTTTCAAGCGATTCTCCTGCCTCAGCCTCCTGAGTAGCTGGGATGACAGGTGCCTGCCACCATGCCCAGCTAACTTTTTGTATTTTTAGTAGAGACGGGGTTTCACTATGTTGGCCTGGCTGATTTTGAACTCCTGACCTCGTGATGTGCCTGCCTTGGCCTCCCAAAGTGCTGGGATTACAGGTGTGAGCCACCGCACCCGTCCGCCTATGAATTTCTTGAAGCCTTTACTTCATGCCAGGTGCTAGAATGATCTGGAATCCTCAGATCCATGCTTAGAGGTAGGTGCTACTGTTATGCCCACTTTACAGATGAAGCTTGCCTGTCATCCCAGCACTTTGGGAGGCCAAGGACAGCTGATCACCTGAAGTCAGGAGTTCAAGATCAGCCTGGCCAACATGGCAAAACCCCGTCTCTACAGAAAATAGAAAAATTAGCTTGGCACCATGGTGAATGCCTAGAATCCCACCTACTCAGGAGGCTGAGGTAGAGAACTGCTTCAACCTGGGAGGTAGACATTGCTGTGAGCCGAGACTGTGCCACTGCCCTCCAGTCTGGGCAACAGAGCGAGACTCTGTCTCAAAAGATAAAAAAACAGATAAGGCTCACTGCTTGAAACAGGCCCAGATTTGAAGACGGGTCTCCTGACTCCAAGGTCTGCGATTTTTTTCTGATGGGTGACATCTGCTCATTCACTAATTCATTCAGCTTTTCATTCAATAAGCATCCATTGAGCACCTAGTGTATGCCAATTGTCATGCCAATAAAGACGGAGGTAGTCCCTGCCATCTTGCATTCAAATCTTTTTTAATTTTATTTTTTTGAGACGGAGTTTTGCTCTTGTTGCCCAGGCTGGAGTACAGTGGCATAATCTCGGCTCACCTCTGCCACAACCTCTGCCTCCCAGATGCAAGTTATTCTCCTGCCTCAGCCTCCCAAGTAGCTGGGATTACAGGCATGCACCACCACACCTGGTGAATTTTGTATTTTTGGTAGAGACGGGGGTTTCTCCATGTTGGTCAGGCTGGTCTCGAACTCCCAACCTCAGGTGATCTGTCCACCTCTTTTTTTTTTTCTTTTTATTAAGGCAGGGTCTCAGTGTGTTGCTGAGGCTGGAATGCAGTGGCGTGATCCTGGCTCACTATGGCCTCAGCCTCCCCAGGCTCAAGTGATCCTCCTACTTCAGCCTCCTGAGTAGCTGGGACTACAGGCATGTGCCACCATGCCCAGCTAATCTTTAGAGGTATAGTTTTTTATGTTTGTTTTGTTTTGTAGAGATGGGGTTTCACCATGTTTCCCAGAATTGCCATGAGTCTGACATATTCTCAAACTCCTGGGCTCAAGCGATCATCCCGCCTTGACCTCCCAAAGTGCTGGGACTCCAGGTGCATGCCACTGCACCGGGAATTGGCCTATTATTATTATTATTATTATTATTTAAGCAATCTGAGTCTTTTCCACATTGGTTTGCTCACTGTGTGTCTTCAGTGCTTCGTATGTAATAGGACCTCAGTAAAGACCCACAGAGTCTTCATTAAAGCCTCAATGAAACGAGGAAATCCTGATGTCTAGAGTCTGAAGTCTAATTCCTGAGTACCAGCTCCAGCTCCGCGTCTCAGTAGCTGTGCCACCTTGGGCCCATCACTGGGCCTTATAGGTAAAATTGGTTCAAGAAGTGTTTTCACACAAGGACACAAAAAAATCAGAATTACCCCGCTGGTAGGAATGTCCACTGGGGTAGCAGCTTTGGAAAACAGTCTGACAGCTTCTCAAGAGGTTACACATAGGGCTGGGTGGGGTGGCTCACACCTGTGATCGCATCACTTTGGGAGGCCAAAGTGAGTGGTTCACCTGAGGTCAGGAGTTTGAGACCAGCCTGGCCAACATGGTGAAACCCTGACTCTGTCTCCAAAAAAAAAAAAAAAGAATGGCCAGACGCCACTCAGGCCTGTAATCCCAATGCTTTGGGAGGCTGAGGTAGGAGGATCGTTTGAGCCTAAGAGTTCAAGGCCAGCCTGAGCAACATAGGGAGATTCCAGATGGCTCACCCCGGTAATCCCAGCACTTTGGGAGGCCAAGGTGGGCAGATCACCTGAGGTCAGGAGTTCAAGACGAGCCTGACCAACATGGAGAAATCCCGTCTCTACTAAAATTACAAAAAAGTGCTGGGCATGGTGGGAGGGGGTGCCTGTAATCCCAGCTACCTGGGAGGCCGAGGCTGGAAAATTGCTTGAACCTGGGAGGGGGAGGTTGTGGAGAACCAAGATGGTGCCATTGCACTCCAGCCTGGGCAACAAGAGCAAAAGTTTCAAAACATTTTTTTTTAATTTAAAGGAATGATACAGTCATACATGCTACAGACGAATCTTACAAACCTGAAGCTATGTGAAAGAAGCCAGACTAGCAGATTCCTGGTTGCTTAGGGCTGAGGCACAGGGACAGGGACAAGGGGAGGGACGGCTCAAGGCCGTCGGGCTGCTTTTCGAGGAGATGGGAGTGTTCCAGAATAGAGTGGGTGATGATTGTACAACTCTGAATATAGGAAAACCCACTGAATTGTACACTTTGAGTAGGTGAATTCTATACTAGGTCAACCATATCTCAGTAGAGCTGTTTTTAACAAAAAGAAGTTTTTGCCTCTAGGCTGAGAGTGAGGAGAAGCTGCAAGCCAAACCTCGTCCCAAAGCCAGTGGTCCATCCAAGAGGCTAAATGTGCAGCCCAGGGGCTCAACCTAAAATTAAGAGTAAACCGGCCGGGCGCGGTGGCTCACGCCTGTAATCCCAGCACTTTGGGAGGCCGAGGTGGGCAGATCACCTGAGGTCAGGAGTTCAAGACCAGCCTGGCTGCAGTGAGCTATGATTATGCCACTGCTGTCCAGCCTGGGTGACAGAGTAAGACCCTATCTCTAAGACAATAGCAACAAAAATGAAATACAGCAAGCTTGCTTATAAGTGATCAGCTAAGTTTACGAAAAAGTAAGAGAAATCTCCAAGAGACGCAGAGGAAGGGAAGTTTCTGAGGCTCTGACTCCCTTAAGGGATTTTCTGGGAACTCCATTCTAGGAAATCAAATGAAAGTAGTCCCTGGGATTCCTGGCAGAAGAAAGAGCAAATCTTCCCTGAAAAATCAGACCCTCAGTCAGGGCCCTCAGGATTCTTGACTGTTTGATCACAGTCAAAATCATAAAACATACAAGAACATAGGCCACCATGAGTGAGAGTCAGCAGAAAAAACAAACAGTAGAATTAGGTCCCCTCAAGACGCCTGGCACTGGAACTAATAGTGATACATTATTTAAAATATTTTCAGTGGTTCTTCTTCTTCTCTCTTTTTTTTTTTATCACCGATTCTTACTCTGTCACCCAGGCTGGAGTGCACTGGTACGATCTTGGCTCTTTGCAACCTCTACCTCCTGGGTTCAAGTGATTCTCATGCCTCAGTCTCCCGAGTAGTTGAGATTACAGGTGCATGCTGCCACACCTGGCTAATTTTTTGTTTTGTTTTTCTATAGAGATGGGGTTTCACTATGTTGGCCAGGCTGGTCTTGAACACCTGACCTCAAATGACCCACCTGCCTTGGCCTCTCAAAGTGCTGGGATTACAGGCATGAGCCACTGCACCCGGCCACGTCTACCTACTTCCGAAGGGCAACCTGCTTACTCACAGTCTTACTGATTTAGACCAGGCACAGTGACTCGCGCCTGTAATCCCAATGCTTTAGGAGGCTGAGATGGGAGGACTGCTTGGGACCACGAGATTAAGACCAGCCTGAGCAACATAGCAAAATCCTGTCTCTATTTTGTAAAAAAAGAAAAAAATAATGTCATCTAGCCAGGTATGTTTTTTTTATGCCTGTGGTCCCAGCTATGTAGGAGGCTGAGATGGGAGGATCACTTGAAACCAGGAGTTTAAGACCAGCATGGGCCACATAGCAAGACCCCATTTCTTTTCTTTTCTTTCTTTTTTTAGGCACAGTCTCGCGCTCTCACCCAAGCTGGAGTACAGTGGCATGATCTAGGCTTGCTGCAACCTCTGCCTCCCAGGTTCAAATGATTCTCCTGCCTTAGCCTCTGCCTGCCAGGTTCAAGCCATTCTCCTGCCTCAGCCTCCCAAGTAGCTGGGACTACAGGAACATGCCACCATGCCCTGCTAATTTTTGTATTTTTGGTAGAGACAAGGTTTCCCCATGTTGGCCAGGCTGGTCTTGAACTTCTAACCTAAGCTGATCTGCCCACCTCAGCCTCCTAAAGTGCTGGGATTACAGGTGTGAGCCACTGTGCCTGGCCACAATACCCCATTTCTACAAAAAATTTAAAAGTTAGCCAGGTGTGGTGGCATGCACCTCTGGTCCCAGCTAGTCAGGAGGCTGAGGAGGAAGGATTGCTTGACCCTAGGAGAGAAAGGCTGCAGTGAGCTGTGTTCACACTACTGCACTACAGCCTGGATAACAGCCTGGCTGGGCACAGTAGCTGGGCACAGTGGCTCAGGACTGCAATCCCAGCACTTTGGGAGGCTGAGGCAAGTGGATCACTTGAGGTCAGGAGTTTGAGACCAGCCTGGCCAGTGTAGCGAAACCCCATCTCTACTACAAATACAAAAATTAACTGGGCATGGCGGCACATGCCTGTAGTCCCAGCTATTTGGGAGGCTGAGGCATGAGAATTGTTTGAACCTGGAAGATGGAGGTTGCAGTGAACTGAGATTGTGCCACTGCACTTTGGCCTGGGTGACAGAGGAAGACTCTGTCTCCAAAACAAACAAAAAACACAAAGGCCGGGCACAGTGGCTCACACCAGTAATCCCAGCACTTTGGGAGGCCGAGGTGAGTGGATCACCTGGGGTTGGGAGTTTGAGACCAGCCTGACCAACTTGGAGAAGCCCCTGTCTCTACTAAACATACAAAATTGCCGGGTGCAGTGGCTCACGCCTATAATCCCAGCACTTTGGGAGGCCAAGGCGGGTGGATCACGAGGTCAAGAGATCAAGATCATCCTGGTCAACAAGGTGAAACCCCATCTCTACTGAAAATACAAAAATTAGCTGGGCATGGTGGTGTGCGCCTGTAGTCCCAGCTACTCGGGAGGCTGAGGCAGGAGAATTGGTTGAACCCAGAAGGCGGAGGTTGCGGTGAGCCGAGAATGTGCCTTTGCACTCCAGTCTGGGTAACAACAGCGAAACTCCATCTCAAAAAAAAAAAAAATACAAAATTAGCTGGGCGTGGTGGTGCATGCCTGTTATCCCTGCTACTCGGGAGGCTGAGGCAGGAGAATTGCTTGAACCTGGGCAGTGGAGGTTGTGGTGAGCCGAGATCATGCCATCTCACTCCAGCCTTGGCAATAAGAGTGAAACTCCATCTCAAAAAACAAAGAGAAAAGATGGGGAGGTATGGGCACAGAGACAGGCATGAAAGGAATACTGTGTGAAGACACAGTAATAAGGCAGCTGGCTCTGAGCCAAGGAGAGAGACCTCAGAAAGAACCAACCCGGCTGACACCTTCTTGTTGTAAATCCCCCCTCCAGAACTGTAAGATGCCCTGTTGTATAAGCTGCCCTGTCTGCGGTGCTTGGTCCTGACAGCCTTAGCAAACTCATACACGTCCCCTCTTCCCAACTGGTACTTCCCGGCATCACCACCTCCCAGACAAAGTACTTGTACTGAATCCTTGTCTCAGTGATGGCTTCCAGGGAACCCAAACTAAGACAAGGACACCCCAGGGTGCAAAAGGTGGCATGGGGAAAGAAGAGAGTCTCAGGGGAGCACTGTCATGCAGAGAAAGGAGAGGAGAGGTCTTGAGGGAAGAAGAGCCAGACCTCAGTGACCGAAGCTACCGTATTTGCTCCCGGAACCCATGAGAAAAACTTAACAGTGTGGTGGTGGTGGGGAATCCCAAATCGGAACCTTTTCTGTGCTTTTGAGCCACAAAAGAAAGTTGTGGCTCATTGGTTCACAGCCACAAAGGAAATGGTTTCCAGTTGGGTGATGGTTTGCTTTTGTTGTTGGGGAGGATCTAACCTCAATGTTCCTGCTGCATCCTGGGCAATGGGCTCCTTCTGGCATGTTCTCTCTCCTGTTTTTCAAGTTTACTTTTTTTTTTTTTTTTTTTTTTTTGAGATGGAGTCTAGCTCTGTCACCCAGGCTGGAGTGCTGTGGCACAATCCCAGCCTCACTGCAACCTCCACCTCCTGGGTCCAAATGAGTCTCATGCCTCAGCCTCCTGAGTAGCTGGGATTACAGGCACATGCCACTACGCTTGGCCTGTTTATTTTTTTATAGATGGGATCTCACTATGTTGCCCAGGCTGGTCTCAAACTCCTGACCTCAAGCCATTCCTCCATCCTCACCCTCTTGAGACACTGGGGTGTGAGCCACCACGCTCAGCCTTACCTAGCTCACATATAGGATTTCTGTGGGTTTTGCTTATTTGTTTGTTTGTTTGTTTGTTTTTGAGACACAGTCTGGCTCTGTCGCCCAGGCTGGCGTGTGGTGGTGCCATCTCAGCTCAGTAATGCCTCCACCTCTCAGGTTCAATTCAGATGAATTCTCCGTGCAGCCTGGGCTGGGCAGAGCACAATCTAGAAATTTCATGCACAATCTGGAAGAGTTAGGGAGAGAAGGAAGGGAGAAAGGAGGGGGCATGCGGAAGCCGGAAGATTCACCAGTTAACAATTGCCCACGCCTCCCTCGGAATGCGTTCTGCTTCTCCCAGTCATGCACCCAGAAAGCATTGAGCATGTACTGTGCTCCAGGCTGTGTGCAGGGCGATAGAGACAGAGTGAGGCACAAGAAACCACATAGCCAGCTGGGTGCAGTGGCTCACGCCCATAATCCCAACACTTTAGGAGGCTGATGCAGGAGGACCACTTGAGGCCAGGGGTTTGAAACCAGCCTGGGCAACATAGTGAGACTCCGGCCTCAACAAAGAAAACGAAAAATAATAGAATTAGCCAGATGTGCTAGCATGCCTATGGTCCAAATCCTTGGCAGGTTGAAGCAAGAAGATTGCTTAAGCCTGGGAGTTTGAGACCAGCCTGGGCAACATAGCAAGACCCCATCTCTACAAAAATCAAAATAAATTAGCTGACCATATGATGTGCATCTGTAGTCCCAGCTACTTGGGAGGCTGAGGTGGGCTGATTACTTGAGGTCAGGAGTTCGAGACCAGCCTGGCTAACATTGTAAAACCCCGTCTCTACTAAAAATACAAAAATTAGCTGGGAGTGGTGGCGTGCGCCTGTAACCCCAGCTGCTAGGGAGGCTGAGGCAGGAGAATCACTTGAACCCAAGAAGTGGAGTTTGTAGTGAGCTGAGATGGTGCCACTGCACTCCAGCCTGGGTGACAGAGCAAGACCCCATCAAAGAAAGGAGAGAAAAGGGAGGGAGGGAGGAACTTTGCAAAGTGGGCTGGCTGCAGTTTGTACGGTGGGTCACCCTATTGTCTCAGCAGGAATGACTGGGATTTTCGAGGATAAATAACCACATTCCCAGATTCTCACAGACCCATTTCCCCTGCAAATGTCTCTCTCTATATATAAATGCAGCAAAATTTCCTTCCAGAGAAGTGGACAGTTCTGTGAACTTTAACACCTGTCCAGATTCATGGAGCCACCAGGGACATCAGACACAGCTGCTGCAGCCCCCGAAGCTCCCTGGAGCTGCCCCTCTGTCATCAGCCCCTCCCCCCAGCCGCAGGCAGGCACGGATCCGTCTGCTGTCTCACACTGTGGTTTTTGCCTTTTGAGAACGTGATATAACTGGAATCATACACTATGGGGACTTTTGAGTCTGGCCTCTTTCAGGCAGCATCGTGCATTTGAGACTCATCCAAGTACTTGCTTGTCTCAATAGTTCGCTCGTTTCTGTTGCTGAAGAATATTCCATTGTAGGGAAACACCCTGGTTTGCTTCACATTCACCACTGAGGGACAACTCCATTGTTTTAAGCCATGGGGGATGATGAATAAAGCTGCTATCAACATTCACGCACAGGCTTTTCCTTTATTTTACTTTTAATTTTTTTAGAGACAGGGTGTCACTCTGTCACCCAGGCTGGAGGGCAATTAGTGTGATCATAGCTCACTGCAGCCTTGAACTCCAGGCTCAAGGGAGCCTCCTCCCTTGGCCTTCCAAAGCTCTAGGATTACAGGTGTGAAGCACTATTTTGAGGCTTTCAATTTATTAATTTATTTTTTAGAGACGGGGTCTTGCTATGTTGCCCAGGTTGGAGTACAGTGGTGCAATCATAACTCATGTAACCTTGAACTCCCAGCCTCAAGTGATCCTCCCACCTCAGCCTCCCAAATAGTCATGCCCAGCTCATGTGCAGGCTTTTTGCTTCTTTGCATCTTTGCTTTTGAGACAGAGTCTTGCTCTGTCGCCCAGGCTAGAGTGCAGTGGCACCATCTCAGCTCACTACAACCTCCACTTCTTGGGTTCAAGCTATTCTCATGCCTCAACCTCCTGAGTAGCTGGGACTACAGGTACCTGCCACCACCCCCAGCTAATTTTTGGTTTTTTAGTAGAGATAGGGTTTCAATATATTGGCCAGGCTTGTCTGAAACTCCTGGCCACAAGTGATCCACTCACCTCAGCCTCCCAAAGTGCTGTAATTTATAGGAGTGTGCCACTGTACCCAGCCATATACAGGTTTTTGTGGATATCCATTTTCTTTTTTCTTTTTCTTTTCTTTCTTTCTTTTTTTTTTTTTTTTTTTTGTTGTTGTTGTGAATATCCATTTTTATTTCTCTTAGGTCAATACCCAGGAGTGGGGTTGCTGGGTCATAGAGTGCTTGCATGGTGAGTGTTTTAAGAACCACCATTTCCACCGGGCGTGGTGGCTCAAGCCTGTAATCCCAGCACTTTGGGAGGCCGAGGCGGGTGGATCACAAGGTCAAGAGATCGAGACCATCCTGGTCAACATGGTGAAACCCCATCTCTACTAAAAATACAAAAAATTAGCTGGGCATGGTGGTGCGTGCCTATAATCCCAGCTACTCAGGAGGCTGAGGCAGGAGAATTGCCTGAACCCAGGAGGCGGAGGTTGCAGTGAGCCGAGATCACGCACTCCAGCCTGGGTAACAAGAGCGAAACTCCATCTCAAAAAAAAAAAAGAACCACCATTTTCCAGGCTGGATGTGGTGACTCATGCCTATAATCCCAGCACTTTAGGAGGCTGAGGCAGGCAGATCATGAAGTCAGGAATTGAGACCAGCCTGGCCAACATAGTGAAACCTCGTCTCTACCAAAAATACAAAAATCAGCCCGGCATGGTGGCACACGCCTGTACTCCCAGCTACTTGGGAGGCTGACATAGGAGAATCACTTGAACCTTGGAGGAGGAGGCTGTGGTGAGCCAAGATGATGCCACTGCACTCCAGCCTGAGCAACAGAGCAAGACTCTGTCTCAAAGAAAAAAAAAAAAGAAAAAACAAAAAAAATGCACCATTTTGCATCCCCACCAGCAGCGTATGAGGGTCCAGTTTCTCTGAATCTTCCTCAGCACTTGGTGGTGTTGGTATTTTTCATTTAGCCATTCTAATAGGTGTGAAGCAACAGTCTATTAAAGCTGGCCTTGTGAGCCGAGGTGCAGGATTTGAACTCGAGTCCCTGGGCATCTAACCACAGTATGGTGTCACCTCCTTTTCTTTGTAGAGCTGCTGGGCTAAGAAAATGTGGTCCCTCTAAAAGGTGGAGCTTTGTGAAAGTCATTGCCACCCGCTCTGAACGGTTGTGCTTAGAAGGAAATATAGGCCGGGTGCAGTGTCTCACACCTGTAATCCCAGCACTTTGGGAGGCTGAGGCGGGCGGATCACTGGAAGTCAAGAGTTCGAGACCAGCCTGGCCAACATGGTGAAACCCAGTCTCTTCTCTACACAAAACAAAACAGGGCGAGGCATGGTGGCTCACGCCTGTAATCTCAGCACTTTAGGAGGCCGAGGTGGGCAGACCACGATGTCAAGAGATCAAGACCATCTTGGCCAACAGGTGAAATCCCATCTCCACTAAAAATACAAAAATTAGCTGGGCTTGGTGTCGTGCACCTGCAGTCATAGCCACTCAGGATGCTGAGGCAGGAGAATCGCTTGAGCCCAGGAGATGAAGGCTGCAGTGAGCTATGATCGTGCCACTGCACTCCAGCCTGGCAACAAAGTGAGATCTAGCCTTTAAAAAAAAAAGCGGGGGGAGGGGGGTCCATGCAGTGGCTCATGTCTGCAATCCCAGCACTTTGGGAGGCTGAGGCAGGCAGATCAATTGAGGTCAGGAGTTGGAGACCAGCCTGGCCAATATGGCAAACCCCGTCTCTAATAAAAATACAAAAAAATTAGTCAGGTGTGGTGGTGTGCACCTGTAATCCCAGCTACTAGGAAGGTTGAATCAGGAGAATCACTTGAACCCAGGAGGCACAGGTCGCAGTGAGCCCAGATCATGCCACTGCACTCCAGCCTGGTGACACAGTGATACTCTGTCTCAAAATACATAAAAATAAGTAAATAAAGATACAAAATTAGTCAGGTATGGTGGCACACACGCCTGTAATCCCAGCTACTCAGGAGAGTGAGGCAGGAGAACCACTTGAACCCAGGTGGCAGAGGTTGCGGTGAGCTAGGACCGCACCACTGCACTCCAACCTGGGTGACAGAGCACGACTCCATCTTAAAAAAAAAAGTAGGGGACTGGGAACGGTGACTTATTCCTATAATCTCAGCACTTTGGGAGGCCGAGGTGGGCAGATTACCTGAGGTCAGGAGTTTGAGACTAGCCTGGCCAACATGGTGAAACCTATCTCTACTACAAATACAAAAATTAGCTGGGTGTGGTGGCGCGCACCTGTAATCCCACCTACTCAGGAGGCTGAGGCAGGAGAATCGCTTGCACCCACAAGGCAGAGGTGTTGCAGTGAGCCAAGATCGCGCCACTGCACTCCAGCCTGGGCGACAGAGGGAGACTCTCTCTCAAAAAAAAAGAATGTATCAAGATTGGATCATTAATTATAATAAATGTTCAGCAGGATGTAAGGTGTTAACAGGAGAAATTGTTGGAAGGGTGGAAACTTTCCACCATCTGCTCTATCTGCTGTCATTTAGACTACTCTAAGCAATAAATCTATTCGTTAAAAAAAGAAAAGCATCCCTCCTGCTTGTCCCCCAGTGCTACCAGTTTCTTGGAAGACTGAAGAGAATGTCTGGAAAATCAGGGAAATACAGATATCTACATTTTTCCAAATATTTTACACAAAACGTGGCCTCAGCCAGGTGTGATGGTTCACGCCTGTAATCCCAACATTTTGAGAGGCTGAGGCAGGAGAATAGCTTGAGGCCAGGAGTTTGAGACCAGGCTGGGAAACAAAGTGAGACACTGTCTCTAAAAATAAAATATTTTAAAATGATGTGAGGTCCTGGGACAATGTACATGTCAAGCGTCCGGTGGCTGGGCCATCTGTTCAAAGAAAAACAGGAAGCCTGTGGCCTGCCCCTCTGGCCTGTCTAGGCCCAGCTTTTGTCTTTGTGACTTAACTTTCAAAGGCGGGCCTGGACACCCTGGGTTGGCCTCCAGCTTCCTTCCCTGGCTCCGGAAACTGCAGGAAAAAAAACAACTCAACATGTCAGCGTCTCCCGCAGTTTTGTGCTCTGCAGAAGCCACCTCACTGGCTCCATCACTGCCCTGTGAATGCAGCACTGAGGTTGCTGCACCCACTTTGCAGATGAGGAAACTGAGACCCAGAGGGATCCAGGTGACGCGGTCCAGCTGTGTGGCCAAGTCAGAACTTGAATCCAGGTCTCTCTGGACTCCAAATCCTACTCATGACTGTTCCTACTATGAGTTCATCACCGATTGCAAGACACCCATTCATTCACTCATCCATTCATTCATTCAAGTAATTCACCAATTGCCAAAATGCATCTGAAAAACCAGGGGAGAGATTCCCTGGTGTGGGTTCGAGTCCTACAACTCCAGTATTGTGTGATGTTTTTTGTTTTTGTTTTTGTTTTTGTTTTGAGATGGAGTCTTGCTCTGCCACCCAGGCTGGAGTGCAGTGGTGCGATCACGGCTCATTGCAGCCTCCACCTCGCAGGTTCAAGCGATTATCCCGACTCAGCCTCCCTAGTAGCTGGGACTACCAGGCACCCACCACTATGCCTGGCTAATTTTGTATTTTTGGCTAATTCTGTACAAAGGGTTTCACCATATTGGCCAGGCTGGTTTCAAAGTCCTGATCTTGTCCCTTTATGTTATTCCCCCAACCAGCCTGAACTGCTTGTTTTGCTCCTCAATTCTCCATGTAGCAGCAGGGTCCTCTGCCTATGGGCAGGACGGGGCAAGTGTCCTGGGCTGGTTGGGCCCACCATTTCCACCACAGGCACCAGGGGCCAGTGGGTAGCCTCACTCAACCTCCCTCTTCCCCGTCCCCCCAACACCTCTCAGTTTGGGAGGCCCAGGCAGACTCTCCTTTCCCTGCTGTAGGACTGCTTGCTCCCACCACACTGATGGTATCAACACTGGACACCAGGGGACAGAGAAGCCTTAGGGTCCTCTGGCCGATGGGGCCCTGTACTACTCTGGCTCACTCATTCTCTTATTGAGCACCTATAGTATGCACAGCCCTGTCCTGGGTGCTGGGGACACAGCAGTGAATAAGGCAGAGAGGCCAGGCACAGTGGTGGCTCATGCCTGCAATTCCAGCACTTTGGGAGGCTAAAGTGGGAGGATTACTTGAGTCTAGGAGTTCCAGGTTACAGTGAGCTGTGATCATGTCATGGCACTCCAGCCTGGGTGACAGAGCAAGAGTCTGTCTCAAAAAAAAAAAAAAAAAAAAAAGCGTGGGCAACATAGCGAGACCCCATCTCCACAAACAATTTTTTTTTTTTTTTGAGACGGAGTTTCGCTCTTGTTACCCAGGCTGGAGTGCAATGGCGCGATCTCGGCTCACCTCAACCTCCGCCTCCTGGGTTCAGGCAATTCTCCTGACTCAGCCTCCTGAGTAGCTGGGATTACAGGCGTGCACCACCATGCCCAGCTAATTTTTTGTATTTTTTTAGTAGAGACGGGGTTTCACCATGTTGGCCAGGATGGTCTCGATCTCTTGACCTCGTGATCCATCCGCCTCGGCCTCCCAAAGTGCTGGGATTATAGACCTCGTGAGCCACCGTGCCCAGCCCCACAAACGATTTTAAAACTACCTGAGTATGGTGGCATGATGCCCCTGTGGTCCCAGCTACTCAGGAAGCTGAGGCAGGAGGATTCCCTGAGCCCAGGAGATCAAGGTTGCAATGAGCTGTGATTGCATCATGACACTCCAGCCTGAGCGACAGAGCAAGACTTCATCTCAAAAAACAAACAAAAAGATATTTATGGAGTACCTACTAACTGTCAGGTGCTAGGAACCCCACAGGGACAGGTAGCCCAGCAACTGGGATATGACTGGGGCCTCCATGTGGGAGGCAGCGGGCAGAGGCAGCGATGTCCAAGCTGAGATTTAAGGGACAAAGAAGGGTGCAGGCAGATCACAGTGGGTGGCACAGTATTCTGGGTGGAGGGGGCAGCATTGGGCAGCGGCGTGGGTGAGGGAGATGGTCTTCGGTCCCACTCTTTTTTTTTTTTTGAGATGGAGTTTCGCTCTTGTTACCCAGGCTGGAGTGCAATGGCATGATCTCGGCTCACCGCAACCTCCGCCTCCTGGGTTCAGGCAATTCTCCTGCCTCAGCCTCCTGAGTAGCTGGGATTACAGGCACGCACCACTGTGCCCAGCTAATTTTTGTATTTTTAGTAGAGACGGGGTTTCACTCTGTTGACCAGGATGGTCTCGATCTCTTGACCTCGTGATCCACCTGCCTCGGCCTCCCAAAGTGCTGGGATTACAGGCGTGAGCCACCGCGCCTGGCCCTCAGTCCCACTCTTACTCTCACATGCAGATGGACTCCCTGTTCATCCACAGTCAGTCCATCTGCCCAGAACCCACCAATTTCTCGCCTCCCCAGTATCCTCACCCCATCCAGGCCTACCATCTCCGACCTGGACCAACACCGTCCTTCCTCCCTGGTCCACCAGCTCCAGCCTCATGCCCAAAATACGTTCTCTGTGCAGCGGAGCAGAGGAGGCCAAAGTCCCCTGCCGCCACACTCAGCCTCTATTTGAGCAGTCAGGGGCACCCCAGCCGCACCCAGCTGAGTCAGGGCTGATGGTGCCCTGGAGAGAAATATCCTCCCCAGTCAGGTCTGGCAGGCACTGGGGCGGGGACTGGGCTCGAGGTAGCTGGGGGAGGGCCTTTGATCGGAGGGATCTTTAAAGCAGCGTTTCCACCAAGGCAGGGCATGGAGTCACTGAGCTCAAAGCCCCCTTGGGCTTAGAGAGGAGATCAGCCAACAAGGGCCTGAAGCTGCTGCTTCAGGGTTCAACCTACCTCCCAATGTCTGTGTCTCAAGCTGTGACTGACCATGAACTCTCAGGGAGCCAACAAGGAAACTGGGGCTCAGAGAAGTTGAGCAGTTTACCCCAGGTCACACAACCAGGTCCAATGGAGACCCAGTGAGACTTCAGATATAACCGCTTTGGGGTCAGGCTCCCTGGATCCAAATCTCGGATCTGACACTGATTCACGAAGCTAAATTAGGGCGAGTCCCCTCTCTGGGTTTTCCTCAGTTTCCTTATCTGTAAAAGGGGCTAATGGCAGCACCCACCTATGGGAAAGGGAAGAGGGAACTGTGTCCTGGTATTGAGAGGAGCGTCCAGGAGGCCGGGGCGGCTGGAGAGGATCGAGAGAGGGAAAGAAAGGGAGGAGGCAAGGCAGGGAGGAGACAGGGCTGACCGTGCAGGGCCTTGTGGGTTGTGGAAGGGCTTTGCTATGTTTTGTTTGTTGTTTTGTTGCTGTTGTTTTGAGACAGTCTCACTCTGTCGCCCAGGCTGGAGTGCAGTGGTGCGATCTCAGCTCACTGCAACCTCTGTGTCCCGGGTTCAAGCAATTCCCTGCCTCAACTTCCCGAGTAGCTGAGACTATAGGCAAGCCCACCACACCTGGCTAATTTTTGTATTTTTAGTAGAGATGGGGTTTCACCATATTCACACTGGTCTCCTGACCTTGTGATCCACCCGCCTCGGCCTTCCATAGTGCTGGATTACAGATGTGAGCCACTGCGCCCAGCTTGTTGTTGTTTTGAGATACGGTCCCACTGTGTTGCCCAGGTTAGAGTACAGTGATGTGATCTCAGCTCACTGCAACCTCTGCCTCCCAGGTTCAAGTGATTCTTCTGCCTCAGCCTCCCAAGTAGCTGGGACTACAGGCACGCACCACCACACTTGGCTAGTTTTTGTATTTTTAGTAGAGATGGGGGTTTCGCCATGATGGCCAGGCTGGTCTTGAACTCCTGACCTCAGGTAATTCACCAGCCTTGGCCTCCCAAAGTGCTGGGATTACAGGCGTGAGCCACTGCGCCCGGCGGGTTGTAGGAGGACTTAGGCTTTGACCCTGAGTGAGGTGGGAGCCACGGAAGGTTCTGAACAGAGAGGGGGACCTATGCAGGTGTTCCCAGGCTCTTTCTGGCCACTGATGCAGGAACAAGCTGGGGGGAAGATGAGCAAGAGAGCTGGGAGACCAGATATAAAGGGGGCTGGACGGGAACTGGGCTAAGAAATGTGCAAATCTTCACTTATCTGCGAGTTTCCTGCCCAGCCCAGCTCCCAGCAGCCTGAGAGGCAAGGCGGGGCCTTTTGAGAGACTTCAGGGTGACGCTGGGTGGGGCACGGCAGGGAGTGATGGGCGGAGTTCCACCTGGTGTCTCCCAGGCCAAAGTGGCTGGACCACTCTGGGCAGGCGCGTGGGCTGTGTGCACAGGTCGCATGCCAGGCGGTGAGCAGCCCCACTGCAGCCTGACCAGCAGGATGCTCTCCTGGGTCTGAGTGGCAGGGTTTGGGGATTCCCTTACAATCCAGGCCTCCTTCCTATAGGTTCAAGGACTGACATGGATTCACTGGGCAGCAAGGCAAGAAACTATGTCTCAGGGCAGGCGAGGTGGCTCATACCTGTAATCCCAGCACTTTGGGAGGCCAAGGCAGGTGGATCACTTGAGGTCAGGAGTTCCAGACCATCCTGGCCAACATGGTGAAACCCCGCCTCTACTAAAAATGCAAAAATTAGCCAGGCGTGTTGGCAGGCACCTGTAATCCCAGCTACTTGGGAGGCTGAGCAGGCAAATTGCTTGAACCCAGGAGACAGAGGTTGCAGTGAGCTGAGATCACACCATTGCACTCCAGCCTGGGAGACACAGTGAGACTCTGTCTCAAAAAAAAAAGCCAAACAAACAAACAAAAAAAAAAACCCTCAAAAAACTCTGTCTCTCTGGGCCTCAGTTTCCTAATCTGTAAATAGAGGATAAAAATCCGCCAGGCGCCGTGGCTCATGTCTATAACCTCAGCACTTTGGGAGGCCGAGGTGGGTGGATCACCTGAGGTCAAGAGCTCTAGAGCAGCCTGGCCAACATGGTAAAACCCCGTCTCTACCGAAAATACAAAAAGTTAGTCAGGCGTGGTGGCGGTTACCTGTAATCCCAGCTACTCGGGAGGCTGAGGCAGAAGAATCACTTGAACCCAGGAGGCGGAGGTTGCAGTTAACCAAGATTACACTGCCTGGGCAATAAGAACAAACCTCTGTCTGAAAAAAAAAAAAAGGGGGGCTGGGCATGGTGGCTCACACCTGTAATCACAGCACTTTGGGAGGCCGAGGTGGGTGGATCACAAGGTGACGAGATCGAGACCATCCTGGCCAACATGGTGAAAACCCGTCTCTACTAAAAATACAAAAATTAGCTGGGCATGGTGGCGCGTGCCTGTGATCCCAGCTACTCAGGAGGCTGAGGCAGGAGAATCACTTGAACCCCAGAGGCAGAGACTGGGGTTGCCCAGGCTGGAGTACAATGGCAAGATCTTGTTGCCTGGGCAACCAGAGCGAAACTCCACCTCAAACGAACAAAGCAAAAAACAAAAATAGAGGTTATAATGCCGGTAACCTGTAGACAGGAAGGAGAAGAGCACACGCAGAGACCCTGAGGTAGAGCCAAGGCCTGGTGTGATTCAGCCTCAAAGTCTCCCTGGGGCATTTGCTGAGCAGGGAAGGAAAGGCTGTCCAGGAGGACTTGGCAGTGCAGAGGCATCCAGGTGGAAAAGGGGTGAGCCCCTCCAGAGGATCTTGTGGGCTGGACAATTCTCTGAAAATGATGCATGGGTGCTGGGAGAGAGGCCAGTGGGGAGAGGTTTGAGACCGCAAATTAACCAAGACATCCCCACCTCTTCCTCTTGGTGGAGGCAGCCCGGCCAGTCCAGACTTCCAGACTGGCTCACTCAGGTTCCACTGCACAGACCTGGGTCACATCTCCTGGCACCCCAGTGCCCAGCCAGGCTCCTCTGCCTCCCATGCTCTAGACTGGGAACATGGCCCATGCAGGCCCTGTGAGTCACTCTGAGCAAGCACCTGAACACCTCTGTGCCTCAGTTTACTCATCTGTAAAATGGAGGAAAACGGTAATTTCTTCTGCATGTTGAACTGAGGGCTAGACGCAATGACACCTTTTTTTTTTGAGACAGGGTCTGGCTCTGTCACCCAGGCACAATCACAGCTCACTGCAGCCTCGACCTCGCAGGCTCAAGCAATCCTCCCGCCTCGGTCTCCCAAGTAGCTGGGATTACAGGCACACAGCACCATGACTGGTTACTTTTTGTATTTTTGTGGACACGAGGTCTCATGTTGCCCAGGCTGGTCTCCAACTCCTGGGCTCAAACAATCCTCCTGCCTTGGCCTCCCAAAGTGCTGGGATTACAGGGTTGGGCCACCACCCACCGCCACGATTATACTTACAGGTGTGATTATGAGATACACAAAGGTCGTTACTGTTTTCCAGCCAGTTGTAGGAGAGCTAAAGAGCGCCCCCACCAGATCCCGGGAACCTACAGCCCACTCAGCCTGGGTCCCAGGGCCTCCCCTCCCTCCCTCCCTCCTTAGCCTGTTTCCCCAGCCCCGGTCCTGGGGTGAACAGAGCAACCCCCTCAAACCCCGGGAGCCTAGGTCTCAGCGCCTCCCTTCCCTCCCTCCGCCCTCAGCCTCAGTTTCTCCAGCCCAGCTCCTGAGGTGGAAAGAGGGGCCCCGCCAGCCTGGGAGTCTGGGGTCCATCCAGTCTGGGTCCCTGCACCTCCTCTCCCCCACTTCCCTCCTCAGCGTCAGTTTCCCCAGTCCTTCTCTTAGGGTGGAATGAGCGTCCCCCCCAGTCCGGGAGTCTCAGTTTCCCCAGTCCTTCTCTTAGGGTGGAAAGAGCGTCGTCTCCCCCAGTCCGGGAGTCTCAGTTTCCCCAGTCCTTCTCTTAGGGTGGAAAGAGCGTCGTCCCCCCCAGTCCGGGAGTCTCAGTTTCCCCAGTCCTTCTCCTAGGGTGGAAAGAGCGTCGTCTCCCCCAGTCCGGGAGTCTCAGTTTCCCCAGTCCTTCTCCTAGGGTGGAAAGAGCGTCGTCCCCCCCAGTCCGGGAGTCTCAGTTTCCCCAGTCCTTCTCCTAGGGTGGGAAGAGCGTCCCCCCCACCCAGTATGGGAGCGACCCACCCAGCCTGGGTCCCAGGGCCTCCCGTCCGTCCCCAGTCTCAGTTTCCCCAGTCCCCAGGACTCCAGTCGACCCCTCCGCCCGGCAGGGGCAGCACGGAGCGGCCCGGGCCACCCGGAAGGGCCCCGCCCCCGCCCCCGCGCCGGCCCCGCCCCGCCCGGGCTGCCCAGAACCGGGAGACGGCGGCGGCTGCGAGGCCCGGGCGCGGGGCGGAGGCGGCGGCGGGACGCGGGGACCATGGCGGCTGCTGAGCGCCGCGCCTTCGCGCACAAGATCAACAGGTAGGGGGGCAGCGGGGCCCCCTCCCGCCTCCCTCACGTGGCCCGGCCCCGCCCCGGGGCGGTGCGACCCTCCCCGCCCGGGCGCCCCCAGTTCAACCCCTTTCCGCCTGGGCCCGGGTCCCGCCCGCTTCCTCCGGCCGGGGCTGGGGGCTGGAGAAGGCGGGGAGGGCGGCGGGGGTCCCAGCGGGGTAATCCCAGCTGGGAGTCGCGTCCGAGCCGGGAGCGCTATGGCGGCTGCCGTTCTGCCTCCCAGACGCGCGGGGGCGTGTCCGGAGGGCTTCGCGGAGGAGGCGGCGCGGGGATGCGGGTGCCGGGCGCCCCCTGTACTCCTTGCGCGCCCGGTCCGCGTCTCTTGGCCCCTCACTGTCCCCGCGCCCCCTGAGATCAGGGTGGGCCGGACTTTCTGTTCCCTTGTCAGTGCCTGGTTTGAGGCAGGGCAGCTCCAGGCTCTGAGATTTGGGAACAGAGATGGGCTCCTTGTGGCTTTTGAAACACTTCGAGGAGTTTCCCGTGCCCTTCCCCCTCCAAGGTCCGGTGCCCAGCTGTCGGGGGGGAAGGGGGACAGCTGTGGACGCCCCCCCCCCGCCCCCCCGCACTCAGTGCTTCAGGCTCTCCCAGCACGGGCTGGACCGCGCTGGGGATGGATGGGTGATTGAATAGAGGGAGTGGAGGCTGGGGACAGAACCAGCTGGTGGGCAGACGGGGGAGGGGACAGACGCCAGGCGCTGGGGGATCCATTTTCGTGACCACTGGTGACTGTGAGAGTCACAGCCTGGGAGGGGGATGTCAGACTCTCTGGGGCTGAAAAACCTCGTCCTCATTATTGGGAAGGGGGGTCTTTGCACAAGGGTGGGTTCAGAAACTCAGATATCCTCTCCCCCGGAGACATGTCCTGACTGCCCCCAGGTGAAAGAGCCGCCCTGTGGGTTGGGCCCTGGTGTCCTGTAGACAACCCAGTCTTGGGATGTAGTGGCGGAGAGAGAGACCAGAAGCCTCGTCAAATAGATTCCCTGTCACTGCTAAGTGCTGTGGAGACAAGAAGGCAGGGAAGGGTGATGGGAGCACGCGGGCTGCTTGAGATGTGCGAGGTGGGTCAGGAAGCCCTGGATGAGCAGGTGCTTTTGAGCAAAGACCTCAAGGAGATGAGGAAGGGATCAGGGCCTGTTTGTGGGGGAAAAGAGTACGGAGGGTTTATGCAAAGGCCCTGAGGCAGGAACAGAGAGCTGGAGAGGGCAGTAGGAGTAGAATGTGCAGGGTCCTGTGGGCTGTGCGAGGGACTTTGACTTTTGACCCTAAGTGAGGTGGGAGCCATGGAGAGTTCTCAGCAGAGGAGAGATGTGGTGGCTGGGGCATAATGGCTGGGCAATTTTTATGTTCTATGATTACCTTTGTCTGTAAATTGGCTCTCTGTCTTAGACCTTTGGCGTCTTTGAGGCTGCAAACATTACTTTCTGTTTCTTTTTCTATTCTTTTCTTTCTTTCTTTCTTTTTTTTTTTTTCCGAGACGGAGTCTCGCTGTGTTGCCCAGGCTGGAGTGCCATGGTGCGATCTCGGCTCACTGCAACCTCAGCCTCCCAGTTCCAAGCAATTCTTGTGCTTTGGCCTCCTGAGTACCCGGGATTACAGGCGCCCACCACCACACCCAATTTTTGTATTTCTAGTAGACGGGATTTCACCATGTTGGCCAGGCTGGTCCCAAACTCCTGACCTCAGGTGAGCCATCTGCCTTGGCCTCCCAAAGTGCTGGGATTACCGGCGTGAGCCACTGAGCCCAGGCTTTTTTTCTTCTTCTTCTTCTTTTTTCGAGACTGGGTTTTCCTCTGTCACCCAGGCTGGAGTGCGGTGGTGACACCTTGCTTGGCTCACTGCAGCCTCAGCTTCCCAGCTCAAGTGATCCACCTGCCTCAGCCGCCCAGGTATGGGACTACGTACAGGTGTATGCTGCAACATTTGGCTAACTTTTCAATCTTTTGTGGAAACAGGATCTCACTATCTAGCCCAGGCCAGCCTCAAACTCCTGGATCAAGCAATCCTCCTGCCTCGGCTTCCCAAATGCTGAGATTATAGGCGTGAGCCATTGGGTCTAGCCTGCTGTTTCTCTGCATTTCAGTCCCTATGTCCTTGGGTCCTGGGTTTTCCTCAAGTGAGAAAGAGGGGTTTGGGTAAGACTGTAGAGCTCAGGGTAAGAGCAGAGAATGGTCCTGGGGCCCTAGTGAGCTGTGAGCGAGTGGCCCAGGCCTTCCAAAGCAGGCATCCAGGTATCTGGATACTCAGAGCTGTTTCTATATTCATCTGGTCATCCATTCAGTCATTTATTCCACAAATGCCAAATTAACCTGAATATGAGGCAGTCCTGATTTCTAATGAAAAGATTCTTTGTTTGTTTTTTGAGATGGAGTTTCACTCTTGTTGCCGAGGCAGGTGTGTGATGGCGCAATCTCAGCTCACCGCAACCTCAAGCAATTATCCTGCCTCAGCCTCCCAAGTTGCTGGGATTACAGGCGTGTGCCACCACACCCAGCTAATTTTGTATTTTTAGTAGAGACAGGGTTACTGAACCTGAGGGGTACTTTTTTTGCTTTTTGTTTTATTTTTGAGACGGAGTCTCGCTCTGTCACCAGGCTAGAGTGCCATGGTGTGGTCTCGGCTCACTGCAACCTCTGCCTCCCAGGTTCAAGCAATTCTCCTGCCTCAGCCTCCTGAGTAGCTGGGACTACAGGTGTGTGTCACCATGCCTAGATAAGTTTTGTATTTTTTGTAGAGATGAGGTTTCACCATGTTGGCCAGGATGGTCTCGATCTCTTGACCTCGTGATCTGCCTGGCTTTTCCTCCCAAAGTGCTGGGATTACAGGCATGAGCCACTGTACCCTGCCCTGAAACTGAGGTTTAAAGTGGTTGTCACTCTCGGCCAGGCACAGTGGCTTACACCTGTAATCCCAGCATTTTGAGAGGCTGAGGCATGCGGATCACCAGCCTAAACAACGTGATGAAACCCCGTCTCTACTAACAATACAAAAATTAGCCAGGAGCGGTGGCACATGCCTATAATCCCAGCTACTTGGAGGGCTGAGGCAGGAGGATCACTTGAACCCAGGAGGTGGAGGTTGCAGTGAGCCAAGATCAGGCCATGGCACTTCAGCCCGGACAATAGAGCAAGACCCATCTCAAAAAAAAAAATGGTTGTCACTCTTGAAAGTGTCCAAGGGGAAGTGAACCGAGAACAATTTTGGAAACCATTTTGTGAAGATGGGATCTTACTGCGTTGCCCAGGCTGGTCTCAAACTCCTGGCCTCAAGGGATTCTCCCACTTGGGCCTCCAAAGTGTTGAAATTCCCACTCTCGAATATCCCCCAGCATCTTTATCCGACTTCTTCCCGGGCGCCTCTCACAGTGACATCTTCATTTTCAGCCTCAGATGGCTGATGTGAGCCAGTTACGTTTTGCATTTAAAGAAGTAATGGCCGGCCGGGCGTGGTGGCTCACGTCTGTAATCCCAGCACTTTGGGAGGACGAGGTGGGCGGATCAGGAGGTCAGGAGTTCGACACCAGCCTGGCCAAAATGGTGAAACCCAGTCTTTACTAAAAATAAAAAAATTAGCCGGCGTGGTGGCGCGCACCTGTAGTCCCAGCTTCTCGGGAGGCTGAGGCAGAAGAATCGCTTGAACCCGGGAGGCAGAGGTTGCAGTGAGCCGAGATCGCACCCACTGCACTCCAGCCTGGGAGACAGAGCAAGACTCTGTCTCAAAAACGTTAAATAAATAAATAAATAAATAAACATTTTTAAACCATTAAAAAATTTAACAAAACAAAGTCAGAAACCCAGCTGCCTAGAACTGTCTTTAAGGACAAGATGGTGGCAGCAAGCCTTAACTGAGAACTTACTGTGTGCAAAGCCTTAACTCAGAACAGCGCAAGAACGTGGGCAGTGTCCTGAGCGTCGAGGCTGAGAGGCTGGTGGTCACTGCTCTGTGCTCCGTGGCTCCTCATGCAGAGCCCTGTGATGCCGTCAGCTGGCTCCGTGGCCGTGGTATTGCAGACCCGGCCTTTTCCACTGCAGCGGCCTCTCTCCAAGGCCAAGGGGAAGATGAAGCTGGAGGCCCAGCCGTCCCTCGTCCCCTCTCCCTCCTCTGGAGCAGCAGCTGCAGAACAGCTGGGACCAGGGCACAGCTTTGTCCCCTGTCCCAGCATCTTTTGTAAATTATCCCCGATCCCCTGTGTGCCCAGGGTTCTGGAGGCAGCGGCCCAACTTGGGGAATTTGAAGACAAAAGCCCTAATTTTTCACATCCTTTGACTTTCCTACAAGCGCCGTTCTCACCCGTCAGTAGAAGCAAGACTCTTAAGAGACTGTTAAGAGTAAAATAGACGGACTATGGGGCTGGAGGAGGGAGGCCGGAGTCTCAGACTAGAGACCTCCACATTGTGTGAAGGTGAAGATCAAGTTTTGTTTTTGACCCATGCGATTTTTTTTTCTTTTTTGAGACAGAGTCTCGCTCTGTCACCCAGGCTTGGAGTGCAGTGGTACAGTCTCGGCTCACTGCAACCTCCACCTCCCAAGTGCAAGTGATTCTCGTGCCTCAGCCACCCAAGTAGCTGGGATTACAGGCGTATGCCACCGTAGCTAGCTGACTTTTTGTATTTTTAGTAGAGACGAAGTTTCACCATATTGGCCAGGCTGGTCTCGAATAGCTGACCTCAAGTGGTCTGCCTGCCTCAGCTTCCCAAAGAGCTGGGATTTACAGGCATGAGCCACTGCACCAGTCAATTTTTTGCTTTGTTTTGAGATGGGGTATTGCTCTATCATCCAAGCTGGAGTGCAGTGGCACAGTTGTGGCTCACTGCAGCCTCTACCTCCCAGGCTCAAGCAATCCTCCCACCCCAGCCTCCTGAGAAGCTGGGACTACAAACACCTACCACCATGCCTGACTAATTTTTTAATTTTTTGTAGACTGGGTCTCTGTGTTGCCCAGGCTGGTCTCAAACTCCTAGGTTCAAGGAATCCTCCTTCCTCAGCCTCCCAAACTGTTGTGATAACAGGCATAAGCCATTATGCCAGCCAGACCCATATAGATTTTAATTGAGAGGCCTCCAGGCTGAGTGAGGTGGCTCAAGCCTATAATCCCAGCACTTTGGGAGGCCCAGTGGGTGGATCATCAGGTCAGGAGTTTGAGACCGGCCTGACCAACATGGTGAAACCCCATCTCTACTGAAAATACAAAAAATTAGCCAGTGTAGTGGTGGGCACCTATAATCCCAGCTACTTAGGAGGCTGAGGCAGGAGACGGGGGTTGCAGTGAGCCGAGATCACACCACTGCACTCCAACCCAGGGGACAGTGCCAGACTCTGTGTCCAAAAAAAAAAAGAGACCTCCAGACAGGGCTGAGACACCCCGTCTGGAGGCCTTGGTCTGCCCTGCCCCGCCCCCATCCTGTCCTTAGAGGCTTCTCTACCTGCCACACACACTCATCTCATTGATGGCCCCTGGGCCATGGCGTTTGCAGGAGTTGCCATTGCACTTTTTTTGAGCACGGCTGTTTTTTCGGTGTTTTGCCCTGTCACCCAAGCCGGAGAGTAGTGATGCAGTCATAGCTCACTGCAGCCTCCAACTCCTGGGCTCCAGCGATCCTCCCACCTCAGCCTCCAGAGTAGCTGGGACTACAGGCACACACCACCTCGCCCAGCTAATTTTTAAATGTTTGATAGAAATGGGTCTTGCTACAACTTTGTCCCCACCTGGGGAGGCTTGTGGGTAACCCAGCTCCCTGGTGAGCGCTAGGTCCATGAGCGGCTGAGAGATACGTTTATTTCTTCAGTATTTTTCAGGGTTCAGTTTACTCAGTGACATGTGCAGGCTGGTCTTGAACTCCTGGCCTCAAGCGATCCTCCTGCTTCAGCCTCCCAAAGTACTTGGGATTAGAGGCATGAGCCACTGTGCCTGGCTGAGCACAGCTGTGTTTTATTTCTTGTTTTTTGGTTTTTTTTTTTTTGAGATGGAGTTTCGCATTTGTTGCCCAGGCTAGAGTGCAGTGGCACGATCTCGGCTCACCACAACCTCCACCTCCCGGGTTCAAGCAATTGTCTCGCCTCAGCCTCCCGAGTAGCTGGGATTACAGGCATGCACCACCATGCCCAGCTAATTTTGTATTTTTAGTAGAGATGGGGTTTCTCCACGTTGGTCAGGCTGGTCTCGAACTCCCGACCTCAGGTGATCTGCCCACCTTGGCCTCCCAAAGTGCTGGGATTACAGGCGTGAGCCACCACACCCGGCCCAAGCACAATAAATAAATAAATAAATTTTTATTGTGAAAATGTACTGATCACTCCACTGCATACCTTGTTGTCTCAGAAAAAAAAAATTACAAGCACACAGGAAACTGGGACGCAGAAGGGAGTCAGGCCTGAACACTGAGGCAATCAGCTTCTCTATTTTAAGAGGGACTGAGGCCCAGAGAGGGTAGCCTACCTGCCCAAAGCCACACAGCTAGAAGACCTGGGGCTTCCCCTCACGCAGCAGATTTGGGCAGGTCGTAGAAGACTGGGAGGGACTCACTCATTCTATCAAAAAAAAGTAGGAGGTGGGCAGATCGCTTGAGGTCAGGAGTTCAAGACCAGTCTGGGCAACATGGCGAGACTCTGGCTCTACTAAAAATAGAAAACTTAGCCAGGCGGGTGATGCAGACCTGTAATCCCAGCTCCTCTGGAGACTGAGGTGGGAGGAGGATCACTTGAGCCTGGGAGGCAGAGGTTGCAGTGAGCCGATATCACGCAGCTATACTCCAGCCTGGGTGACAGATCAACCCTGCCTCAAAACAAAACAAAAAAAACATAGGCTGGGCATGGGGCTCACACCTATAACCCCAGCACTTTGGGAGGCCAAGGCAGGTGTTTCACATGAGGTCAGGAGTTTGAGACCAGCCTGGCCAACATGGCGAAACCTCGTCTCTGCAAAAAATATAAAAAACTAGCAGGGCATGGTGGTGGGCACCTGTAATCCCAGCCACTCGAGAGACTGAGGCAGGAGAATCACTTGAACCGTGGAGGCGGAGGTTGTGGTGAGCTGAGCTTGTGCCGTTACACTCCAGCCCAGTCAATAGTGCGGGACTTGGTCTCAAAAAAAAAAAAAAAAGTAGTGAGCGCCTGGTATGTGCAAGGCCCTCTCTGGGGGTGACACAGCTCCAGTTCCTGCCTTCACAGAGACCCCAGGGAGCAAGAGTCTCCACACTGAAAGCTCGGAGCCTTGTCTCGAGGCCTTTCCACCTGCTGTGACCCTGCCTGGCATCCTCCTCCACCCCACCGTAACTGCATGGCTCTCTGCCTCCCCTCCTGAGCTCAGCCAGAGGAGCTGGAGACCTGAGCCGTCCCTGTTCCCGCTGGCTCTGCTCCGCATTCCTGCACAGTCCCCTCTGCTACAAGTGTTGCCCCTCCACCCTCATCCTCCCTGATTTTGTTTTGTTTTGTTTTGAGACAGAGTCTTGCTCTGTCACCCAGATTGGGGTTCAGTGGCACGATCTTGGCTCACTGCAACCTGCGCCTCCTGAGTTCAAGCAATTCTCCTGCCTCAGCTTCCCGAGTAGCTGGGACTATGGGTGTCCGGCTAATTTTTGTATTTTTAGTAGAGACGAGGTTTCCCCATGTTGGCCAGGCCCGTCTTGACCTTCTGATGATCTCAGATGATCTGCCCACCTTAGCCTCCCAAAGTGCTGGGGTTATAGCTGTGAGCTACTGCACCTGGCCATCCTCCCTGATTTTGAAGGCCTGCTCAAGTGGCCCAGGAAGACCCCAGGGCCCACCTTGGTTGCATGGGGTTACTTAAAAGGCCTCCCAGCTCTGGGCCCCGCAGGCCAGATTGACCTCTAACACAACGGCCTCTCATCTCAGGATCTCTGCAACTTCAGGCCCGGCCCCAGGCTCCGCTCTGCCCAGCAGCCCTCTGAAGTCAGGGCAGTAGCTACAGATGGGGAAACTGAGGCTCAGAGGTAGAAATGCCTTACCCCAGGCCTCATAGCAAGGATGGGAAGGGATGTGTGATCTGGATGGGGTCCAGGGGGCAGGGCTGGGTATGTTGGGGAACACCAGGATGGACAGAGGTCCCCCAGATGAGGGAACAGAGGCCAGGGACCGGTGGGCCTCCCTTCAGATCTGGAAGGCCACAGGCCCAGCTGGGAGGGGAAGGAGAGTCTCTGAGTCTCTGATGGCTTCAGACCCCACTGTGGCAGCGTTCCCATCTCCTGATCTGTGCTTGATGGGGAAGGGGTTGGGAGGGCCCAAGGCCTATCTCTGGGGAAACTGGGGAGCTCTGGGCCCCCAAAGCCTCAGTAGTCCTGGTTCTCTTGCCCCTCAGCCTATTTATTCCATTCCACAATCTGGATTTTCCTCATAGAAAGAATCTGTCGGCAGGCTGGGCACAGTGGCTCATGCCTGTAATCACAGCTCTTTGGAAGGCCGTGGTGGGCGGATCACGAGGCCAGGAGTTCGAGACGAGCCTGGCCACCGTGGTGAAACCCCGTGTCTACTAAAAACACAAAAATTAGCTGGGCGCAGTGGGACATGACTGTAGTCCCAGCTACTCAGGAGGCTGTGACAGGAGAATGGCTTGAACTTGGGAAGCAGAGGTTGCAGTGACCACACCACTGCACTCCAGCCTGGTGACAGAGCAAAATTCCATCTCAAGAAAGAAAAAAAAAAAAAAAGAATCTGCTGGCCCGAAGCCTGGGTTCTCAGGGCCCCGCTGCCTGAGTTTTCCTGCTCCCAACGGGACGCTCCCTGCCTTTCCAGGACAGTGGCTGCAGAGGTGCGGAAGCAGGTGTCCCGGGAACGCAGTGGCTCCCCCCACTCCAGCAGGCGCTGCAGCAGCTCCCTGGGGGTAAGTATTTGATGGCCGCCCCCAGCCCCTAGCCCCCTGCCCTCTCTCAGACAGAGGTCCAGGCTTCCTTATCTTAGGTCCTATCCCACTCCTCCTTCCTGTGCCCTGGCCTGTGGGGAAACAGAGGGACCCAGCAGTGTCAGGGGAGGGAGTCCCTGCCCTGGTCTTAGTACTGTCACCAGTTCCTGTGGCCACTCTCCCTGCAGCTGCTTGTCACCTTGTGGGTTGTTGCAGGGAGTGGCTCCCTCCTGATCTTGCCCACCTCCTGAGGCTTAGACCACCCAGAGGGAATAGAGGAGGGGGATATTGGGGGAGGGGAGTGACTTTCACCTGAGAGGGGTGGGGCCACCTTGCCTCTTGCCTGGCCTCTGTCAGTGTTTCTTTCCTTCCAACATTAGTTCCTGCCCTTTCAGGCATGGGGTGTGGTTTCCTTCCTGGAGCCCCTGGAGGGAGGGGCGGTGCAGGGAAAGCTGAGCTGGGGGTGGAGTCTGAGGTCACCGTCCTCCATGGCTCCTCCGTAGCTCCAACACCTCCATGGCTCCCACCGCCCTCCTGTTTGGGTTTGAAGCCAGCACGCACCCACTCCCACCTCACGCGCCCCACCCTCAGCCTCCCGGGCAGTGCGACCACAGCCACTCTGCTCCAATCCAGGTCCCGCTGACTGAAGTTGTCGAGCCGCTGGACTTTGAGGATGTGCTTCAGAGCCGGCCACCAGAAGCTGAGCCTGGGCCCCTCAGGGACCTGGTAGAATTCCCGGCTGACGACTTGGAGCTGCTGCTGCAGCCCCGGGAATGCCGGACCACGGAGCCCGGGATCCCTGAGGATGAGTGGGTTCAGCCTCACCCTCTCTACCTATGATTCCACTCTGCCTCTGCCACTCCCGTAACAGCCCGAGTTCAGCTCCTGGCTCGGCAGTGACCTTGCTCAAGCCGTGCTTTTTCTCTGAGCCTCCCTCTCCCCTTATCTGGAGTAGGCAGGACAGTACCAACCTCACAGTCCAGTGGGAGGATTCACAGAGGCCCTGACTCTGTTTACCCTGATTTTCTTTCTTTTTTTTTGAGACAGAGTTTCACTCGTATTGCCCAGGCTGGAGTGCAACGGCACAATCTTGACTCACTGCAGCTTCTGCCTCCCGGGTTCAAGCGATCCTCCTGCCTCATCCTCCCTTGTAGCTGGGATTACAGGCGCCCACCACCATGCCCAGCTAATTTTGTATTTTTAGTAGAGACATGGTTTCTCCACGTTAGTCAGGTTGGTCTTGAACTCCCGACCTCAGGTGGTCCGCCCGCCTTGGTCTCCCAAAATGTTGGGATTACAGGCGTGAGCCACCGCGCCCGGGCTTTTTTTTTTTCTTTTGAGGCGGAGTTTTGCTGTTGTTGCCCAGGCTGGAGTGCAGTGGCACGATCTCGGATCACCGCAACCTCCGCCTCCCATGTTCAAGTGATTCTCGGGCCGCAGCCTCCCAAGTAGCTGGGATTACAGGGATGCACCACCACACCCGGCTAATTTTCTATTTTTAGTAGAGATGGGGTTGCTCCATGTTGGTCAGCCTGGTCTTGAACTCCCAACCTCAGGTGATCCGCACACCTCGGCCTCCCAAAGTGCTGGGATGACAGGCGTGAGCCACCGTGCCCGGCTACCCTGATTTTCTTTTGCTGCAGAAAACTGGATGCCCAGGTGAGGGCGGCGGTGGAGATGTATGTTGAAGATTGGGTCATCATCCACAGGAGGTGGGTCTGACCTGGGGGCAGATCGGGGGTTTGGAATCCAAAAGGGCTGAGCTGCTGTCTGCAGCCAGTCCTGCTGTGTATCTGCCCACCACCCCTGCAAGAGCAGGCAGACTCGTCTGGTGGAGCACAAGGAGGGTAGCCACGCAGGCACCATGGTGTGGATGTGTCGGAGCACACTGGGGAGTCCTGGGGGGCCCTCAGCCCTCCCTGCCTGCCCAGCCCCATTTCCTGCTAGATACCAGTACCTGAGCACCGCATACAGTCCCATCACCGCGGAGACGCAGCGAGAGCGACAGAAGGGCCTCCCCCGCCAGGTCTTTGAGCAGGACACTTCTGGAGACGAGAGGTCCGGCCCTGAGGACTTGGTGAGGAAGCCCCTGGCTGGGGTCACTGCAGGGGTTTGTGTGTAGGCTCCGGCCTCAGCTTTTGATCACATGTGACAAGAAATGACCCAAACAGCCTTGAGCGCAAACGGAATTACATCAGTCCCCATGAGTAAAAAGTTAGAGGTAGGCCGGGCGCGGTGGCTCACGCCTGTAATCCCAGCACTTTGGGAGGCTGAGGTGGGCAGATCACGAGGTCAGGAGATCCATCTTGGCCAACATGGTGAAACCCCATCTCTCTATTAAAAATATAAAACTTAGCTGGATGTGGTAGTGGGTGCCTGTAGTCCCAACTACTTGAGACGCTGAGGCAGGAGAATCACTTGAACCCGGGAGGCAAAGGTTGCAGTGAGCCAAGATTGTGCAACTGGGCAACTGGGCAAGACTCTGTCTCAAAAAAAGAGTTGGGGTGCTCTCTAAAGTTTCTTGAAAGAGGATAAGCAAAACCCCCAGGTAACCCTTACAGTGATGACCGTCACCCCTGTCCCTCTATTTCCCCATCTCTAGAATGAGAATGAGGACACTCTCACCAGAGTGGGGTGAGGGTGTATACAGTTGGCACTCAGTGCTTGTGCACTCTCCACTGGCAGGATGACTCCCGGCGCGGCTCGGGCTCCCCAGAAGACACCCCTCGAAGCAGCGGAGCCTCTAGCATCTTTGACCTGAGGAACCTGACAGCTGACTCACTGCTGCCCTCACTGCTGGAGCGAGTGGCCCCGGAAGATGTGGACCGGCGCAATGAGGCCCTACGGCGACAGCACCGGCCCCCAGCCCTGCTCACCCTCTACCTGGCGCCTGACGAGGTGCGTGCCCCTTCCCAGATATCAGCCAGCCAGAATTTACTGGGGGCCTATTGTATACTTTATGTTCCTTCAATAGCTTCTAGAGATTGACATCTACTGTATCCCATGTAATAATCCAATCAGCATTTATTGGGCGCCTACTCTATCCCCTGTGTTTATTCAGTAGCTTTTATATGTGGACACCTACTATATACTCCTACATTTCTCTAATCATCAACACCATAGGAAAGGTCAAAAATAGAAAATACATTTTTAAACATTATTATTATTATTTATTTATTTTTTTTTTTTTGAGACGGAGTTTCGCTCTTGTTACCCAGGCTGGAGTGCAATGGCGCAATCTCGGCTCACCGCAACCTCCGCCTCCTGGGTTCAGGCAATTCTCCTGCCTCAGCCTCCCGAGTATCTGGGATTACAGGCATGCGCCACAGTGCCCAGCTAATTTTTTGTATTTTTAGTAGAGATGGGGTTTCACCATGTTGACCAGGATGGTCTCGATCTCTTGACCTCGTGATCCACCCACCTCGGCCTCCCAAAGTGCTGGGATTACAGGTGTGAGCCACTGCGCCTGGCCATTTTTAAACATTATTTATCCAACAAGCATTTATTAGGTACCAACTGTATATCCCTACATTTAGTCAATACACAAATGCCTACTATATAGTTCTCTATTTAATCAACCAATATTTGTTGAGCACCTACCACATATGCCTTTATTTATCGAACCAGCATTTATTTGGTACCTAGTATATACTCACTCCTGTGTGTGTTTAGCCATATACTGAGCACTGACTATATACGCCCATATTTATTCAATCAGTACTTATTGAGTGCCTTATTGGGTGTATATCCCTATATATCTCATATCGGCATTTATTGAATGCTTTCTGTGTATGCTTATGTTCATCCAACCAACTTTTAGTAGGCACCTATTGTATACCTCTGTAATTATTCAACTAACATGTTGGCACTGGGGATATAGTCATGAATAGAGAGACCTAGTCCCTACCTTCAGAGTTTACTAGTGGAGGAGAGACCCCTCTTCTAGGAAATGATAACCCAGACAGAGCAGCACCATGATAAGGTGCTGGGCATCATCCTTCACAAGGTCCCCAGTGTCCCAGCCACCATGGCTCATTACACCAGGACACTGTGGGCACCTGGATGAGGTGCCTGTCCAGGCCTCAGGGGTCAGGGAGGACTTCCTGGAGGAAGTGTTGGTTGAGCTGAGATCTGAACAATGAGCAGACATTGGCCAGACAAGGAGGAGCAGGAGAGGAAGGGTACTCCAGGCAGGGGAACAGCATGTTTGTAAAGGCTCAGAGGCAGGGGCGGAAAGAAGCTTAGTCAGGCTGGGGTAGAGCTGGTCTGAGGCTGGGCACTCCAGGCCCTTCCTGGAGGATGTCCCAGCTGCTCCTACCCAGCCCTCGCCCCCACTCTTGGCAGGATGAAGCCGTGGAACGCTGCAGCTGTCCAGAGCCACCCCGTGAGCACTTTGGACAGCGGATCTTGGTCAAGTGTCTGTCGCTCAAGTGAGTGTCCCTCTTCTGAGAGGCATGAAAGGACCACATGGGTTCCAGTGGAGTACACACTACATGAGCAGTGCCATTACCATGTGTGGCCCTGTCACCTATGAGGACACCTATGGCCACCACATATGCCTATATTTATCCAACCAACCTTTGCTCGGTACCCAGTGTATACTTCTGTGTTTGTATTTATTTATTTATTTTGAGACAGAATTTCGCTGTTGTTACCCAGACTGGAATGCAATGGCACGATCTCGGCTCACCGCAACCTCTGCCTCCTGGGTTCAAGCAATTCTCCTGCCTCAGCCTCCCAAGTAGCTGGGACTACAGGCGCCACCATGCCCAGCTAATTTTCGTATTTTTAGTAGAGACGGGGTTTCACCTTGTTGACCAGGATGGTCTTGATCTCCTGACCTCGTGATCCACCCGCCTTGGCCTCCCAAAGTGCTGGGATTACAGGTGTGAGCCACTGTGCCCGGCCCTCTTTTTTTTTTTTTTTTTTTTTTTTTGAGACGGAGTTTCACTCTTGTTACCCAGGCTGGAGTGCAATGGTGCGATCTCGGCTCACCGCAACCTCCGCCTCCTGGGTTCAAGCAATTCTTCTGCCTCAGCCTCCTGAGTAGCTGGGACTACAGGCACGCGCCACCATGCCCAGCTAATTTTTTGTATTTTTTTTTTAGAGATGGGGTTTCACCGTGTTGACCAGGATGGTCTCGATCTCTTGACCTCGTGATCCACCCACCTCGGCCTCCCAGAGTGCTGGGATTACAGGCGTGAGCCACTGCGCCCGACCTCTGTGTTTGTATTTAGCCATTTATAGGGGGAAGTAAGACTTCCTTTTTCATTATCCCAATTTGCCAATCTTTAAGTGCCAATTGTATGCCAGGATCGGCTCTCAGCCTCTCATGTATATGAACCCATCTAATCTTCACCACAACCTCATTAAGTGGGCACAAGTGGGGAAACTAAGGCAGAGAGTGGTAACATTATCATGCCAAGATCATACGACTTGTGAGGCTGGAGTCTGGCAAGCTTGCCTACTTTGCTGCTGGGATCCGGGGTTTGGTGGGGAGGCTTTGGGGCGGGCGCTAGTGACCCTGGGCCTGGCTGTTAGCCTCCCAGGGCCCCCTCCACACCAGCCCCCAGGGAGCAGCAGAAGTGCGTGGGAACAGAGCTGAACAGGATGTGGACTTGGACCTGAGCCTGGCCCTTCCTCTCCCCACCCCGAGTTCCTGCCTGGATCGGGGCAGGAAAGGGAGGCTCCATTCTGGCCTGAGGCCTGGGTGGGCCTCTTGCCCTAAACACAAGGATTGGGAACTGGCTCTGTGGGCTCATCCAGTCATTCAACAAACACTTATTGGCCTGGTGCGGTGGCTCACGCCTATAATCCTAACACTTTGGGAAGCCAAGGCGGCAGATCACCTGAGGTCAGGAGTGCAAGACCAGCCTGGCCAACATGGCGAAACCCCGTCTCTACTAAAAAAAACAAAAATTAGCCAGGCGAGGTGCAGGCACCTGTAATCTCAGCTACTTGGGAGGCTGAGGCAGGAGAATAGCTTGACCAGGGAGGTGGAGGTTGCAGTGAGCCAAAATTGTGCCACTGCACTCCAGCCTCAAAAAATTAAAAAAAAAAAAAAACACTTATGAAGTCCCCACTGTATACAGGACACATAACCATGTGATGACCACACAGAGCCGGGATAAGACATGCTCAAAGGGCCTAGAGTCCTGGAGGAGGCTCCTGAACCAGCTTGAGGGTGGAAGGGGTATCTGGGACAGCTTCCCTCGTAGGGGGATGTATACACGGAGACCCGATGAGGAAGAGGAGCTGGCTGAATAGAGGGGATAGAAGAGATGTAAGGGGTACACCACACACAAAAGTGGGGAAACGAGTATTTAGGCACCCCTTCCTTCTGGAGATGGGGGAGTATGAGACCAAGCGTGGGGCAGGGTGGGGTGGGGTGCAGCCCCCAGGATTTTGTGCTGAGCCCTGCTGGGGAAGTTGGGAGTGCCCAGTGTTTCAGTTTGGAGGTATGTGGTGAGCAGGGGCCAGCAAGGTAGAGTGAAACAGAGAAGCAGGTATGGTAGCCGTTCAGGTGAGCAAGATGGGAACTCCATGCAAAGTGACAGTGGTGGCAGATGACACCCCAGGAAGGAGGGACGGGAAAGCCCAGAAGTTGAGAATTTCAAGATACGGGGATTGTTGAGCCCAGAACTGCTCCATACCAACTGAACAAGGGCTGTGGATGCAGGGAGGAGGAGCACTGTGTGAGTTATTTACTGATCGTGTAGGGAAGTGGGGGGGGGGGACTTCAGTGCCTCGGTTTCCCCATTTGCAAAATGAGGTACCTTTTCTGTAAGCCCTTAAGTGGTGGTTCCAATGCGGTCCAGTGGGAGTCAGTGCCCCCACGTTGGGTCTCAAGAGGGAGTGGGGTGTGTGGATGGCGGGGGGTGTCAAGGAGAGCCCCCTCCCTCCCATTTACTTCCAGGTTTGAGATTGAAATTGAGCCCATCTTTGGGATCTTGGCTCTGTACGACGTGCGGGAGAAAAAGAAGGTAGGAGCCCCTTTTTTCTCTTTCCTCCCCTTCCTCCTCCTTGTTGGGGGGCTGTGGGCTTCCTAGAGGTGGTGGCCCAGCTGCCTCTGGTGTCCCCAGATCTCAGAGAACTTCTACTTCGACCTGAACTCGGACTCCATGAAAGGGCTGCTTCGGGCTCATGGCACCCACCCGGCCATCTCCACGCTGGCCCGCTCCGCCATCTTCTCCGTGACCTACCCCTCGCCTGACATCTTCCTGGTCATCAAGGTGCCTGCTGGGGCTGGGCAAGGGGGTGGTAATGGTGAATGTCACTGGTTCAGTCCCTGGCTTCACAGAATGAGACAGATACATCACCAAGGAGGGTAATGAGGGCTGGTGTGGGAGAAACACAGGCAGGGAGGAGGCCCCTGACCCAACTCAGGTGCGGAGAAATCACTGAGAGCTTCCAGGTGGAGGCAACAGTTCAGCTGAGAACTATAAGTGGGCAGCCTGGGGAGAAAAGCAATCCCTGGGCACACGTAACAGCTTGGGGGTCCTCGGAGGTGGGTGAGACACTATTGGGAAGTTTGTGGACAGATGAAAGACCTAATTGGCACCCTCATTTGAGACTTTCTGTTTCTGGGAGTGAGGTCAAGTTTCTTTTCTCAAAATCTTCAATTAGGTAGCAATGATGAAATGAATTCAGTGTCCACAGGCAGGTGCTGCTACCGTCACGCTTCACAGGAATTCCTCCTTCAGTCCTCACCACAGGCCCCAAGGTGGAGGGGTGCATGGCTCCCATTTTCCCCAATGGGGAAACCGAAGCACAGAGTAGGTAGGGTCCCACTGCCCAGGGTCCCACAGCCCCTGAATTGTCAGGATTGGAGTCTAGGCTTCATGGCTCAGAGCCATGCCCAGAGTGGCCTCTGTTTACACTAACGAAAAAAAAAAATTAGGGAAGGCCAGGCATGGTGGCTCATGACTGTAATCCCAGCACTTTGGGAGGCTGAGGTGGGAGACTCTCTTTAGCCCGGGAGTTAGAGACCAACCTGGCCAACATGGTGAAACCCAGTCTCCACTAAAAACAGAAAGTGGCCAGGTGCGGTGGCTTGTGTCCGTAATTGCAGCTACCCAGGAGGCAGGAGAATAGCTTGAACCCAGGAAGCGAAGGTTGCAGTAAGCTGAGATCCCACCATGTACTTCACCCTGGGCGACTGAGGAAGACTCTGTCTCAAAAAAAAAAAAAAAAAATTAGGGCAAGACTGGGGCATGATGGTTCATGCCTTGAATCCCAGCACTTTGGGAGGCAGAGGCGGGGGGATCACTTGAGCCCAGGAGTTTGAGACCAGCCTGTGCAACATAGCAAGACCCCTGTCTCTGTATAATAAATGCATGCATACATAAATGTAAATAAATAAGTAAATGTAGGGAAAATATCACCAGCTAAAGGTGGGCTTAGAGTTTGCCGGTGGATCTGAAGAATGGGAGGGAGTAGCCACCAGGCAGGCCAAGCACTAACCCTTGATCCCAAGGACAATGGGAGCCATGGGAGGTGTTGGAGCAAAGGCCTTCATATAATAGGAGTGTCTGAGGGCCCATGATGGGTCCAGGACGCTGGGGAGCCGGGAGGAGGGGACAGAGGGTTTGGGCAGTGCCTCGCTGGAATCATTCATCGGCCCCGCAGCTGGAAAAGGTGCTTCAGCAAGGGGACATCAGTGAGTGCTGTGAGCCTTACATGGTGATGAAAGAAGTGGACGCCGCCAAGGTAAGCGTGTGGAGGCTGAACTGGGGGCAGGGTAGATCCCTGACTCAGCAGTCCTGGGATGCTGAGAGGGCAGGGGATGGGGATCTCCCCATAGAACAAAGAGAAGCTAGAGAAGCTGCGCCTGGCTGCCGAGCAGTTCTGCACCCGCCTGGGCCGCTACCGCATGCCCTTCGCTTGGACGGCGGTGCACTTGGCCAACATCGTGAGCAGCGCTGGGCAGCTGGACCGGGACTTGGACTCGGAGGGCGGTGAGGAGGCGGGGCTAGGGGCGGGGCTAAATGGTGGGGCTGCCCGACCTGGGGCGGGGCTACGGGGCCCGGGGGTGCGCCCTCTGCTGGCCGAACTGTGCCGCCCCTGGGTCTCCCAATTTCATCTCGGTCCCCCGTTTGTCATTGTCACTGTCTCCTCTAGAGCGCCGGCCAGCCTGGACAGACCGCCGCCGTCGGGGACCCCAGGACCGGTCGAGCAGCGGGGACGATGCCTGCAGCTTCTCTGGCTTCCGTCCGGCCACACTAACTGTCACAAACTTCTTTAAGCAGGTGTCCTACCCTGGTGCCAGGGACTCCCCCATTCCCCACTGGCCACATCATCCCTGGGGACCCCTAGCCCCCTGGCCCAGTTTGACGGCAGCGGGTCCCATGTAGGAGGCTGAACGACTCAGCGATGAGGACCTCTTCAAGTTCCTGGCTGACATGAGGCGCCCATCGTCCCTGCTGCGGCGACTTCGTCCTGTGACTGGTACGTGGCACACCCTGTCCGTACACAAGATGTGTACACTCTCAGTCACTCAACAGACCTACACCGACAGCACCTACTGTGCCAGGCACCAAAACCCAACAATGACCGTGATGGACAAATCCCTGACCTCAGGGGCTGGCTGCACCTGCTAATGGGGACCACAGATGAGAAGCAGAGATGGATATCCCATCAGTGGGGGGCTAATAGCAGGGGACAGGCAGGGGTCCTGGGGACAGAACTGATCAAATGTAGGGGTAAGGCCAGGGTGCAGTGGTTCAAGCCTGTAACCCCAACCCTCTGGGAGACTGAGGCAGGAGGAGGATCATTTGAGCCCAGGAGTTCAAGACCAGCCTGGGGGCCAGGTGCAGTGGTGCATGCCTGTAATCCCAGCACTTTGGGAGACCGAGGCAGGTGGGTCACCTGAGTTCAGGAGTTTGAGACCAGCCTGGCAAACATGGTGAAACCCCTTCTCTACTAAAAATATAAAAATTAGCTGGGTGTGGTGGCTCACACCTGTAATCCCAGCTACCTGGGAGGCTGAGGCAGGAGAATCACTTGAATCTAGGAGGCAGAGGTTACAGTGAGCCAAAATCTCCAGCCTGGCAGAGGTTGCAGTGAGCACTCCAGCCTGGGCAACAGAGAGCGACTTCACCTCAAAAAAAAAAAAAAAAAAAAAAAAAAACAGAAAAATGTAGGGCAAGAGACAGCAGAGTTGAGGGCAATTTCTGTCCCTGGCATCTGAGGTACACAGCCCCAGTCCCCAGAGAACACTGTGGGAGACTCTGCCAGAGGGTGGGCTGGGCCAGGAGGCTCCCAGGCAGGTGCAAACCGGTTCTTCCCTCCCCAGCCCAGCTCAAGATCGACATTTCTCCAGCTCCTGAAAATCCCCACTTCTGCCTCTCCCCTGAGCTGCTTCATATCAAGCCCTACCCGGACCCCAGGGGCCGGCCCACCAAGGAGATCCTGGAGTTCCCTGCCCGAGAAGTCTACTCCCCCCATACCAGCTACAGGTACGGCCTCCAGGGCCCAGCTGGCCACCTAATGGGGGGTAATTCCTGCATCATGCTGGGTGGGGTCTCCCAAAGCTGAGTACACACATAGATACCCCGAGTGAGATGCCACGACTCTGCTTTAATGAGGGGCGTATAGCCATGAAAGGGTACATGTCCTTCCTCCACCCCTCCGCAATGGGACAACGTCCTCCACCTTTGTCCCCACCCACGTCCGTCTCTGCTCTGTGCTCGGAAGTGGGGCCCGGCGCCCTGGCTGATCGCAGTGGACAGGCAGTTCCTCCCTGCAGAGGGGCCTCATGGGGCACGGCAGTGTCCATTGCAGCATGACTGGTCCTCAGTTCCATCCAGGCAGGTTCAAGCTGGGAGCGCTGCTGTGTGGAGTCTGGGAAGGGAGATGTGGCTCAGCCCAGGCGAGGGGTCCCCTTTCCAGCTGCCCTGTGTGCCCCCAATCCAGCTGCCCCTCCTGCCAAAGTCCCACCAGGCTCACCTCTCCTGGATCTGTCGCAGCCTGTGCTGCTGTGCCACCATCTCCCGCCTCTGCCGCTGCATGTGGCCTGCGAGGGCCCACAGGATATGGCTCTGCTTGTCGGCGTGAGCCTGTGGGGGTCAGAATGCAAACTTCAGCTGGCGGCCACCTCACTTCCCATCCCCTGGCCCCCTTCCCAGGCCCCCCTATTGTATGTTTGACCCAGCAAGTCATCAGTGCTCTTTGGCCTCAATTTCCCTATCTGTAAAATGGGGATTAAATAGGACTTCTTCATAGGGTGGTGGTCAACATCATATGGATTATTAAAGGGCATAGAACAGTGCTGGGTACTTACTGGGTACTCGCAAAATGTTACCAGTTTCTCTAGTAGTAAGAATTTATTGGCTGGGCACAGTGGCTCACGCCTGTAATCCTAGCACTTTGAGAGGCCGAGGCAGGCAGCTCCTTTGAGGCCAGGAGTTTGAGACCAGCCTGGCCAACATGGTGAAATCCTGTCTCTACTAAAAAATACAAAAATTAGTTGGGCGTGGTGGCGCATGCCTGTAATTCCAGCTACTTGGTAGGCTGAGGAAGGGGAATCACTTGAACCCAGGAGGTGGAGGTTGCCGTGAGCCAAGATTGCGCCACTGCACTCCAGCCTGGGTGACAGAGTGAGATTCCATCTCAAAAAAAAAAAAGAAAGAAATTGGTCAGGCATGGTGGCTCATTTACCGATAAACCCAGCACTTTGGGAGGCTGAGGCCGGCAGATCACGAGGTCAGGAGATCAAGGCCATCCTGGCTAACAGGGTGAAACCCCATCTCTACTATAAATACGAAAAATTAGCTGGGCATGGTAGTGTGTGCCTACAGTTCCAGCTACTTGGGAGACTGAGGCAGGAGAATCGCTTGAACCCGGGAGGCGGAGGTCACAGTGAGCTGAGATCATGCCACTGTACTCCAGCCTGGGTGACAAAGCGAGACTCCATCTAAAAAAAAAAAAATTTATTCAGCACCAACTGTGCCCATCCCATGCTGGATATTTTACCTGCACTGAGTACCTGGCTCTACTGGGAGATATGAGGTGTTGCCCTTATTTGCAAATGGGGAAACTGAGGCACACAAAAGGACATGGGTTTTGTCCGGGGATATGCAGGGTAGGGGCCACGGAGCTGAGAGGCTGATCTGGGAAATCTTTGGGACTCAAGGTGCAGAAGCAAGTTCTGGCCAGGAATCAGGGTCTCAGCCCACTAGGGCTGGGGGAGCCCCTTACCTTTAAGGCCTCCAGTTCTTCGTAGGCATGCCCCAGCCAGGCACTCCTCAGCTGGGCTTCTAGTTGTCGCACACCGTCTTGTAGAACCTTCTGTGCCTGGGCCACCTCCCCCAGCACCTCAGCTGTGGCCTCTGCATGCAGCTGCAGAATATCCTCCTCCTTCTGCTTAATAAACAGTGGGTCACTAGTAGGATGACCAACTCATCTTTGTGTACCCAAGACTTGCCGGATTTTATCACTGAAAATCTTGTATCCCGGGAATCCCCTCAGTCCTGGGCAAACCAGGATGACTGGTTACCCTAGACATAAACTCCACTTTGGACTCCTGGCCACCCCGCAGTGTCCCAGCTACAGTACCCACCTGAGTCTCCAACAGGCTTACTCGAAGTTCCTGGGCTGCCTCCCGGCCCTGGCTGACCTCCTGCCCCAGGAGTTCCACTGTGCGGCCATAGAGACCGAGGTTGCTCCTGGCCTTGGCCAGCCGTGTCTCCGTGGTCCTGTACACACCATTGAGGGCCTGACCCAGCTGCAGGGTCCCGTGGAAGAGCAGGGTCAGCTCCTCATGGCGTGCCAGTTCTGTGCCGCCCCCAGGGGCCACTGAGGCAGGCCGGGCTACCATTGCCAGGGCCCACAGGAGGCACAGAGCGAGCACTGGCATGACGGAGGGTCTGAGTGTGTAGCCACAGCACTGCCACCGATGCCTTTTATGCCCCACACCCCGCCAATCCCCGGTCAATCATTAACTGGCCAGCCGGGTGCCCCACGTTGCACAAGGGCCTGGCGGTGGTGCGATAGTTGCATCAGGCAAATGTCCGGCTGGGCCACGCTGGGATCACGCTTCCTGGGGCTCAGGGCCAGGTGTGGGTGAGGGGCACTGGGAGAGGACGGGCTCCAGACCCTGCTGGGAGTTGCTGAGACTTACCATGCTGAGACTGTTTCTCCCTCTATGAATAGGCATCACAATGATGACGGTCATAATGGTAAAGAATTTATAAGTACTGATGGTTTGCCCAGAGCTGTTCAGCTGCCATTACAATATCTGCTCTTGTTCCCTCCCACACATTTGCCACACTGCGGGGGCTTTTATTGGCCTGGTTCGTGGCCAAGGGAGCAGGTGCAGGTGGCGGAGACTTTCCCAAGGTCACGCAGCCTGACCCAAACCCTGCATATGCCTGGATCACCACTGACTGCCATTTTACTCCCTGGGTGATTGTGCAAGTGCCTCAGTTTCCCTGCTTGTAAAATGCTGGTGATGTTTGTCCTGCCTTGTGAGCTACCTGTAAGAAGTAAATGGGTTATTTCATGTTGAGTGCTTAGGACGGAGCCTGGCACACAGTAGGTGCATTTAGTGTATTGTAGTAGTAGTGTTTGGTGCAATTATTGTCATTGTTGTTATTTTATCCTCATCAGTATCATTACACAGGCTCAGCTGTGTATAATGGAGTGCCCATTATACACCCAGGGAAACTGAGGCCCAGAGAGGGGCCAAGGCATGTACAGAGTTGCCCCTGAGGGAAGGAGGCAGGACTCTGACTCTGGCCTCAGTTTCCCCACCTGAGAAATAGGCCTCATGACCCTAGTGACCTCCTGAGGGAAGGGCAGTCAGGCCCCTGAGTGCAGCTTAGGCTTGACCACTGGCCACATGAGCGACCTTGGAACTCTGGCCCTGAGTGCCTCGCTGTTCTCTGCCTTCTGTGTATCACTGTGCCCATGAGTGCCTCCAATGTGCCTCTATTCCCTCCCTCTACCACGTTGTCCCCAGTCTGTGTTTTGAGGGTGCTCACTTGTCCCCCACCCTCTGCCCTCTGTCCTATCTCCTGCCTGATGCCTGTATTACCTCCTGCCTGGTCCTCAATGCCCCAGCCTCGTGACCCACTCTCCCCGGACAGTCTGTGCTCCCAGCCAGCCTTGTTCCATCAGCCCAGCTTTGTATGTGTGCACCTTCAGGGGCCCTGTCCCTCTGATGCCCCCATCCTGTCCCCCACAGGAACCTGCTGTATGTGTACCCGCACAGCCTCAACTTCAGCAGCCGCCAGGGCTCCGTGCGCAACCTCACCGTGCGAGTGCAGTACATGACGGGCGAAGACCCCAGCCAGGCCCTGCCGGTCAGTGGCTGTGCCCCAGGGAAGCGGGGCAGGGCATCCCCCGTGGGTCCCTCATGCATCCACTCCCCCAGGTCATCTTCGGCAAGTCCAGCTGCAGTGACTTTGCCCGTGAGGCCTTCACACCGGTGGTCTACCATAACAAGTATGTAGGGACATGAGGACCTTGGGGGCACCATGGAGGCAGGAAGAGTCCCTTACATAGACACAAAGGGCAGCACTGATGGGAATACAGGACAAAGGGAGGAGGAGGCTCCCAGAGTGCTAATAAGGGAAACTGAGGCAGAGAGCAGGAACAGTGGAGCCCACAGCAATGAGGGGGTGGCGCGGCAGAGGCAGCGGGGCAGACAGTGGGGACCCTAGCCCCCTGCAGATCCCCCAGCCCGATTCCACCAGGTCTCCCGAGTTCTACGAGGAGTTCAAGCTGCGACTTCCGGCCTGCATGACGGGGAACCATCACCTGCTCTTCACCTTCTACCACGTCAGCTGCCAGCCCCGGCCGGGCACCGCCCTGGAGACGCCCGTGGGCTTTACTGTGAGCTGTCCCCTCCCTCCCTCCCCCGGAGCCCTCCTCGTCCCCAAGCCTGGCCACAGACCTGACCCCCAGCCTCTCCCCAGTGGATCCCACTGCTGCAGCACGGCCGCCTGAGGACCGGCCCCTTCTGTCTCCCGGTGTCCGTGGACCCGCTGCCACCCAGCTATTCTGTGCTCACACCTGACGTATGTGCCCCAGAGCTCCTGCCTGCCAATGCACAGTCCCAAGAAGCCCTCCCAAGTCACCTGCCTTCCTTCCTGTCCATCCGAGAGGCTGGTTGTCCTCTACTGCATAGCTTATCATCCCCGTTAATGCCTCGCTGTTAAGATGGCAGGCACGTCCACGAAGATTCCCATCACCTCTCTGCTCCATTCCCACTTTAACCACCTGATCGCTGTCCCGGCCCCTTAACACCTTACCATTCCCCACGAGTACACCATCATTAATGTCCCAAGGCCGTGAATCTACCTATGCCATCTCCTGACCTATGCAATGATTATTCATTCACCCTGTGTCTCCGTTCTCTGTCCCCCTCCTTGGCATGTGGGTTTCCAGCCTGCCCCGTGGACCCCCTCAGTCTCCTGGGACCAGGGCTGGGGCCAGGGTGCTCGGCTGCACACCCCCCCCCCAGCCTGGGCTACACTCCAGCTGCAGTGTTGCAATGGCTGGGGCTGCTGGGTGACCTGATCAGTCGGGGAGGGTGACCAGTGCCCACCCGGTGCCTCCCTCCCACAGGTGGCGCTGCCGGGCATGCGCTGGGTGGATGGTCACAAGGGCGTGTTCAGTGTGGAGCTCACTGCTGTGTCTTCTGTGCACCCCCAGGTACGGGGTGGGACGGGAACCCAGGAGTCCTGCCCTGCTCACCCTTGCCTGTCCTAGGATTGAGTAACAGTTGCCAGTGGTGAAGTCTGGCCTCACACAGTGGACGTGACTTTGGTCAGCTGGTCCCAGCTTACAGGGAATCTGCTGATTCAGGCGGGGGTGATCTTCATCCCCTGGGGCCCCACCCTGCTAACCCCACATCCCTACCCAGGACCCCCACTTGGACAAGTTCTTCACTCTGGTGCACGTCCTGGAGGAGGGGGCCTTCCCATTCCGGCTCAAGGATGCTGTGCTGAGCGAGGGTAATGTGGAACAGGAGCTGCGGGCCAGTCTTGCGGCCCTGCGCCTGGCCAGCCCCGAACCCCTCGTGGCCTTCTCCCACCACGTGCTGGACAAGCTCGTGCATCTGGTCGTCAGGCCTCCCATCATCAGTGGCCAGATTGGTGAGTGACTTTGGCCCCAGATCTGTCTCTCCTTCCAGCACATGGCTTCTCCATCCCGAGGAGCTCTTCTATAAGCCCGTTTAGCTCTCTGGCCATTTACCTTACCTGAGAAGTGACCCCCAGCCCCCTTCACCCAGAGAAGGTCTTCTGTGACCCTTTAATGGGGTCATGATCCCTCGAATCCTGATGTCTCTATATTTGGAAAGTGGGCGGGGAGGGGAGAGGCCTTGGGCCCTGGAACTTGACCTCTGCTTGCCCCACAGTGAACCTGGGCCGTGGAGCCTTTGAAGCAATGGCCCATGTAGTCAGCCTTGTCCACCGGAGCCTGGAGGCAGCCCAGGATGCCCGCGGCCACTGCCCACAGCTGGCTGCCTACATTCACTATGCCTTTCGACTGCCTGGCACTGAGCCCAGCCTCCCGAGTGGTGAGTGTTTGTGGGAAACCCTGGGAGACAAGAACTATCTGGGAGAAGAGGCCAGTTGTGGTTCATGCCTGTAATCCCAGGACTTTAGGAAGCTGAGGTGGATGGATCATTTGAGGTCAGGAGTTCAAGATCAACCTGGCCAACATGGTGAAACCCTGTCTCCTAAAAATATAAAAATTAGCCAGGGCCAGGCATGGTGGCTCATGCCTGTAATCCCAGCACTTTGGGAGGCTGAAGCAGGTGGATCACTTGAGGAGTCAGGAGTTTGAGACCAGCCTGGCTAACATGGTGAAACCCTGTCTCTACTAAAAATACAAAAATTAGCTGGTCGTGGTGGTGAGTGCCTGTAATCCCAGCTACTAGGGAGACTGAATCACTTGAACCCAAGAGGCGGACATTGCAGTGAGCCAAGGTCATGCAGCTGCACTCCAGCCTGGGTGACAGAGTGAGACTCCATCTCAAAAAAAAAAAATCAGTCAAGCCGGGTAGCACACATCTGTAGTCCCAGCTACTCGAGAGGCTGAGGCAGGAGAATTGCTTGAACCTGGGAGGCAGAGGTTGCAATGAGCCGACATCAAACCACCGCACTCCAGCTTAGACGACAAGAGCAAAACTCTGTCTCAACACAATAATAAGAGTCAGGGTCTTACTCTGTTGGCCAGGCTGGAGTGCTAGAGTGCAGCGTCATGACCATAGCTCACTGCTGCCTTAGACTCCTGGGTTCAGGTAATACCATTGCCTCAGCCTCTCCGAGTAGCTGGAACCACAGGCATGCACTGCAATGCCTGGATAATTTTTTCATTAATTTTTTGTAGGAACAGAGTCACGCGATATTGGCCTGGCTGGGCTTGAACTCTTGGGCTCAAGCAATCCTCCCGGCTCGGCCTCCCAAAGTGCTAAGATTGTAGGCATGAGCCGCTGTAAAACTATCCTCAGTTTTTCAATACCCCCCACATCTTTGTGAGGCAGCAGCTGTTATACCCATTTTATAGATGAGGAACTTGGAGGCTCAGAGAAGAAAAGTGATTTTGCAAAGATGGGCTGAGTAGGAAGGGACTGAGAGGCATCACATCAGGTGGGTGGGTGGTTGACCCTATTCATTCCATCCTCAGGGGCCCCTCCAGTGACAGTACAGGCTGCCACACTGGCCCGTGGCTCTGGTCGCCCCGCAAGCCTCTACCTGGCCCGTTCCAAGAGCATCAGCAGTAGCAACCCCGACCTTGCTGTGGCCCCTGGCTCTGTGGATGATGAGGTTTCCCGCATCCTGGCCAGCAAGGTAGGGCAACAGGGGCCCTGGAATCTCCAGCCTCAATGGTTGTGGCTGCCACCCGGGTGGGCGAAGAATCTCTGTTGATGAGGCATGGGAAACAAGAGACGGTAACATGGATGGAGGCTTAACTCTGGGCAGTAGAGTTGGGCTGGGCTGTCACAGGCTGTGGCGTATGGGTCAGACTTTGTACTGAATTCTGTACTTCATGACTGACCCGAGGATGGGTGGTGGAACTTGGCGTGGCTGAACAAAGAGCGGCATGTACCTAGTGTAGTAGGTGCATATACACATTCACCCCACGCATACGCCTGCACGGGTGCGTATACACATTCACCCCAAGCATACGCCTGCACGGGTGCGTATACACATTCACCCCACGCATACGCCTGCACGGGTGCGTATACACATTCACCCCACGCATACGCCTGCACGGGTGCGTATACACATTCACCCCACGCATACCCCTGCACGGGTGCGTATACACATTCACCCCACGCATACCCCTGCACGGGTGCGTATACACATTCACCCCACGCATACCCCTGCACGGGTGCGTATACACATTCACCCCACGCATACCCCTGCACGGGTGCGTATACACATTCACCCCACGCATACCCCTGCACGGGTGCGTATACACATTCACCCCACGCATACCCCTGCACGGGTGCGTATACACATTCACCCCACGCATACCCCTGCACGGGTGCGTATACACATTCACCCCACGCATATGCCTGCACGGGTGCGTATACATATTCACCCTATACTTGTATGTACATGGGTCCATGTACACATTCACCTCATGCATATATATATACAGGTGTGTATACACATGCATCCCATGCACAGATGGACAGGGGTGTGTATGCATGCACCCATGCACACATATACACAGGTATGTATAGGCATGCACCTGATGCACTTACATACATGTGCACATTTTTCAGGATTTTATGTGGGTGCACACGTGAGCACATGTATGGTCCAGAACTGTGTTCATGCTTGGTGTTTCATGCTGCTTTCCCTGCCCTCCACTGGGGATGCTACCACTTCTCCGTGTATCTCCAGGGCATCGATCGCTCACACTCCTGGGTGAATTCTGCTTATGCTCCAGGAGGCAGTAAGGCTGTGCTGCGGCGGGCGCCCCCTTATTGTGGGGCCGACCCCAGACAGGTGCCCTTCCTACCTGTTCCTGCACTCATGTGACACCACCTCAGCATGAGCTCCTCTCACCTCACATTTTTGGCTGCATCTGACTAACCTCAGGGGGCTGCCTGAAGGAGGTGGCAGACCCATCTCCTGCCTTTGTTTGGGGCTGAGAAGTCTGTGTTTAGACGAACTGGGTCATCTTAACTGGCCTTTTGCTGCCACATAGGCCACAGTCTCAGGGAGAGACGGAAGGCACAGGGGTGAAATGCAAATAGCATGCAAATGAACTGCCAATCCAGTCACCCATCACCTCACTGCCCTGCATGGCCTGTTCACCTCCCTTTAATCCACCCCGTTCATGAGACTCTCAAAGGGCTGGAATTGAGCCTCTTGGCTTCCCTATCCCGTTTTAGACAAAGAGCTCCCCTTACCCTGCCTTTTTCCAGGTACCTGGTGTGGTTGAGGGTGGGTTTTGCCTTCAGACAGACCTGGCTTCAAGTCCTAGCTCTGCTGTGAGCTCACCCTGTGCTCTGAGCAATTGCATGTATCTTCCTGAGCCTCAGTTTCCTCATTTTGTAAAATGAAAATAACACTCCAAATTTTCAGATGCAGTTTGGGCTCACTAAAGTGTCCCCCCAGCAGTCCTGAGCCTGTGCTGGAGTTAGGGCTGAGGACACTGCCAGCGGGATTTTGTTGGGATGATAGATTCTTGGTCTGGCCTTGACCCTGAGCTTCTAGCTAGCTGGAGAAAGAGACATGGATCAAACAAATGGATAAGCGTATAATCACACAGCGTGGAAAGGAAGCAAATAGTACCCGAAGGCCAGCTTCCCTCTGCTTGGTCTTGGGGGCCTCTCCACGGGGGAAACATTTTTTGCTGGGACCTGAAGGGCAAGATAGAGTCAGCTAGGGAAGGGTGGGTGGGTGTGGGTATTCCAGGCAGAGGGAAAGGCACATACAAATATTGGGACCAAGGTCAGAGGGCCATAGGCAGGGAGAGGAGGCCACAGGACTTGTGTCCTTACACACTTGGCCCTAGGGCCTATTCCAGCGCTGTGCCCATCACCAAGGCAACCTGTACCCTACGATAGGCCCAGGGGACCGTTAGCAGAGCAAGCAGGGGGGCCTTAGAGCAGTCATTTCCTTGGATTGCTGGGAATCTGGAAATCTGGGTGACATGAAGCCTGGGCCTTTTCAATGGAAGGCCCTCCTGGTGCACACTGAGCAGTCAGGGCATGGCTGGGGCTGGGGTAGCTGGAGAGAGCCCTCAAGTGTCAGAGTAGGTCCCAGGGCTGGGTCAGCTCTGTCATCAGACCTCTTCTTCCTGCGAGCAGCCTCACCTCCCAGCCAGCGAAGGAGGAAGCAAGAGTGGAGCTTGAACAACTCTGCCCAAACACATTTCACAGTTGGGCACTGAGGCTCAAGCCAGGCTCGGACAGGCTCGGACAGGGCCAGGCTTAGACCCTCGGGCTCTCCCTGCTTTTCCCGGCACCTCATCCACATCTCACCTCCTCCATCCTCATCTCACCTCCTCCGTCCTCATCTCACCTCCTCCGTCCTCATCTCACCTCCTCCGTCCTCATCTCACCTCCTCCGTCCTCATCTCACCTCCTCCGTCCTCATCTCACCTCCTCCGTCCTCATCTCACCTCCTCCGTCCTCATCTCACCTCCTCCGTCCTCATCTCACCTCCTCCGTCCTCATCTCACCTCCTCCGTCCTCATCTCACCTCCTCCGTCCTCATCTCACCTCCTCCGTCCTCATCTCACCTCCTCCGTCCTCATCTCACCTCCTCCGTCCTCATCTCACCTCCTCCGTCCTCATCTCACCTCCTCATCACCTTGTGTTTAACCCTCTGTGTCCACACACCCTCCTCCCCCTCTGCACCCTCCTCTGTCCACTATGCTTACTAACTGGGTCACACTCTGCCCCTCGTCCACATTCACCCTCACCTCCTCTGGCCACACACATTCTTGCTGTCTACATTGATTTCATCTCCTCTGCCTTCACCCCACCTGCCATGCGCCCATTCCCAGCCTTCATGTGTTCTCAGTCCTGCTCCATCCACACTCCTCCTGCCAGTTTTGGTCACACTGCTTTGTCACTCACCACCTTACTGTGTTTTCATTGTTATTCTCACCTCCTCCATCACATTCTTTTTTTGTGAGATGGAGTCTTGCTCTGTCACCCAAGCTAGAGTGCAGTGATACAGTCAGAGCTCGCGGCAACCTCCCAGTCCCAGGGTCAAACAATCCTCCTGCCGTGGTCTCCTGAGTAGCTGGGACTACAGGCACACGCCACCAGCATTTTTTTTTTTTTTTTGAGCCCAAGTTTCCCTCTTGTTGCCCAGGCTGGAGTGCAGTAGCACAGTCTCGGCTCACTGCAACCTCCGCCTCCCAGGTGCAAGCGATTCTCCTGCCTCCGCCTCCTGAATAGCTGGGATTACAGGCATGCGCCACCATGCCCGGCTAATCTTTTTGAATTTTTAGAAGAGACGGGGTTTCTCCATACTGGTCAGGCTGGTCCCAAACTCCTGACCTCAGGTGATCCACCCGCCTCAGCTTCCCAAAGTGCTGGGATTACAGGCATGAGCCACAGCGCCCAGCCTATTTTTGTTTATATATATAATTTGTATATATATATATATATATTTAGTAGAGTCAGTGTCTCACTATGTTGCCCAGGCTCGTCTTAAACTCCTGGGTTCAAGCAGTCCTCCTGCCTCAGCTTCCCAAAGTGCTGGGATGACAGGTATTGAGCCACCCTCCCAGCCTCACATTCCTCTCCCACACCCACACGCCTTGATCTTGACTCCTCAGCTGTCTCCAGCTCCTCTTTTGATTGTCCCTGCCCCCACTGCCCTGTCTACTCCCACAGCACCCTGGCCATGCCAAGCAGCCTCCCATACCCACACATGCTCGCCCATCTCATTCCTGCCTGCCCCCACTGCCCGTCCGTGGCCCCATCCTATCCTTGTGGAATCATTTCTTTCTTTCTTTTCACACTGACCCACCTCCTTTCCCCACTCCCCGTCTGCGTGGACACATCTCTCCAGCCATATAGCCCTCCCCTTCATCCACACTAACCCTCTCCTCGCCATCACATCCCATCGTAGGCCATTGACTGCATCTCTAGCCGAGCCTCCTCCTACCTCGAGGGCTCCTCCTCAGCCCCACCAGCCATCCAGCCGAGCCGCACTGTGCAGAAGGTAGTGGGGGGAGGGGTGGATGACTCCATTTGTGTCCCAGCCCCCAGCAAAGGGGTCCAGTGTTCCTCCCCCAACCAGAGCCCAGCAGGGTCCGGCGAGCCCAGGGAAAGGGCACGTCCACTCCTCTTGCCCCTCTCCTGCGTCACTCCTGCTGCACTAACCCAAGCCCAGCAGCTGCATCCTCCCCTGGCATGCCGTCCAGAGTGGGTACTGGAGGGGGTGGTGCCTGGCGCTCTGTGACCCCTGCCTGTGTCCCCAGCTGCTTCATGAGGAGCTGGCTCTGCAGTGGGTGGTGAGCAGCAGTGCAGTGCGCGAGGCCATCCTCCAGCATGCCTGGTTCTTCTTCCAGCTCATGGTGAGACCCCCTTCTCCCTGCCTGGTGGCAAGATACCCCCAAGAAGACCCCCTTCCCCTTTTTTTTTTTTTTTTTGAGACGGGGACTCGCTATGTTGCCCAGGAGGGAATGCAGTGATCCCACTATTGATCAGCATTGATCAGCGCAGGAGTTTTGACCTGCTCTGTTTCTGACCTGGGCGGGTTCATCCCTCCTTAGGCAGCCTGGTGGTCTCCTGCTCCTGGGAGGTCACCATATTGATGCTGAACTTAGTGCGAACACGCAATCGGCATAGCACACTGCAGCCCAGAACTCCTGGGTTCAAGCGATCCTCCAGCCTCAGCCTCCCGAGTAGCTTGGACTACAGGCACGTGCCACTGCCCCGGCATCCCTTCCTTTTTTAAGAGAGAAGCCCCCTGAGATTGCAGCTGAGATATTTGAGAAACAGCCCCAAGAGACCCATTTCCACTCCTAGAGAGATGAGAGGTACTTAAGGTGGTGTCTCCATGGAGAGACTGTACCTGAAACCCCCTTCAGCGAGAGAGAGAGCCCCCCCTTCCCTATGAGACTCTTTAGGGACAGAAACCGCTAAGAGACCCTGACCCAGACAGGAGACCTCCATCCTGCAAGAGAGATTCCTGGGAAGAAAGGGAAAGCTGTGCCGGGCATGGTGGCTCCTGCCTGTAACCCCAGCACTGTAGGAGGCTGAGGTAGGTGGATCACCTGAGATCAGGAGTTCAAGACCATCCTGGCCAACACAGTGAAACTCTATCTCTGCTAAAAATACGAAAGTTAGCCGGGCATGGTAGCATGTGTCTGTAATCCCAGCTACATGGGAGACTGAGGCAGGAGAATCGCTTAAACCCAGGAGGCAGAGGTTGCAGTGAGTCAAGATCATGCCACTGCATTCTAGCCTGGACAACAGAGTGAGACTCTGTCTCAACAACAAAAATGAAAGCTTTCTTTTTTTTTTTTTTTGAGATGGAGTCTCGCTCTGTTGTGCAGTCTGGAGTGCAGTGGCACAGTCTCAGCTCACTGCAGCCTCCCAGGTTCAAGCAATCCTCCTGCCTCAGCCCCCCTAATAACTGGGATTACAGGCACGTGTCACCTTGCCCGGCTAATTTTTGTATTTTGTTATTTCTTTCTTTCTTTTTTTTTTTTCTTTTATCCTGTCCCTCTAGAGAAAAGTTTTGTATTTTTAGTAGAGACTGGATTTTGCCATGTTGGCCAGGCTGGTCTCAAACTCCTAACCTCAGGTGATCTACCCACCTAGGCCTCCCAAAGTGCTGGGATTATAGGCATGAGCCACCACCCCCTTCCCAAGGGAAAGCTTTCTGATCAAGGTAGAGACATCCCTGAAACTCTTCAATAGGTGCATTGAATGCCCCCTTCCCAGGGCCTGCTGGCCATATCCCCTGAGCTCCCTTCAAGTCCAGTGCCTCTAGCCCTACCCTTTGTCCCACCTCTGGACTTTGCCCTGGTGAGACCTGCATAAGCCCCTCCCATACCCTCTCAGCCTTCCCACTCCTGTACTCCTGGGATGCTCACAGGATTGGCCCATGGCTTTGTCAAGCCCCAGCCACCCACATCCCTCAGGCCTCAACTTCTGCCTGCAGCTATGGAGCTCAAACGTACCTTCAGCCCACCTCCCTTGCTACTAAAGCCACGCCCCTTCTGTCAAGCCTCCTCCACGCACAGCCCTTCAAGCCCCACCCACAGCCCTCTCACCTTACCTCCAGGTGAAGAGTATGGCGCTGCACCTGCTTCTTGGCCAGCGACTGGACACACCCCGCAAGCTGCGCTTCCCTGGGCGCTTCCTGGACGACATCACTGCCTTGGTGGGCTCTGTGGGCCTGGAGATCATCACCCGTGTCCACAAGGTGGGAGATGTGGGGTCTCAATGTGGGAAGTAACCTCAGGGAGGACACAGCCAGCCAGGTGTGGGCACCAAGCCTGTCCAGTGCCTCCCGGCTGTAAGACTAAGAATCCACTTTGCCGGGGGCATCCGTTCATGTATTGTTTCTTGAGTGCCTGTGGTGTGCACAGCCCTGTGCTGGGTGTAGCAACATAACAATACACAAAACACCCAAATCCTTACCCTCATGGAGCTTTCAAGGGGTGAGCTGAAGAAAGTGAGGGATCATTCCATGGGATGTCTGGGGGAAGACCAATCCAGGCAGGAGGAATAGCAGATGCAAAGGCCGAGGCAGGACCATGCCTGGCGAATGGATGCCTAGATTGCCGTGGATGAGGAGGAAAATGGGGGTTGGTGGGCACAGGGACAGGGTAGACCCATTAGCCCTTAGCAGCCAGAGTATACAGCAAGTGCTCAATAAATGGATGTCGATGTTCTGAGACCCTGACAATGGACTTGTTCAGGCCCTGGATTACCAATTCCAATGCCCTTGAGGGCTAGAAGCCAACACTAATCATAATAGTAATAATATTGAGCTTTTTTTATTTTTTAATTTTTAAAAGCCAGTCAAATTTAGCAGTGGGGGGTTGTATACCAACTTTAGTGACACTGATGTTAATAGGTTCTGATAACCCACCACCATCGGACTAGCCAATAGTGAGCATTTATTGAGCACTTACTGCATATCTATAGCACTTTATCTGGATCGTGTCACAGAATTCTCACAACCTCACGAAGTTAGTATCGTATCGCCATTTTACTGATGGGGAAACCGAGGCATCGAATGGGTGAGGAGCTTACCCTTGAATTGCATGACTGACAAGGGCCAGAATGAGGTTTTGAATGTGAGCCACCAGCTCCAGAGCCCTTGCTGTCAATACAAATTTCAGTTGGGAAAGTGGGGGCTTATGGTGGACTAGAGAGCAGATGTCCCAGCTAACAGGGGCGACCATCACGCAGTCCAGCCAATGGAAACCCTGCAGGAATGCGGCTCAGCTGTGGCCAGCTTGGCTGTTTTTGGTTTTGGTTTTGAGGTAAGGTCTCTTTGCTCTGTCACCCAGGCTGGAGTGCAGTGGCATGATCATACTTCACTGGAGCCTCGACCTCCTGGGCTCAAGGGATCCTCCCTCCTCAGCCTCCCAAGTAGCTGTGACCAGAGGCACAAGCCACCATACTCAGCTATTTGTTTTTTATTTTTATTTTTTTTAGTAGAGTCAGGGTCTCACAATGTTGCCCAGACTGGTCTCCAACCCCTGAGCTCAAGGAATCCTCCCACGTTGGCTTCCCAAGGTGCTGGGATTACAAGCCTGAGCCACCATGCCTGGCCAGATTGTCTGGGGTTTCTTTGGGTGTGGTTTTATTTTTTATTTTATTTTATTTTATTTTATTTTATTTTTGAGACAGAGTTTTGCTGTTGTTACCCAGGCTGGAGTGCAATGGCATGATCTCGGCCCACCGCAACCTCCGCCTTCTGGATTCAAGCAATTCTCCTGCCTCAGCCTCTGGAGTAGCTGGGACTACAGGCACGCACCACCATGCCCAGCTAATTTTTGTATTTTTAGTAGAGACGGGGTTTCACCTTGTTGACCAGGATGGTCTCGATCTCTTGACCTCGTGACCCACCCACCTCGGCCTCTCAAAGTGCTGGGATTATAGGCATGAGCCACCGCGCCCGTGGTTTTTTGTTTTTATATTTGTTTTTGAGACAGGGTCTCACTTTGTTGTCCAGACTAGAGTGTGGTGGTGTGATCGTGACTCACTGCAGCCTCAAACTCCTGGGCTGAAGCAGTCCACCCACCTGAGCCTCCAGAGTAGCTGGGGCTACAGGTGCATGCTACCATACCCAGCTAATTCTTTTCCTTTCTTTCTTTCTTTTTTTCTTTTTGTAGAGACGGGGTCTTGCTATGTTACCCATGCTAGGAGATGGTCTGGTTTCTAAAGTGAAGTGGGGCCTCCGGATTTGAGGGGAACCTTCCAGATTTTTGAACTGGCATTCTGGCCCAGGTCAACCCTTGCACAATCCCACATGACCTCCAAGCTGGTCTCAAAGGTTCTGACCTTGTCTCACTGGAGCCTTCCCAGGGGCTGATCCAGATGGTGAGGAAATTAGCCCAACAAAGAGATCTAGGGAAGAACAATGCCCTTGAGAATCCACCTTTTTTTTTTTTTTTTTTTTTGAGATGGAGTTTTGCTCTGTTGCCCAGGCTGGATTGCAGTAGTGCCATCTCAAGTCACCGCAACCTATACCTTCTGGGTTCAGGCAGTTCTCCTGCCTCAGCCTCCTGAGTAGCTGGGACTACAGGCGTGCACCACCATGCCCGGCTAATTTTTATATTTTTAGTAGAGATGGGGTTTCACCATATTGGCCAGGCTGGTCTTGAACTCCCGACCAAGATGGTGCCATTGCATTTCAACCTGGGCACCAAGAGCAAGACTCATCTCAAAATAAATAATAAAACAAAATAAGTCGGGGGCGGTGGCTCATGCCTGTAATCCTAGCACTTTTGGAGGCTAAGGTGGGTGGATCACCTGAGGTCAGGAGTTCAAGACCAGCCTGGCCATCATGGTGAAACCCATCTTAAAAATAATAATAAAATAAAAAATAAATGATGCTGAGAGCGGATCAGTTAGGGCAGAGGCTAATTCGCTTCCAACTCACAAGTGATTTAAATAACCAAAGCATTAAGTAGGTTGTGGAGGTGTCACGGTGTGGGTCTGGCCCTGGCAGTTCACCAGCACGCATCTGCTTCTGCCGTGTAAGTGGCTGCCTCACTTTCCCCTCAAATCCCATTGGCCAGAATTGTTCATGTGGTTCCACTGCAAGGGAGGCTTGGAAATGTAGTCCCTCCCCAGCTCTGAACTCTAGACTAGAGAGGGCGAGAGGACCTTGCAGTAAGAGCTAAGCCCCTGTGAGGGCTGAGGTTTGGGGAGGAGGTGTGGATGTGTCAATTGACAGGTCCCTGTGTCCCCAGGATGTGGAGCTGGCCGAGCGCCTCAACGCCAGCCTAGCCTTCTTCCTCAGTGACCTTCTGTCCCTGGTGGACCGCGGTTTCATCTTCAACCTGGTCCGGGGCCACTGCAAGCAGGTAGGAGTGGGCAGGGTGGGGCAGGGTGGGGTGGGTGTGGCGTGGATGCTGGGTGGGGCGATGTTGACATCACTGCTGCCCGCCCCTCTCCTACAGGTGGCCACAAGGCTCCAGTCATCCCCCAATCCAGCTGCTCTGCTGACCCTGCGCATGGAATTCACCCGCATCCTGTGCAGCCACGAGCACTATGTCACCCTCAACCTCCCCTGCTGTCCCCTGTCACCCCCAGCCTCGCCCTCCCCCTCTGTGTCCTCTACCACCTCCCAGGTAGGCTGGCGTCTTTGACCTACCACCTCTCACCTCAGTCCATCTCATCGGGTTCCCTCATTTCTTCCCCTTTCACAGTGGGCCATTGCCTAGGTTAACTGATTCCTTATCATCAGGTTCCCTCATTTCCGCCCCTCTCACAGTGGGCCATTGCCTAGGTTAACTGATTCCTTATCATCAGGTTCCCTCATTTCCGCCCCTCTCACAGTGGGCCATTGCCTAGGTTAACTGATTCCTTATCATCAGGTTCCCTCATTTCTGCCCCTCTCACAGTGGGCCATTGCCTAGGTTAACTGATTCCTTATCATCAGGTTCCCTCATTTCCGCCCCTCTCACAGTGGGCCATTGCCTAGGTTAACTGATTCCTTATCATCAGGTTCCCTCATTTCCGCCCCTCTCACAGTGGGCCATTGCCTAGGTTAACTGATTCCTTATCATCAGGTTCCCTCATTTCCGCCCCTCTCACAGTGGGCCATTGCCTAGGTTAACTGATTCCTTATCATCAGGTTCCCTCATTTCCGCCCCTCTCACAGTGGGCCATTTCCTAGGTTAACTGATTCCTTATCATCAGGTTCCCTCATTTCTGCCCCTCTCACAGTGGGCCATTTCCTAGGTTAACTGATTGCTTATCATCAGGTTCCCTCATTTCTGCCCCTTTCACAGTGGGACATTGCCTAGGTTAACTGATTCCTTATGTTTGACTTTTTTTTTCTTTTTTTTGAGATGGAGTCTCACTCTGTCACCAGGCTGGAGTGCAGTGGCATGATCTCAGCCCACTGCAACCTCCACCTCCTAGGATCAAGCCATTTTCCTGCTCAGCCTCCCGAGTAGCTGGGACTACAGGCGCACACCACTACACCCAGCTAATTTTTGTATTTTTAGTAGAGATGGGATTTCACTCTATTGGCCAGGATGGTCTCAAACTCCTGACCTTGTAATCCACCTGCCTTGGCCTCCCAAAGTGCTGGGATTACAGGCGTGAGCCAACGTGCCCGGCCATGTTTGACTTTTTACCTCTAACCCTTCATCTCTCCTATCATTCTCAGCAATTTCCCAGAAGGACTTCTTTTTTTTCTCTTCTAATTAAAAGAACCAGAAAGACTAACTTCTGATTTCTCTCCCCTAAATCCTAACTCCCAGCCCAGTGTTTGATCCGCGATTTCTAAGTCCTCTGACTTTTGACCCCATTCCCTCTTACATCACAGATGGGTTAACCTCAGCCTCTCACCTCTGGCCTTGAAACCCATATCCACTGTCACCTCCAGATGACTTGACTTCAGTTTCTCATCTGTGGCTACTGGCACCATGATTTCTGTCACCTCTCAGATGGCTTTAATGGTGACCTCTCACCTCTGACCTTGACTGTTGGCATCCCCCATTTTCCCCCCACTCTCTGCAGAGCTCCACTTTCTCCAGCCAAGCCCCGGACCCCAAGGTGACCAGCATGTTCGAACTGAGTGGACCCTTCCGGCAGCAGCACTTCCTAGCTGGGCTCCTGCTGACGGAGCTGGCGCTGGCCCTTGAGCCCGAGGCTGAGGGGTGAGTAGAGGCCCTGTCTAGACTCAGGGAAGGTGGGACAGTCCAGGAGCCATGTCCATCCTGTCCTGAGCACCCCATTATCCCATAGGGCATCCCTGTTGCACAAGAAGGCCATCAGTGCTGTGCACAGCCTGCTATGCAGCCACGACACTGACCCCCGCTACGCTGAGGCCACTGTGAAGGCTCGTGTGGCTGAGCTGTACCTGCCACTGCTATCGATTGCACGGGACACCTTGCCACGGCTGCATGACTTTGCTGGTCAGTGGGCCAGGGGAGAATGTGGTCACATGATCCAGGGACTTGGTCACAGAAGGCACAGGATAGGAAAGGTGGGAGAACACAGTCAGGGGTACGAATATAGGCATTAGGATTAGCAGAGAAGTTTAAAGTACTGGGACAGACTAGTCAAGTCATAACCTCTCTGAGCCTTAGGTTTCTCCCCCGTAATGGGAACAGTAATAACACCAACTACTTCATAAGGTTATGTGAAAATGTGGGGGGCTGTAGTACTGATATATTTTCAGCCTACAATAGATGGGAGATGATATTGTACCATTTATTATTTTCTAAGAGCAGAAAGTGGGGAACATCCAGGTGAGAAAATGATTGGAGTTAATTGATTCACTCATTTTCAACAAACACTTATAGGTATTGTTGGTGCAGTATAATAGTTGGAAGCACAAAATTGGGATTTGTGGGTTGATGCCTTTCATCAGTTTGGGGAAATTCTCAGCCATTCTCTCTTGAATTTTTTTCTGCCTTATTTTCACTCTTCTCTCCTGGGACTCCAATTACATGTATATTAGGCCTTTTGATCACAGCACACATCTGTTATACCCTGTTCTGTTTTGTTTTGTTTTTTCATTCTTTCCTCTCTATAATTTAATAGAGAAATTTTTTGTTCACTGTGAGTTCACCACTTGTGGCTTCTGTTGTGCTGAGTGTCCCATTGACCCCATCCACTGAGTTATTTTTTTATTATTATTATTATTATTATTATTGATGGAGTTTCACTCTTGTTGCCCAGGCTGGAGTGCACTGGCGCAATCTCAGCTCACCACAACCTCCACCTCCTGGATTTAAGCAATTCTCCTGCCTCAGCCTCCCAAGTAGCTGGCATTACAGGCATGTACCACCATGCCTGGCTAATTTTTTTCTATTTTTAATAGAGACAGGGTTTCTTCATGTTGGTCAGGCTGGTCTCAAACTCCCAACCTCAGGTGATCCACTCACCTCGGCCTCCCAAAGAGCTGGGATTACAGGCGTGAGCCACCGCACCCAGCCCATTGGAGTTCTTAATTTCAGATATTGGGGGGTTTTTGCCATTGTAAAATATCCATTTGATTTTTTGGTAGATCCAAATTCCCTGTCGAAATTCTCCATCTTTTGTCTCATTTTTGCTCAACTTTTTTCTAATTTTAAAAGTTTCTGTTTGCTGACTTCCAGATTTGATCATCTATGTATCTGCTTCTGTTCTTTTTCTCTTTTATCCATCACATTTTCCTGCCTCATCACTTGCAGTTTTTTTAATTATATTCTGGGCATTGCATAGAAAAGATCCATAGGGATGAAGCAATGTCATCCTTCAGTGAGAAGTCTCCTTTTCCTCTCTTGGCAAAAAGGATAATGGGCTGATCACCTCAGTTCAATCAGGAATTGAGCTAGGCTGGACTAAGTTAAATTTTATTTAATTTTAAATAAAATTAAAAAGTTTATTTAATTAACTTTATTTAGACTCAGTCTACCTTTTGTTTCAGGAGACTCTAGGGCAAGATCTGCTATATATTTGTTGGCAACTTCTCCCTCCGTTAAGACTTTTTAGGAGAGAAAATGGGGGGTTATCTTGTTAAGAGCATAGATTTCAGAACCAGACTGTTGAGGATAAAATTGTAACTTTTGGGCTGGGCACAGGTGGTTCATGCCTGTAATCCCAGCACTTTGGGAGGCCAAGGCAGGTGGATTGCTTGAGGTCAAAAGTTCAAGACCAGCTTGGCCAACATAGAGAAATCCTGTCTCTACTAAAAATACAAAAAATTAGCTGGGCGTGATGGCGGGCACCTGTAATCCCAGCTACTTAGGAGGCTGAGACAGGAGACTCGGTTGAACCCCGGAGGCAGTGAGCTGAGATCATGCCATTGCACTCCAGTCTGGGCAACAAGAGTGAGACTCCATCTCAAAAAGCACAAAACAACAAAAACAAACAAACAAAAAACAATAAGCATTAGCTGGGCATGGTGGTGGGCACCTGTAATCCCAGCTACTTAGGAGGCCGAGGCAGGAGAATTGCTTGAACCTGGAAGATTGAGGTCGCAGTAAGCCAAGATCATGCCATCACACTCCAGCCTGGGTGATAAGAGCAAAACTCTATCTCAAAAAAAAGCATTGTAGCTCTTCCATTTACCTGCTATCTGACCCTGGGCAAGTAAGTTAACCTCTCTGTACCTGTTTCTTCATCCATAATGTGGGACTAATGAAAGTACTTATCTCCATAGGGTTGTTTTGATAATTAAGAGTTATTTTTTAGGCTGGGCATGGTGGCTCACGCCTGTAATCCCAGCACTTTGGGAGGCCAAGGCAGGTGACAAGGTCAGGAGTTCAAGACCAGCCTGACCAACATGGTGAAACCCCGTCTCTACCAAAAATACAAAAAAAAATTAGCCAGGCATGGTGGTGGGTGCCTGTAATCCCAGCTACTCAGGAGGCTGACGCAGAATAATCACTCGATCCTGGGAGGCAGAGGTTGCAGTGAGATCACGCCACTGCACTCCAGCCTGAGCGATAGAGCAAGACTCTGTCTTTAAAAAAAAAAAAAAAAAAAAACGAATTTTTGTTTTCCTCAAGCTGCTATGATTTGGAGGAGTGAATATTTTTAAGGTCCTAGAGCAGCACCTGGCACATAGGAGATGCTATATCAGTGCTGACTGATGCTATGGTAATAGCATCAAGGCCAGGCACGGTGGTTCACGCCTATAATCCCAGCACTTTGGGAGGCCGAGGTGGGTGGATCGCTTGAGTACAGGAGTTGAGGACCAGCCTAGACAACCTAGTGAGACCATGTCTCTATAACAAATACAAAAATTAGCTGGGCCTGGCAGCACACACCTGCAGTTCCAGCTTCTCGGGAGGCTGAGCTGGGAGGATCACTTGAGTTCAGGAGGTTGAGGCTGCAGTAAGCCAAGATTGCACCACTGCACTCCAGCCTGGGTGACAGAGTGAGATCCTTTCCGAAAAAGAGAAAATAAAATTGGCCAGGCACGGTGGCTTACACCTGTAACCCTGACACTTTGGGATGCCAAGGCAGGCAGATCATTCGAGGTCAGGAGTTTGAACCCGCCTGGTTAATGTGGTGAAACCCCACCTCTACTAAAAATACAAAAATTAGTCGGGCATGGTGGCGTGCACCTGTAATCCCAGCTACTTAGAAGACTGAGGCACGAGAATTGCTTGAACCTGGGAGGCACAGATCGCGGTGGGCCGAGATGGTGCCTCTGCACTCTGGCATAGGCGACAGAGCAAGACTCCATCTAAAAATAATAAGTAAAATAAGCGAGTTCCAGGAACAGACAACCAGAGACCCACTCTTGGGACTGTTGTGAGGGAAGACTTCTTTTTTTGTTCCCAAGACAAAGTCTCGCTCTGTTGCCCAGACTGGAGTGCGGGTGCAACGGTGCAATCTTGGCTCACTGTAACCTCCACCTCCTGGGTTGAAGCAGTTCTCCTGCCTCAGCCTCCCAAGTAGCTGGGATTACAGGCCCCAAAACCATGCCTGGCTAATTTTTTGTATTTTTAGTAGAGACAGGATTTCACCATGCTGGCCAGACTGCTCTCAAACTCCTGACCTCAGGTGATTCACCTGCCTCGGCCTCCCAAAGTGTTGGAATTACAGACATGAGCCACTGTGCCTGGCTGTGAGGGAAGACTTCTGAAATCTGAGATAAGGACAGCGTTTACCAAGGCTTTATCTCTCCCTCTGTCCTTCCCTGCCAGAGGTCCCAGGTCAGCGGTCAAGACTGGCCTCAATGCTTGACTCAGACACAGAAGGTGAAGGGGACATTTCGGGCACCATCAACCCCTCTGTGGCCATGGCCATTGCTGGTGGCCCCTTAGCCCCTGGCTCCCGGGCCAGCATCTCCCAAGGGCCACCAACGGTGAGTAGGGAGGCTTGTCCCCACAGATGTCATTCATTTTGAATGAGAGAAGCCATGTATCAAGATACAGATTGGGCCGGGTGCGGTGGTTCACACCTGTAATCCCAGCACTTTGGGAGGCCAAGGCAGGTGGATCACGAGGTCAAGCGATCAAGATCATCCTGGCCCCAACATGGTGAAACGCTGTCTCTACTAAAAATACAAAAATTAGCTGGGCGTGGTGGCGCGTGCCTGTAGTCCCAGCTACTCGGGAGGCTGAGGCTAGAGAATCATTTGAACCTGGGAGGTGGAGGTTGCAGCGAGCCAAGATGGCACCACTGTACTCCAGCCCGGCAACAGAGCGAGGCTCCGCCTCAAAAAAAAAATAAAGTACTGATTGGCCAGGATTCATCTCACATGGAGAAAATGGAAATTGACTTTGATTCCTCTCCGGCCCCAGGCTTCTCGGGCGGGCTGTGCCCTCTCTGCTGAGTCAAGCCGGACCTTGCTGGCGTGTGTGCTGTGGGTGCTGAAAAACGCAGAGCCAGCGCTCCTGCAGCGCTGGGCCACTGACCTGATGCTCCCCCAGCTGGGACGTCTCTTGGACTTGCTGTACCTCTGCCTGGCTGCCTTCGAGTACAAGGTTCGAGGGTGTGGGCAGGAGATGATGGAGGAGGCAGGCTAAGGATGTACTCAGGGCTGCAGGCTGAGTGGAAAGGGGTGGACTGTCTTTGTGCAGAGAACTCTGTGGGACTGAGAGTAAAGGGGTGGACTGTCTTTGTGCTGAGCCAAGGAATCAAGTGAGAAATGCCTTTGTAAATAGAATTTGGAATGTGGAGGCCAGGTATGGTGGCTCACGCCTGTAATCCCAGCACTTTGGGAAGCCGAGGCAGGTGGATCACTTGAGGTCAGGACTTCGAGACCAGCCTGGCCAACATGGTGAAACCCTGTCTCTACTAAAAATATAAAAACTTAGCCAGGCATGGTGGTGCATGCCTGTAGTCCCAGCTACTTGGGAGGGTGAGGCAGGAGAATCGCTTGAACCCAGGAGGCAGAGGTTGTAGTAAGCCAAGATTGCACCACTGCACTCCAACCTGGGCAACAGAGTGAGACTCCGTCTCAAAATAAAAAAAAGATCGGCCAGGTGCAGTGGCTCACGCCTGTAATCCCAGCACTTAAGGATGCCAAGGCTGGCGAACTGCTTGAGCCCACGAATTTGAGACCAGCCTGGACAGCATAGTGAAACCCCATCTCTACAAAATATACAAAAGTTAGCTGGGCATGGTGGTGCAAGCCTGTAGTCCCAGCTACAGAGGTGGCTGAGGGGCATCGCTCGAGCCTGGGAGGTGGAGGTTGCAGTGAGCCAACATCGCGCCGCTGTTCTTCAGGCTGGGCAACAGAGTGAGAAAGATTCTGTCTCAAAGAAAAAAAACTGGTAAAAATTTAGAGGAAAGAGGTAAACTGTCTTTAAGCACAGGAGCCTGGAGGTGAGAAACAGCACAAAGAAAAAGATGGGGCGAGGCCGGGCACGGGTGGCTCACGCCCGTAATCCCAGCACTTTGGGAGGCTGAGGTGGGCAGATCACGAGGTCAGGAGACCATCCTGGCCAACATGGTGAAACCCCGCCTCTACTAAAAATACAAAACTTAGCTGAGCGTGGTAGCACCATGCCTGTAATCCCAGCTACTCGGGAGGCTGAGGCAGGAGAATCACTTGAACCCAGGAGGCAGAGGTTGCACTGAGCTGAGATTGCACCACTGCGCTCCAGCCTGGCAACAGAGTGAGATTCTGTCTAAAAAAAAGGGGGGGGGAAGGGCCAGCTCAGGTCCCACCGAAAAGAGCAGAGTCGACCTTGAACCCCAGTTCTCTGCCCTCCCAGGGGAAAAAAGCCTTTGAGCGCATCAACAGCCTCACATTCAAAAAGTCACTGGATATGAAGGCGCGGCTGGAGGAAGCCATCCTAGGCACCATCGGAGCTCGACAAGAAATGGTTCGGCGAAGTCGTGGTAAGAGGGTGACACATCCACATGTCCCCATCCCACCAGCTGCTCCCACCTTGTGTCAAGGGACCCCATGAATGGGGCTGTCCCTCGCTTACTTTCTGCCTCACTTTTCCGGGGGAGAAGTCCAGGCGTCATCACCGTACACATGGGCCTGTGCATCCCCATCTGTCACTCGTGTCTGCCCATGTGTGTCCACCGAGCAGGCTTCTGCTCCACCCAGTGTCCTCATGGGTCAGCCCACCCGAATATCTTCATGCCTGTGCATTTCTCCTGGTGTTCACATGTGCCCTGTGTTTTTACGCATCTGTGATCATGCGCCCACGCGCCTCAGAGAGGAGCCCATTTGGGAATCCGGAGAACGTGCGCTGGCGGAAGAGCATCACACATTGGAAGCAAACCTCAGACCGCGTGGACAAGTGGGTGTGGGTGGGAGGGAGTTTGCTGGGTTCAGAACGGTTCAGGCTGAGGAGGGAGGATCGCTTGAGTCCAGGAGTTCAAGACCAGCCTGGGCAACATAGTGAGACCCCTGTCTCTACAAAAAATTTTAAAATTAGCCAGGTGCTGGGTGCAGTGGCTCACAAATGTAATTCCAGCACTTTGGGAGGCCAAGGCGGGTGGATCACAAGGTCAGGAGTTCAAGACCAGCGTGGCCAATATGGTGAAACCCCATCTCTACTAAAAATATAAAAGTTAGCCAAGTGTGGTGGTGGGTGCCTGTAATCCTAGCTACTTGGGAAGCTGAGGCAGAGAACTGCTTGAACCCAGGAGGAGGATGGAGGTTGCAGTGAGCCAAGATTGCGCCACTGTACTCCAGCTTGGGCGATGGAGTGAGACTCTGTCTCAAAAAAAAAAAAAAAAAAAAATTAGCCAGGAATGGTGGCATGTGCCTGGTCCCAGCCACTCGCAAAGCTGAGATAGGAGGATAACTTGAGCCTGGGAGATTGAGGCTGCAGTGAGCTGTAATCACACCACTGCACTCCAGCCCGGGTAACAGAGTGACACCCTCTCTCAGAAAACAAAAAAAAACATACATACAAAAAAAAAAAAAAAACAGAACAGCTTCAAGGGAGCCAGCAGCCCCGGACTGCCAGGGGAAGGAGAGAGCTCAGCCATGGAATAGGATCTCACCCTGAGTGGGGCCCCAAGTCCCGCTTCCCCTTCCAGGACCAAGGATGAAATGGAACACGAGGCCTTGGTGGAAGGGAACCTGGCAACTGAGGCAAGCCTAGTGGTTCTGGACACACTGGAGATCATCGTGCAGGTAGGGCTTGATCCAGCATCTGCCTTGTGCTCTGAGCCCAGCTGCAGTGCTCCGTGACCTCTGATTCCATAATGCCTCCCCTTCCCTGTCCCCATAACCACCCTAGGCTCTAACACCAGGATTTCTGACTCCCTCCCTTCCAGACGGTGATGCTGTCAGAAGCCCGGGAGAGCGTCTTGGGGGCAGTGCTGAAGGTTGTGCTGTACAGCCTGGGCAGTGCCCAGAGTGCCCTCTTCTTGCAGCATGGCCTGGCCACCCAGCGGGCCCTTGTGTCCAAGGTGAGCACCACTCAACAACCATGATTCTTAGAAAGCAACAGAAGCTCTAGGCTGGTGCGGTGACTCACGCCTATATCCCAGCACTTTGGGAGGGCAAAGTGGGAGGCTTGCTTGAGGCCAGGAGTTTGAGACCAGCCTGGGCAACACAGCAAAGCCCCTATCTCTACCAAAAATTTAAAAAATTACCTGGGACTAGGCATGGTGGCTCACACCTGTAATCCCAGCACTTTGGGAGGCTGAGTTGGGAAGATCATGTAAGCCCAGGGTTGGAGACCAACCTGGGCAACATGGTGAGACCCCATCTCTACAAAAAAATCAACCAAGTGTGGTGACATTCACCTGTGGTCCTAGCTGCTAGGAAGGCTGATGATCACTTGAGCCCAGAAGGTCAAGGCTGCAGTGAGCCATGATCATGCCACTGCACTACAGCCTGGGCAACAGCATGAGACTTGTCTCAAAAAAAAATGTTAGCCAGACTGGGTGGCACACACCTGAGATCCCAGCTACTAAGGAGCTACTAGGGGGGCTGAGGCAGCTGGGGCAGGAGGATGGTTTGAGCCTGGGAGTTCAAAGCTACAGTGAGCTGTGATCACACGACTACATTTTCAGCCTGGGCTGCAGAGTGAGACCCTGTCTCAAAAAAAAAAAAAAAAAAAAAAGAGTACCTCAATCACTAAGTGTAAGTGCTTACTATGTGCTTTGCAACTCCACTGAGCAGACTGCTTTGCCACAGTTTACAGTGGAAGGCAGGCAGGATCAGAGTGGCCAAGGCACTCACCCAGGGTCACACAGCAAGGCGCTTAAACCCAGGTCTGACTCCAAACCCAGTGGCCCTTGGCCAAAGAGGACAGAACACAAACAGATGTCTCTGCCCAAGCAGTCCTCATTTGGGCCACTCCCATTGTGAGCCAGAATGGGGAGGGGCTGGACAGTGTCTGTCTGGGTCCTGGGGGGCAGTTCCCGGAGCTGCTGTTCGAGGAGGACACGGAGCTGTGTGCCGACCTGTGCCTGAGGCTCCTGCGACACTGTGGCAGCCGCATCAGCACCATCCGCACACAGGCCAGCGCCTCGCTGTACCTGCTCATGCGACAGAACTTCGAGATCGGCCACGTGAGTGGGGCAAGGAGGCGTGGTCCACACAGGGTTCTGGTCAGGGTGGCCAGTGGGGTCTCGGGGCCATAGAGGGAGTGAGAGATGGGGAGGCAGTCCCTAAGCATAAAGGGCAAGAGGAAGGCTCAGAATGAAATTGGGGTCAGGTGCCCTGGCTCATTCCTGTAATCCCAGCATTTTGGGAGGCTGAAGTGGGAGGATCACTTGAGACCAGGAGTTTGAGGCTGCAGTGGGCCATGATTGCACCACTGCACTCCAGCCTGAGCAACAAAAACAAAAGGTAGGCTGGGCATGGTGGCTTACGCCTGTAATCCTAGCACTTTGGGAGGCCAAGGCAGGAGGGTCATTTGAGGTCAGGAGTTCAAGACCAGCCTGGCCCACACAGTGAAACCCTGTCTCTACCAAAAATACAAAAATTAGCTAGCCGTGGTGGCATGCACCTACAATCCAAGCTACTCAGGAGGCTGAGGCAGGAGAATTGCCTGAACTCGGGTGACGGAGGTTGCAGTGAGTGCACTGCACTCCAGCCTGGGCAATAGAGTGAGACTCCATCTCGGAAAAAAAAAAAAAACGGAAGAGCTGCGCATGGAGGCTCACGCCTGTAATCCCAGCACTTTGGTTTTGGAGGCTGAGGCGGGTGGACCACCTGAGATCAGGAATTCGAGACCATCCTGGCCAACATAGTAAAACCATGTGTCTACTAAACACAAAAAATTATCTGGGCATGGTGGCGGGTGCCTGTAATCCCAGCTACTAGGAAGGCTGATGCAGGAGAATCACTTGAACCCAGGAGGCAAAGGTTGTAGTGAGCTGAGATTGTGCCATTGCACTCCAGCCTGGGCAATGAGAGTGAAACTCTGTCTCAATAAAAAAAAAAAAAAAAGAATGCAAGGGCCAGGTGGGCAGGTTGAGCAGGCCCTGAGGTGGGGTCTGGAGTCTAAGACTGCCAGCTCCACTCGCCCTCCCCTGTCCCTGCAGAACTTTGCCCGCGTGAAGATGCAGGTGACCATGTCACTTTCATCCCTGGTGGGAACAACGCAGAACTTCAGTGAAGAGCACCTGCGACGTTCACTCAAAACCATCCTCACCTATGCTGAGGAGGACGTGGGGCTGCGGGACAGCACCTTTGCGGAGCAGGTGACACCTGCTGGGCCCCCTCCCCGCCTCCCCTTCACGTAACGCCCGATCCCACCACCTTGGCTCCCTTCACTTCCTATCGCTCTCACTGGCCCCTGCACATTCCCCGGCTCCAGGTCCAGGACCTGATGTTCAACCTGCACATGATCCTGACGGACACGGTGAAGATGAAGGAGCACCAGGAGGACCCTGAGATGCTCATCGACCTCATGTACAGGTGAGGCGGAACAGCCCGCACCCCATCAGGTACAGAGAGAACAGGGATGAGAGGAGATGTCTGAGGAGGTGAGGAGGGAGCAGGGGAGGGGGACAGGTGAGCAGACATGAGGGTACAAGTAAGGAGAGAAAAGGTGAGTAAACAGGTAAAGAGGATGCCAGATGAGAGCCAGGTCAGGTGAGGGGACAGGTGAGCTGCCCACAGGTAAACGGATACGAGATCTAGAGACTAGACCCGTTGAGGAGTGTAGGAGCGGACGGACGCATGATGGGGATGGGGGAGGTGGGGCGTATTGGAGGGAGAGGTGGGTAGCAGGTGAGATGGTGCACAAGCAAGGGGAAAATCATGAGTTCAGGTGACTCAGGTTTCCAGGATAAGTGAGGAGATGGGGGAATAGAGGAAGTGGGAGGTGCTGCAGAGGTGAGGACAGTTGAGTAGGATGGACGGGTTAGTGGGAAACAGGCACGTGAGCGGGTGAAGAAATGGACAGGTGAGGACACAAGTGAGGGAGTGTCTACCCCTCACCTGTCCACCCCCTCATCTGTCTGTCCTATACCCTTCCAGCGGGGGATTTAGAAAGGAGACATATGATGACACAGGTGACAGGACAGACAGATGAGGGGATGGACAGGTCAGGGGGTAGGGAAGTCAGGGCGTGGACAGGTGAGGACACAGGTGAAGGGATGGTCTGGTGAAGAGATGGCCAGCTGAGATGAACAGGTGAGGAGGTGGACAGGTAAGGAGACAGTTAAAGGGATGGCCAGGTGAGATGAACAGGTGAGAGAGTAGACAGGTGAAGAAAGTGAGGGGTTGAACAGATGAGGGGACAGACAGGTGAAAGGGTAGACAGGTGAGGGGTAGACAGGTGAGGGGATAGACACGCAAGAGGGTGGACAGGTGAGATGGTGGACAGGTGAGGGGGTAGACAGATGAGGGAATAGACAGGTAAGGGGTGGACAGGTGAGAGGTAGATAGGTGAGTGGACAGAGGTGAGGGGACAGACAGGTGAGGGGGTGGACAGGTGAGGGGGTAGACAGGTGAGGGGGTGGACAGGTGAGGGACAGACAGGTGAGGGGGTGGACAGGTGAGGGACAGACAGGTGAGGGGGTGGACAGGTGAGGGGGTGAACAGGTGAGGGGGTGAACATGTGAGGGGGTAGACAAGTGAGGGGGTAGACGGGTGAGGGGGTACAAAGGTGAATGAGTGAGCAGGTGAGGGGGTGGATAGGTGAGGGGATAGACAGGTGGGATAGACAGGTGAAGGGATGGACAGGTGAGCGGGTACAAAGGTGAGTGAGTGGGCAGGTGAGGGGGTAGATAGGTGAGGGGATAGACAGGTGGGATGGACAGGTGAGGGGGTGGACAGGTGAGGGGTTGGACAGTTGGGGTGGACAGGTGAGGGGTAGACAGGTGAGGGGGTGGACAGGTGAGGGGTAGACAGGTGAGGGGGTGGACAGGTGAGGGGGTGGACAGGTGAGGGGGTGGACAGGTGAGGGGTAGACAGGTGAGGGGGTAGACAGGTGAGGGGGTACAAAAGTGAGTGGACAGGTGAGGGGGTGGATGGGTGAAGGGGTACAAAGGTGAGTGAGTGGACAGGTGAGGGGGGTGGACAGGAGAGGGGGTGGACGGGTGAGGGGGTACAAAGGTGAGTGAGTGGACTGGTGAGGGGGTGGACAGGAGAGGGGGTGGACGGGTGACGGGGTACAAAGGTGAGTGAGTGGGCAGGTGAGGGGGTGGACAGGTGAGGGGATAGACAGGTCGGTAGGGTACAGGTGAGGAGACTGGCTCGTCAGTGGGAGACAGCAGGACAAATGAGGAGGAATATGACTTGGAGGAATATGTAAGGCAGGCACGTTAAGAGATGACTGGCCAGCATGTGAGAAAACAGGTGAAGGGAAGACAGGTGGGCAGACAGGTGAGGGAGTGAGTGAGGGGATGGGGTACAGGTGAGGAGATTGGCTGGTGCTTGGGGCAGACCTGGGGGTAACCAGTGAAGGGGATGGACAATTGGGAAGCAGGTCCCCTCCTCACATCCCCCCTCACCTCACCTCGACTCCAGAATTGCCCGGGGCTACCAGGGCTCGCCAGACCTGCGGCTGACCTGGCTAAAGAGCATGGCCGGGAAGCACGCGGAACTGGGCAACCACGCTGAGGCCGCCCAGTGCATGGTACACGCTGCCGCCCTCGTGGCCGAGTACCTTGCCCTGCTCGAGGACCGCCGCCACCTGCCCGTGGGCTGCGTTTCCTTCCAGGTGAGCGGTGAGGGAGTGGGGGGGTGGCAGGCAGCACATGTGCAGTGGAGACCATGATCTGATGCCACCTCTCCCGCACCAGAACATCTCCTCCAACGTGCTAGAGGAGTCTGCCATCTCCGACGACATCCTGTCGCCCGATGAGGAGGGCTTCTGCTCTGGCAAGCACTTCACTGAGCTGGGGCTGGTCGGGTTGCTGGAAGAGGCAGCTGCCTACTTCACCATGGTGAGACTGTGGGGACTCAGGGCAGGAGAGGGGCCTGGGGGTAGGAGAGGGGGCTCAGGCCAGGGAGGCATCGTCGGATCTGCTTCCTAGACTCTTCCAGCAGGGGACTTAGAAAGAAGGAGAATTGGCTGGGCACTGTGGCTCACACCTGTAAGCTGAGCACTTTGGTAAGGCTGGGGCAGGTGGATCACGAGGTCAGGAGTTTGAGAGCAGCCTGGCCAACATGGCGAAACCCTGTCTCTACTAAAAATACAAAATCAGCTAGGCATGGTGGCAGGTGCCTGTCATCCCTGCTACTCGGGAGGCTGAGGCAGGAAAATCGCTTGACCTCGGAAGGCAGAGGTCGTGGTGACCCGGGATCACACACTGCACTCCAGCCTGGGTGACAGAGTGAGACTTTGTATCAACAACAACAAAAAAAAAGAACTGGATTCTCAGAGGCCCTGTTATCTGCCTTTGCCTCCATGAGACCCTGATGCAGGCACAGGCAGCAACCCTAACCCTAACCCTAAGCCTAACCCTGCTACAGCAAGCCTTCCATGCACTGCACATACTTTCAGTTTTCCTTTCTCTTTTTTATTTACAGTCTCACTCTTTTGCCCAGGTTGGCGTACAACCTGGTGGGGCAATGGTAGCTCACTGCGGCCTTGAACTCCAGGCTAAAGCATTCCTCCTGCCTCAGCCTCCCAAGTAGCTGGGACTACAGGCATGTGCCACCATGCCCGGCCAATTTTTAAATTAGTATATACTTTTTTCTTTGTGATATTTTATGAGATGGGGCCTCCACTCTGTCACCCAGGCTAGAGTGCAGTGGTGTGATCATGACTCACTGCAACCTTGGTCTCCAGGACTCAGGTGATTCTCCTACCCTGGCCTCCTGAGTAGCTGGGACTACAGGCACACATCACCACGCCTAGCTAATTTTTTATATTTTTTTGTAGAGATGCGGTTTTGCCATATTTCCCAGGCTGGTCTGGAACTTCTGAGCTCAAACGGTTTCCCTGCCTCAACCTCCCAAAGCGATGGATTACAGGCATGTGCCACCACACGCTGCCAATGTTTAAATCTTTTATATAGAGAGAGTCTTATTATGTTGCCCAGGCTGGTCTCAAACTCCTGGCCTCACTCAATCCTCCCGCCTAAGCCTCCCAAGTAGCTGGGACACCCAGCAATGCTTGAAACTTTCTATACTAAAATAAAAATGGGTCGGGTGCAGTGGCTCATGCCTGTAATCACAGCACTTTGGGAGGCTGAAGCGGGAGGACTGCTTGAGGCCAGGAGTTTGAGACCAGCCTAGGCTAGATGGCAAAACACTGTCTCTACAAAAACTACAAGAAATTCGCTGGGTTGGTGGCACGTACCTGTAGTCCCAGCTACTCAGGAAGCCTGAGGCAGAAGGATCATTGGAGCCCAGGAGGTTGAGCTGCAGTGAATTGTAATCGTGCCACTGTACTCCAACCCTTTGTGAAAGAGTGAGACCTCGTGGCAAAAACTAAAGAATTTGGATATTCACATGCATCTTCAACTTAGAGAAGCTCCAGCTTAAAGCAAATCCCAGGCTGAGCATAATGGCTCACTCCTGTAATCCCAGCACTTTGGGAGGCACAGGCGGGCAGATCACCTGAGGTCAGGAGTTCAAGACCATCCCGGCCAACATGATGAAACCCCGTGTCTACTGAAAATACAAAAATTAGCCGGGCGTGGTGGTGCATGCCTGTAATCCCAGCTACTCAGGAGGCTGAGGCAGGAGAATCGCTTGAACCCGGGAGGCAGAGGTTGCAGTGAGTCGAGATTGTGCCACTGCACTCCAGCCTGAGGGATAGAGCAAGACTCTGTCTCAAAAAAAAAAAAAACCTAGCAAATCCCAGCAGTTTTCCCATCACTCCCACAAGTGCCCCCGTGCAGCGCTTTCTGATAAAGACCCTTTTACAAAACTCCTATCGCAGCCAAGTTCATGGTCATCCTGTAACATCGTTAACGTCATTTCGTGGCAGTCTAGACTCAGATGTCCTGATCTTGTCCAGTGTATCTTTTTGGGGATAACTTGGTTAGAATCAGGATCCCATAAGGGCCCACAATGACTGTGGATGATCTGTGTCCTAAGTTTCTTTTTCTTTCTGTTTTTAGAGACAGGGTCTTGCTTTCTTGCCCAAGGTTGGAGTGCAGTGGCTCAATCACGGCTCACTGCAGCCTTGACCTCCTGGGTTCAGGTGATCCTCCCACCTCAACCTCCTGAGTAGCTAGGATTATAGGTGTGCACTGACATACCCAGCTAATTTTTTTTTCTTTGTTAATTATTTGGGTTTTTTTGTTTTTTTGTTTTTTTTCTGAGAGATGGGGTCTTGCTATGTTGTCCAGGCTGTACTCAAACACCTGGACTTATGCAATCCTCTCACCTCAGCCTCCCGAAGTGCTGGGATTACAGGTGTGAGCCAGTGTGCCCAGCAACTGATTTTCCACTGTTGTAAACAGGTTTTCGGCCGGGCGTGGTGGCTCACGCCTATAATCCCAGCACTTTGGGAGGCTGAGGCGGGTGGATCACGAGGTCAAGAGATCAAGACCATCCTGGTCAATGAGACCATCCTGGGGTTTCAAGGTGAAACCCCGTCTCTACTAAAAATACAAAAATTAGCTGGGCATGGTGGTGCGCGCCTGTAGTCCCAGCTACTTGGGAGGCTGAGGCAGGAGAATTGCTTGAACCCAGAAGGCGGAGGTTGCGGTGAGCCGAGATCGCGCCATTGCACTCCAGCCTGGGTAATGACAGCGAAACTCCGTCTCAAATAAAAAAAGGTGGGTTTTCTTCTCTAGTTTGCCTGTTCGTATGAGGGCAGTTGGTGGCTTCTGCCCTGCATCTGACTTGCAGGAGCCCTGGGGCCTTTGCGCCGTGTGTTTCTCCGGTTTGTGCGAGGCTGGCTGCTTCCCTGTGATGTCGCTACTGCTTCTCGGTTCCTCGCATTTCTGGGGAACTGACAGTTTCACCTGAGCGAGATTTCATTTCAGTGAGAATCGAGGTCACACTTGAAGTCAGGTGTTCCACTGAGATTTCTTCCGTGGTGCTGGCCCTTTAGTGACATTGTATTCATTACTGTCACTTTGCTAGATTCTTGGAGACAAAGGCTTCAGGGGTCGGGAGTTCAAGAGCAGCCTGGGCAACGTGGAGAAACCCTGCCACTACTAAAAAGAAAAAAAATATATAAATGGAGGGTGTTGGGGGAGGAAAAAAAAGTAGCTGGGCATGGGTGCAGTGGCTCATGACTGTAATCCCAGCACTTTGGGAGGCCAAGGCAGGCAGATCACAAGGTCAGGAGTTTGAGACCAGCCTGGCCAACATAGTGAAACCCCATCTCTACTAAAAATACAAAAATTAGCCTGGTATGGTGGCAGGCACCTGTAGTCTCAGCTACTCGGGAGGCTGAGGCAGAATAATTGCTTGAACCTGGGAGGCAGAAGTTACAGTGAGCCAAGATCGTGCCACTACGCTCCAGCCTGGGCAACAGATGAGACTCCATCTCAAAAAAAAAAAAAAAAAAAAAGCCAGGCTCAGTGGCTCACGCCTCTAATCCCAGCACTTTGGGAGGCTGAGGCAGGCAGATCACCTGAGGTCGGGAGTTCGAGAGCAGCCTTACCAACATGATGAAACCCTGTCTCTTAAAAAAAATAAATTAAAATTAAAAATAAAAATAAATAAATAAATAAATAAAAATTTAAAAGCCATGCTCACACAAAGGCCTCAGGGAAGAAGCCAGGGAGTGGACACAGACCTTCTGACAGTCAGCAAATCTCACAGGGTGCCTGTTTTGAGCCAGGCTTGATGCCAGCACCCTCTGGGGGTTAGGGGCATAGTACCACATGCCAAGAGGTAGTTGGGCATAGCGGTCATGGGCCCAGGGCCAGATGGGCTAGTGTTTGGGTCTTGGCCCTGAGGAACGCCTCCATATGTCTGAGACTCAGTTTCTCCTTTGGGGAGTAGGGGAAAAAACACTCTGCTTCTCCCATCGACGAGGGAACATAGAGGGTGAAGGGCAGCTGTACATCATACCTGTCCCATAGAACATTCTTGTTAGAAGGTGCAAAGGGGCTGGGTGCGGTGGCTCACGCCTGTAATCCCAGTACTTTGGGAGGCCAAGGCTGGCAGATCACAAGGTCAGGAGTTCAAGACCAGCCTGACCAATATGGGGAACCCCTGTCTCTGAAAAAGTGGTGAAAGGCTGTAATCCCAGCTAATTGAGAGGCCAAGGTAGGAGGATCACTTGAGCCCAGGAGTTCAGACCACCTGACTCTATCAAAACTAAAATAAACTTAGCTGGGCATGGTGGCATTTGCCTGTAGTTCCAGGTACTTAGGAGGCTAAGGTGGAAAGATCTCTCGAGCCCAGGAGTTGGAGGCTACAATGAGCTATGATTGTAGCACACCACTACACTCCAGCCTGGGTGATGGAGTGAGAACCTATCTCAAAAAAAAACCAAAAAACAGAAGTGGTGAAGACCCTGGAGCCCTCTGTAGGAGCTGAGTGGGAAGGCTCAGCCACCATCTGGGATGGGGGTGGTCAGGGTGGGCTTCCTGGAGGAGGTGATGGAGGGTGGGTAGGAGCACAGAGGATCACGGAGGAGATGGGTAGACAGGAGCACGGTGGAGAGGGGGAGACAGTTTGGGGAATCCTGACCACACCTCACCCTCAGGGCGGGCTCTACGAGGCGGTGAATGAGGTCTACAAGAACCTTATCCCCATCCTGGAAGCCCACCGTGACTACAAGCGGCTGGCTGTGGTACATGGCAAACTGCAGGAGGCCTTCACCAAGATCATGCACCAGGTGGACCCAGGCCCGCCCTCCAGGCCCCACCCTCAGCCCCACTCCTCATCCCCAAGGCTGCTGACCTTGGCCCTTCTCTCCCCCACAGAGTTCTGGCTGGGAGGTGAGTCAACCTCGGTGGACAGCCACCTGCTTCTGGGACCCCCATGAGGAGTGGCCAGCAGCCATCAGTGAACACCAGGGGGTGCCAGAGGAGCATGGCCGCTGGCTGCTGGGGCTGGGGCTTAGCGGCCAGGACGCATCCACCCCATCACTTCCCTCCCTTCCCCAAAAATGCACCCCCCAACCCGCCCCAGATCTTGAGGGCAGCTTGTGACTCAGTCAGCTGGGAGCTCTCCAGAGACACCCCTCCCTCTGCCAGGGCCAGCTTGGTCACTGCAGGGGGGGGGCGGGGTGGCTGTGACTCCCTCATGATCTCTTTCTCATCTCTCTGGGTCTCTCACATGGCTTTCCCTATCTTGCTATCTCTCCATCTCTGTGTCTCTTGGTCTCTGTCCCTCCCTGCCTCCCCAGCTTCCAGCCTCCCCCATTTCTGGTTAATGTGTCCCCCGCTCCACCCCTACCCCAACCCTGCTTCTTGCCTGCTTAGGTCTATTTTTAGGCATCTCCTAGTTTGGGGAGAATTTTCTGGCCAAAGATGGCAGAAACCCAGAGTGCAGGCAGGCATGCTGGGTGGGAGCCGGGTGGGGCGGGCAGGTCCTGTCCCTCCCCAGTCTCTGATCTCTCTCATGGAGTGATTCTTACGGGGCAGTGTTAACCAGGACCCTGGGGGTTGAGGGCACTCTGACCTCTGACCTCGCCCATGACATTGTCTCTCTGTGCCCCACACCTCTGGCCCTACCATGTCTGCACCACCCTCCCCGGATCTGCCTTGGTAAGTGAACGTGCAGCCATCCCACTAACTTTCCAGTCATGGGGCGGTGTTCTTGGGGTGGGAGGGAGGGGGTTCCTTCTTCCAAACTTAGGGCTGGGGACAGGAGGAGGGGAATGCCATGGAACAAGGGAGCCAGAGCCCTGTCCCAGAGTGAGAAGCAGCCATCCCTTCCCTCAGCCATTCAAGCATTTATTGGGCACCAATTGTATACCCAGTTTTGTGGGCAAATCAGGGCAGGGAAAGGGAATGTGCTGGAACAAAGGAGTCAGACCCTCGGTCCCAGAGTGAGAGATAGCCATCCCTTCCCACAGCCATTCAAGCATTTATTGAGCACCTACTGTATACCCATTCTTGTGGGCAAATCAGGGGAGGGGAAGGGGAATGCACTGGAACAAAGGAGTCAGAGCCTCTGTCCAGAGTGGGAGACAGCCATCCCTTCCCTCAGCCATCCAAGCATTTATTGGGCACCTTTTGTATACCCTGGACACACCTGTGAGCAATACAGCCCCAATCCTAATTTCATCTTGCAATCCATGCCCCAATGTGTTCAGGGTCCCCTGCCTGTGCCCAAGCCCTGGTGGTCTCAGGGTCCTCACACTCCCATCCTGACACTCAAGGAGACCTGTCTCTGGGGCGGGGAGACCTCCAGCAGGGGCCTCCCAGACAACCACACCCCTTCTCACAGCCCCAGCGAGTGTTTGGGACATATTTCCGCGTGGGCTTCTATGGTGCCCGCTTCGGCGACCTGGATGAGCAGGAGTTTGTGTACAAGGAGCCATCGATCACGAAGCTGGCAGAGATCTCACACCGGCTGGAGGCACGTCCTTATGGTGGGGGGTGGAATGGGGTGTGGGGCTACCTTGGGGATGGAGTAGGGGCTGTCCCTGGGTGGCCCCGAGTCAGCCCTGTGTCCCCAGGAGTTCTACACGGAGAGATTTGGTGATGACGTGGTTGAAATTATCAAAGACTCTAACCCTGTGGACAAGTCCAAGCTGGACTCACAGAAGGTGGGTCCCCCGACTGTTTCCCCAAAACCCTACGTTCACAGAGACTCCAAGTACTATTTCTAAGGACCCTCAAATCCTCTTTCTCTGGGAAACCCCAATCATATTTCACGAGGGACCCCAAAACCTATTCCTCAGGGGATTCCCAAACATCCAGACATAAGACAACCTAGAAATCCCAAAGTCCCCAGATGCAGGGATGCTCAGATCCCCTCTCCAGGAGCAGGGTCTGGGCTGTGCATGCTGCGGCCGTGGGACCCTCACACCCGACCCTGCGCGCAGGCCTACATCCAGATCACGTACGTGGAACCGTACTTTGATACCTACGAGCTCAAAGACAGGGTGACCTACTTCGATCGCAACTATGGGCTTCGCACTTTCCTGTTCTGCACGCCCTTCACACCGGACGGGCGCGCGCACGGGGAGCTTCCGGAGCAGCACAAGCGTAAGACGCTGCTCAGCACCGACCACGCCTTCCCCTACATCAAGACTCGCATCCGTGTGTGCCACCGGGAGGAGGTGGGTGGGACCCTGGGCCCAGGGTGGGGAGATGGGGGGAGGGAAGACACAGGGACCCAGACCCAAGGTGGCCCACGGATCTCTGACCCAGAGAGGGGTGGCACAGGGACCCTAGACTAGATTCACAGGGAGGGGAGGGGAGGAGACATCAGAGCCAGGGGGACCTGGGAGGCAGGATGCAGGGACCCCAAACCCAGGGTAGCCCCAGGGATCCCAGACCCAGAACGAGGAGGCACAGGGAGCCCAGATCTAGGAAGGCCCAGCAAAGAGAGGTGTGGCCCAGGTACCCCAGCATTGGGCTGAGAAGATATGGGGACCGTGAATTCCAATCTCTAAACTGAAACCTCCACCTCCAGACCCAGGGATTCTAGACCCACATAGGGGAAGCACAGGGACCCCAAATCTAAGAAGGCCCAGGGAAGAGAACTCCAGGAATCCCAGATCCGGGGGGAGAGATGTAGATACGCTAGACCAAGAAATTGGCTCATGTACCCCAGAACCAGGCTGGGGACCCCAAACTCCAACTTCCAGGCGCAAACCTCTACCTCTAGACCCAAGGAAGTCTGGAGACCCCAGATGTCAAGCCCCTGCACTCCAGGGCAACACACCCAGCAGACCCAAGGCTGGAACCCCCAGAATCAGACCCAGGAAGCCCCCCAGGTTTTGTTCATTGCCTGGGTTCCAGGACCCCCTTTTGTTCCCAGTGGGGTGTGAGCTGCCCCCAACTGGCTTCGATCAGGACACCTTCAGTCCCAGCAAGAGCATGCCCCTCCCCTCACCCTGCAGACAGTGCTGACGCCAGTGGAGGTGGCCATTGAGGACATGCAGAAGAAGACACGGGAACTGGCCTTTGCCACCGAGCAGGACCCACCAGATGCTAAGATGCTGCAGATGGTGCTTCAGGGATCTGTGGGGCCCACCGTGAACCAGGCACGACTGGTGGAAGGGGGATGCAGGCCCCACGGGGGACTCCAGGCACCATACAGCCTGGCTCACCAGTCCCTCTCACCCCACAGGGTCCCCTGGAGGTGGCCCAGGTGTTTTTAACAGAGATCCCAGAAGACCCCAAGCTCTTCCGGCATCACAACAAATTGCGGCTCTGCTTCAAGGATTTCTGCAAGAAGTAGGCACAAAACCCTCCAAGAGGGGCCTCGTGCCTGCCTGACCTCCGTATCATAGCTCCCTGCCTACCTGATCTCTGCACGGCTCCCCCAACTCCTTGATTCCCATTAAGTCTGCTCTTCCTACCTGACTGCCTACTGCAGGTCTTTCTGCATGTCGGGCCCCGCCTTACAGATGCCCCCACCCCTAGTCCTGCTTCCAGTCCAGTGTGCCAGTCTCTGAGCATCTCTCGCCCTCTGGCCCTCAGATGTGAGGACGCACTGCGGAAAAATAAGGCCCTGATTGGGCAGGACCAGAAGGAGTACCACCGCGAGCTGGAGCGTCACTACAGCCGCCTGCGGGAGGCTCTGCAGCCCCTGCTCACCCAGCGCCTGCCCCAGCTGCTGGCACCCACCCCACCTGGCCTCAGGTGCCTGCCCCGCTGCCCCTCCCCTATCCGAGAGACTGGAGAGAGAGACACAGAGGCAGGCTGGGACAGATACAGGATGGGGGCTGTCGTACACGTACACAGCAACATGTTCGATGGTAGCTTGGATTTGGTTTTGTTTCTGGATTTTTTTTTTTTTTGGAGACAATGTCTCACTCTGTCGCCCAAGCTGGAGTGCAGTGGCACGATCCTGGCTCACTGCAACCTCCACCTCCCAGGTTCCAGCAATTCCCCTGCCTCAGCCTCCTGAGTACCTGGGATTACAGGTGTCTACCACCACACCCAGCTAATTTGTTTTTTTGTTTTTTTTTTTGTTTTTTTTTTAATTTTTTAAAGATGGGGTTTCACTATGTTGGTAAGGCTGGTCTTGAACTCCCAACCTCAGGTGATCCGCCCACCTTGGCCTCCAAAGTGCTTGGATTACAGGCATGAGCCACCACGCCCGGCCATTAGTTGTATTTTTAGTAAAGACAGGGTTTCAGCATGTTGGCCAGGCTGGTCTCGAACTCCTGACCTCAGGTGGTCCACCTGCCTTGGCCTTCCAAAGTGCTGGGATTACAGTATGAGCCACCACCACACCCAGCTTCGGTAGCTTCAGCTTTGCGTCAGCATCTGAGTGTGTCATCCAGGTGTACAAAGGCAGGGCAGGTTCTAAGCAGTCATTTCCCTGCTATATGAATTCATCTTTCTGAGCCTCGGTTTCTACATCTGTAAAATGGGGAGGATTCATACCTTCCATGGTGGACTGCAAGAGAGAATCTGAGAATCCCATAGCCAGATCAGGGGCAGGAGAGACGCCAGAAAGATCCTCCGAGGAGGACGAGGAGAACAAAGAAGATCTGGGCTGGGGCGGTCTATGGAGTTGGGGCCCCATGGCCACGCTGACACACCTTCATTCCTTTCCCAGGACCTCGAACAGAGCAAGTTTCCGAAAGGCAGACCTCTGAGCCCGCAGGGACCAAAGCTGCACCTAGAGGAACAGGCACCCAGGCCTCAGCTGTCTGCTGGGAGGAGTCCCCCCTGGTGCCCACTGGGCCATGGAGTGACCATATTGCACTTGGGGCTGCGCCCTCTGTCCCTGTGTCCCCATCTGTGTGTGCACTGATGCTTCCTCCTCCCTTTTTTAATTTAAAATGGTTTTTATAAGCAACCTGTGCAGTGTGGTGCGGTAACTAGGGGCTGGGTCACATGCTCGTCACGTGGTCACAGTCCACACTGCCCCATATCCACACATCCTGCATCATCAATGGAGACGCCAAGAACCTACTGGGTGCCAGGGACATCATAACAACAGACACAAATGTCACATGCTTAATGGCAATAATGCCTGGGTTTTTGGTTTTTGGGTTTTTTTAAGAGACAGGGTCTCCACTCAGTCCTCCAGGTTGGAATGCAGTGTCACAGTCATGGCTCACTGCAGCATCAAACTCTGGGGCTCCAGCCTCCTAAGTGGCAGGAATTATAGGCACGTGCCACTATGCCTGGCTTTTTTTTTTTTTTTTTTTTTTTTTTGAGATGGAGTCTCGATCTGTCACCAGGCTCGAGTGCAGTGGTGCAACCTCGGCTCAATGCAACAACCTCCGCCTCCTGGGTTCAAGAGATTCTCTTGCCTCAGCCTCCCTACAGGCTTGTGCCACCAAGCCTGACTATTTTCGTATTTTTAGTAGACGGGGTTTCACCACGTTGGCCAGGATTGTCTCGATATCCTGACCTCCTAATCTGCCTCCCTCAGCCTCCCAAAGTCCTGGGATTACAGGCATGAGCCACTGCACCCAGCCCACTTTTTTTTTTAAGAGACAGAGTCTTGCTCTGTTGCACAGGCTGGTCTCAAATTCCTGAGCTCAAGGAGTCCTCCTGCCTCAGTGTCCTTAAACACAGAGATTACAAGTGTGAGCCACCTCGTCAGCCTGACATTTATTAAACCCTTACTGAGTGGCTGGCTGTGTACAAAAGGGCTCCCAGAAAGATCTCTGCAAAAGTAGGCCACTCATTCAGGAGCCTTTTTAACCCGAGGGACCTGCTTCCTAATGGTGAGGCCCCTTCCTAATGGTTAGTGAATTTTCTCAACACTCCTATCAGGTAGCTAACATGATTATCTCCATTTTACAGATGGGTAAACTAAGGCACAGAGCAGCAAAAGTTTGGTGCGTCTGGAATGAGAGTCCAGGTCTGGCCGGCTCCAGCGCCCGGGCTCGTGCAGCCTCCCCTCTCGCGCGGCGGTCACGCCACCGTGTGCCAAGGCTGCGCTGGGCCGCTTCCAGTCCTGGGCCGCCCGGGGGAGGGGTGACCTCCCGCCGCCGCGCCCGCCCCGCGCGCCCTCCCCTAGCTGGGCCCCTGCCAGCCCCACCCGCTCCCGCCGCCCAGCCGTTCCGCCCCCCGCAGCGGCCCAGGGACAGCTGGCGGTGGGGGAACCCTACCTCAGGGACTTAGGGAGGAAGGAAGGACAAAGCCGGACACCCCGGCGCGCACACACACCTGCTGTCCAGGTGAGATCCAGTCTCTAACCAGCGCATTTTTCACCCCCATCCCCCACCGCGCCCGGGCGGCTGGAGGGGGCGGGGCCCGCTGGAGGGCGGGGCCAGTTGGAGGGGCGGGGAGGGGCGGAGCCACCCCTGAGGGCTGGGCGCCCGGGCGGCGGCGCGCGAGGACGCACGGGCGGCGGGACGCAGGGACGGCGGCGGCCGGAGCGCGCCAGGCGAGTGGCACCCGGGGCTGGGTAGGGGTTCAAGTCCGGTTTGGGGATCGAGTGTGCACCCCCTCCACCTGCTGTCCTACATCCCACCTCCGACCCTGAGACACGACCTCGCTGGTCTCAACGAGCCGCTGCCTCCAACTCCACCTTCTGTGTCCAAACTTTCCGGACTTGGAGTGTCTCTGTCCCCGCGTCCCTGCCCGCTCCCCATCTTTGACCCCTTACCCGCATCGATTCTTGCTGCCCTGCCCGTTTCCCCAGTCGTGGCTCCCCTCTCCCCGCTCTCCACTGACTGTCCCCCTTTCTGCCTCTGTCTCCTCCCCGCACTGTCCCCCCTCGCTCTCCTCCGCGGCCGTGCCCCAGGCGGCGGGAAGACCGCCGGGCGTCCGGCCGGCTGGGCCTGGGCTTGGCGGCTGGGCCGGCTTGGGGAGCGGCAGCTGTTTGCCATTAGCCGGGGATCCCACAGGCCCCACCCCCTCCCTGCACGGGGCGGGGTCCTTCTTACTCCCCCAAGTTTGGGGCGGGAAGAGAGCCGGGAAGACCCCTGCGATGTGCAGGCAGGTCTGGGGTGGTGGGTTGGGGAGATCTGCGTCCCTTCCCTGAGCTCCCTACATGTCTCCTCTGGTAGTCTCCAGTCTTTCCATCTCTGTCTTTTCCAATCTCCCGCTCCCCAGGGGTTCCATAGCGAGAGAAGGGTCTCAGTCACAGACATCCATCTTCCCCATCACACCCCCTTATCTCCTTTCTCTTCTTATCTGCGACTCGCTGGTCCTCATCGAGGGCGGTCAGATGACTGAGGACCCCCAGACCTCAGTCTTCATATCTGGGAAATGGGTAGTGATATCTGGTGTGGGGTCTGGGGGTGGTGACTTGGTGGGCAGTGGGGGGATCCACCACGCTTAGGTTCACCTTCAGGCCCAGCCACTTCCCCATGGCCCCAGTGACCCGAGGCAAGTCACTGTACCTTTCTGTGCCCTCTGCATCGCCTTGTCTGTGAAACGGGAGGATAACTGCCCATCTCATGGAATTGCCATGACAAAAGAGTTGATGTAAGGCCGGGCATGGTGGCTCATGCCTGTAATCCCAGCACTTTGGGAGGCCAGGGCATGTGGATCATGACGAGATCGAGACTATCCTGGCCAACATGGTGAAACCCCGCCTCTACTAAAAATACAAAAATTAACTGGGTGTAGTGGGGTGTGCCTGTAGTCCCAGTTATTTGGGAAGCTGAGGTAGGAGAATCCAGGAGGCGGAGGTTGCAGTGAGCTGAGATCCCGCCACTGCATTCCAGCCTGGGACAGAGGGAGACTCCACCTCAAAAAAAAAAAAAAGAGTTGATGTTATTATTACTGTTACTAATACCATTTGCCCAGGAGCACCCTCACTTCCCCCCAGCTATTCTAATCCGCTCTCTCCCTGCTTCTCCATCTCTCTCTGGTTGCCAGAAAATATTTTCGATCAACTTCCTGTTGCTCTGGGGCGAGCCTCCAGGCAAATGGAAAAACGAATTTCCTGCAATTGGTGACCTGTGTTCCAGGTGTTGAAAGACAGAGGAGAGGAAAGACAGGGAGAGAGACAGAGACAGAGAGAGAGAGAGAGAGAGAGACGCGGAAGGACAGAGACGTGGAGACAAACAGAGAGAGACTTGGAAAGAGAAAAGGCAAGACGGGACAGGAGAACAAGGACCAGCTCAGCTGCCCCCGGAGCCCCAGCCCTGCCTTCATGCCCAGCAGGTGCCCTACCTGGCCCATCCTCCCAAGGTACCTGCTGCCCTGGCACCCACAAAGGATCCACTCTGGTGGTGGGATGGGCTGGGACCTCTGCAGCATGGTGGCTGGAGGTCAGATAACAGAAAGGACCAGCCAAGTTCAGGCTGGTTATATTGGGGACAAAAGAGCCCTGGCCAGCCTCCAGGGCTGAGGGGGGTTTAGTGAGAGGCTCTGATTGTCCCTCCCTTTTGCAGCCTCCAGGCGCCCCCTCTTACTTCCTCCCCTCCACCCCCACGACTTCCCCGGGCCACCGCCCGGCCCTCTATCCCTACTGCGCCCCTAAGCCCAGACGCATCCTAGGCGGGCAGGAAGTTCTGTGTAGCCCGGCAGTGAAACTGTTTATTTTTAGAGAAAATTGTTTCCATAAAGGGGAAAGGCTTCACTCCTAGCTGCCTCCCCAACTTTTCCCTCCCCAGCCCCCGCTGCCCTAGTCCAGGCCTGACCAAGCTCTCAGCTTTGGGGTCACTGGGTATCCCCTTTGCCATGCTTGGCCTCTCTTTGTCCCCCTGTGTCTGTCTCCTCAGATCCTTGCCAAAAGAGGAGGTTCCCCTCTTCCCCCACCCCTTAGTGCCTCAACCCCCATCTTTCCCTGTGGCCAGCTCTGGGCCTGGGCTGAGGGGAGGGGGTGCAGGAAGGGTGGAGCCTATTAGGCTTGGGGCCCCCCAGCCCGAGGGCCATGTGGAGGCCAGGCTGTGGGAACAGCTGGAGCCTGTCCAGAGGCTGGACAGATGTGCAGGCAGGCAGTGAAGTTTGATTTCTTTGTTCCAGAACTGCAGTGGGGGGAGGGGGTGGGGAACCCACCCCTCCTTCCACAGCCAGGCTGCGTTTGCACCTCTGAGTGGGTCCCAGACCTGGGTGGAGGGCCAGGTGGCCCAGCTGTGGAGGGGGCTGGCCTCATTTCCTCCCCTCCCCCTACAGACTCCTAACTGGGGTTCCCTTTCCCCAGGTAAGCCTCAGCCAGTGCTGCAGGCAGTCTGACTCACAGTCCCTCAAGTGACTTCCAAGGAGCATCTGCAGACAAGAGGATGGCCCAGGTCCTGCACGTGCCTGCCCCCTTCCCAGGTCAGGGGACTCGGGGAAGAGGGCCCTGCCCGGGGGAGCTTCAGTCCTGGAAGCCTGAGGGACAGTGGACCCTGCCTTGGGGGCTTTGAGGGTGGGACACACAGCCCAACAATTAGAGGTCTAAGGGAGTAGGCAGAGTCCTGCCCTGAGAGGGTCTGAGGAGGGTGGCAGAGTCTTATCAAAAAAAGGAGGTTGTCTGAGCGGGGATATAGGGCCCTGTCCTGGGGGCCTTTGGGAGAGGAGATGGCCTAGCACCTAGAGTCTGATGGGGAGGGAGAGCCCTGCCCAGGGAGGCTGAGAGCAGACACAGTCGAGCGCCAGGTGGGCTCCCATCTCTTGGGAATGAACGCCACCTCTCCCGGGCATCAGTCTTTGCCCTAAGAATGGGGACAGCAGGATTCAACAGTTCTGCTGTTTCTCCCACCCCAGGGACCGCTGGCCCAGCCTCCCCACCGGCCTTCCCTCCCAAGGAGCCCGACCCACCCTACTCCGTGGAGACCCCCTATGGCTACCGCCTGGACCTGGACTTCCTCAAGTACGTGGACGACATTGAGAAGGGCCACACGCTGCGTCGTGTGGCAGTGCAGCGCCGCCCCCGCCTGGGCTCTTTGCCTCGCGGCCCCGGCTCCTGGTGGACGTCCACCGAGTCACTGTGCTCCAACGCCAGTGGGGACAGCCGGCACTCAGCCTACTCTTACTGTGGCCGCGGCTTCTACCCTCAGTATGGTGCTCTGGAGACCCGCGGTGGCTTCAATCCGAGGGTGGAGCGCACACTGCTGGATGCCCGTCGCCGTCTTGAGGACCAGGCAGCCACACCCACCGGCCTGGGCTCCCTGACCCCCAGTGCAGCTGGCTCGACGGGCTCCCTGGTGGGCGTGGGGTTGCCACCCCCGACACCACGGAGTTCGGGACTGTCCACGCCAGTGCCTCCCAGCGCTAGTCACCTGGCCCACGTGCGGGAGCAGATGGCAGGAGCCCTGCGGAAGCTTCGACAGTTGGAGGAGCAGGTGAAGCTGATCCCGGTGCTCCAGGTGAAGCTGTCGGTGCTCCAGGAGGAAAAGCGGCAGCTCACAGTGCAACTCAAGAGCCAGAAGTTCCTGGGCCACCCCGCGGGGAGCCGGGGCCGCAGCGAGCTCTGCCTGGACCTCCCCGATCCCCCAGAGGACCCAGTGGCACCCGAGACCCGGAGTGTGGGCACCTGGGTCCGAGAACAGGACTTGGGCATGCCTGATGGGGAGGCAGCCCTTGCCGCCAAGGTCGCTGTGCTGGAGACCCAGCTCAAGAAGGCGCGGCAGGAGCTGCAGGCAGCTCTGGTCCAGCAGGCCCACCCCCAGCCCCAGGCCTGGCCACCGCCGGACAGCCCGGTCCGTGTGGACACTGTCCGGGTGGTGGAAGGGCCGCGGGAGGTAGAGGTGGTGGCCAGCACAGCCGCTGGCACCCCTGCACAGCGGGCCCAGAGTCTGGAGCCTTACGGGGCAGGGCTGAGGGCCCTGGCAATGCCTGGTGGGCCCGAGAGCCCCCCTGTGTTCTGCAGCCAGGAGGTGGTGGAGACGATGTGCCCAGCGCCCACTGTGGCCACCAGCAACGTCCACGTGGTGAAGAAGATTAGCATCACAGAGCGCAGCTGTGATGGAACAGCAGGTAAGCAGGGAAACAGTGGGGGGCTCTTTATTCCCATGGCTCAGCCTGGACCCTCAGAATGCCAGGGTCCAGGCGGGGCATGGTGATGCACACCTGTAATCCCAGCAATTTGGGAGGGCAAGGTGGGCAGATCGCTTGAGCTCAGGAGTTCAAGACCAGCCTGGCCCACATGGTAAAACCCATCTCTACGAAAAATGCAAAACAGCCAGGTGTGGTAGTACGTGCCTGTAATCTCAGCTACTCAGGAGGCTGAGACAGGAGACTAGCTTGAGCCTGCGAGGCGGAGGTTGCAGTGAGCCGAGATTATACCACTGCACTCCAGCCTGGCAACAGGAGACTCTGTCTCAAAAAAAAAAAAAAAAAAAAGAATGCCAAGGTCCAGCGCCAGCCCTGGCCTTCCCCCAGACACATCACTCCAACTCTTAGAGTCTCTGTCTTGTCATCAACAAAACAGGGAGAATCGTGCAGTCACCCTTAGGGCTGTAGCAACCATACAGAGAAATTAGGTGCCTGCCACTTTATCAGTATCCAGAAAGCGGGAGGTGTTTGGGGAAAGTTCCACAAGGCTGTTGGTTTGCGAGGCAGGAATCAATCTCAGAGCAGTTTAAGCAGTGAAAAGGAAATGACAGCTTTAGGCATGGCTGGATCCAGGTGCACGAACATCTTGTTGTTTTGTTGTTGTGATTGTTGTCCGCCTGTAATCCCAGCACTTTGGGAGGCCAAGGTGGGTGGACGACGAAGTCAAGAGATCGAGACCATCCTGGCCAACATGGTGAAACCCCCCCATCTCTACTAAAAAATACAAAAATTAGCCAGGGGTGGTGGTACATGTCTGTGGTCCCAGCTACTCGGGAGGCGGAGGCAGGAGAATCACTTGAACTCAGGAGGCAGAGGTTGCAGTGAGCCGAGATTGTGCCACTGCACTCTAGCCTGGCGACAGAGCAAGACTCCATCTTAAAAAACAAAAAAAAAGGGAGATAGAGTCTCGCTCTGTTTCCCAGGCTGGAGTGCAATCATGGCTCACTGCAGCCTGGACGTCCTGGGTTCAAGCAGTCCTCCCTCCTGAGTAGCTGGGACCACAAGCACACACCACTGTCCCTCACTAATTTTTTTTACTTTTTGTAGAGACAAAGTCTTGTTATGTTGTGCAGGCTGGTCTCAAACTTCTGAGCTCAAGTGATCCTCCTGTCTTGGCCTCCCAGAGTGCTGGGATTATAAGCGTGAGCCACCACTCTGGCCTCAGTGCTCAGATATCATGTATGTAACTTGGTGTCTTTCTCTTTTTGTTTACCGTGGGGGGCTTCCCTTTCAGGCAGGCAAAGAAAGGTGACCTCACTGCCCCAGGCGTTTCCATGTCCAATTTAGTGGAGTGGGCACTCCTTAGTCCAAAGAGGACCTGTAAAAATCCCAGGGGTGGCCCTCATTGGCTGGCCTGGGTCATATGCCCATCGCTGAGCCAATCACAGTGTCACTGGCTGCCCAGCTATGGATGCTGGGGGTAGGGGAGCCCCACCCAAGGCCTGTGGCCTTTGAGGGAGGAAGTGGGTGCTTCCCAGAGGAAGTACTGAGTCCTCATGCCAGGAAAGGGGCTGCCAGCACTGCAGAATGTCAGCTGCCGGGTTGTCCTGAGGTCCCTGGGAGAAGCTACCCAAATGATTCATAATAACGACAGGTGGGCCGGGTGCAGTTGCTCATGCCTGTCATCTCAGAATTTTGGGAGGCTAACACAGGTGGATCACTTGAGGTCAGATCACTCAGGAGCTCAAGACCAGCCTGGCCAACACAGTGAAACCCTGTCTCTACTAAAAATATAAAAATTATCTGGGTGTGGTGGCATGCACCTGTAATCCCAGCTACTCCGGAGGCTGAGGCAGGAGAATCGCTTGGATCCGGGAGGTAGGGATTGCAGTGAGCTGAGCTGAGATGGCAACACTGTACTCCAGCGTGGGTGACAGAGTGACTGTGTCTCAAAATAAGAATAGTGACAGCTACCTGGACATGGTGGCTCACGCCCGTAATTCCAGTACTTTGAGAGGTAGAGGCAGACCACTTGAGGCCAGGAGTTCAAGACTGGCCTGGCCAACATGGTGAAACCCTGTCTCTACTAAAACTACAACAATTAGCTGGACACGGAGACGCACACCTGGATTCCTAGCTACTTGGGAGACTGAGGCAGGAGAAGCACTTCAACCTGGGAGCCGGAGGTTGTACTCCAGCCTGGGTGACACAGTGAAATTCTGTCTCAAAATAATAATGATAATCATAATAATGACAGCTGTTCTTGAAACATGGTGGGGGGGCTCTGCCAGGCACCCAGATTCATGCTGTGTGATACTGGGTGAGCTCAGCACCTAGGCCTAAACATTCCTCTAGAGAGGTGGAGAATTGATGAATTAATGCACACAGTTAAGTGCTGCTTGCTGCTTCTGCTGATAATGTTCTGTCAACCCTGTTGGTTGGTTGGTTGGTTGGTTGGTTGGTTGGTTGGTTTATTTATTTATTTAGAGACAGAGTCTTGCTCTGTCGCCAGGCTGGAGTGCAGTGGCGCAGTCTTGGCTCACTGCAACCTCCACCTCCCAGGTTCAAGCAATTATCCTGCCTCAGCCTCCACAGGTGCTTGCCACCACACCCCGCTAATTTTGTATTTTTACCACGCCCCGCTAATTTTGTATATTTGTATTGTGTTGGAGACCGGGTTTCACCATGTTGGCCAGAATGGTCTCGATCTCTGGTCAATGCTGTTTATACCTGGGGAAACTGAGGCTTAAGGAGAGGATTCATTTGTCCTGTGTCACAGCCAGGAAGTGGCTGAACTGAGGCAGGATCTAAACCCAGGACATCAAGCCTGTAATCGTAGCACTTTGGGAGGCCAAGGTGGGTGGATCACCTGAGATCAGGAGATCGAGACCAGCATGACCAATGTGGCGAAACCCTGTCGCTACTAAAAATATAAAAATTAGCTGGGTGTGGTGGCACATGTCTGTAATCCCAGCTACTTGGGAGGCTGAGGCAGGAGAATTGCTTGAACGCAGGAGGCGGGGATTGTAATAAGCCAAGATTGCGCCACTGCACTCCAGCCTGGGTGATAGAGTGAGACTCTATCTCAAATAATGATAATAATAATGATGATTATAAATAAATAAACCCAGGACAGCTTGAACCTGCAGCAGGTCTCAAAGGTAGGGCCCAAGTTCTCATCCCAGCCTGAGATGCCAGGTGGCCAGAGCCCCTAGCGGCAGACCGGAGGGCACAGGCTGCAGGGCAGGGACCCAGCTGTGTTTTCTCGCTGGCCCGGGTTGTTCCTGGCCAGCTCTGGACACCACCCGCCTGTTCTATGTCTATCCCAAACACCCGGCCCTGCGGTTCTGGCCCCCACCCAGAGGCTCCGCCTGGCCCAGCCTCCAAATCTCTGAAAGGCAACCACCATTCCAGACGTGTCTCCCAGAGCAGCCAGAGGCCTTCTGCCTGCAGGGCAAAGGGACAAACAGACATAGCGATATCCACCTTCTTTGCATTCGAGCTGCTGTCCTGAAAGTTCTTCCTGGAGTCTCATTTTATTCCCTCTTGCTGCAGCCAGCCCCAATTTCTGCCTTGCTTGTGCCAAGCTGGAATGTCTTAATTCATTTCTATATCTTCACTGAGTCTCACTCTGTCGTCCGGGCTGGAGTGCAGTGACACAATCTCGGTTTACTGCAACCTCCACCCTCTGGGTTCAATTCAAGCAATTCTCCTGCCTCAGCCTCCCGAGTAGCTGGGACTACAGGTGCGCACCACCACGCCCAGCTAATTTTTGTATTTTTAGTAGAGACGGGGTTTCACCTTGTTCTTGGCCAGGCTGGTCTCGAACTCCCGACCTCAGATGATCTGCCTGCCTCGGCCTCCAAAAGTGCTGGGATTATAGGTGTGAGCCACCGCACCCAGCCCTTAATTCATTTCTCTATCTTCTCATTCACTGTTACCGAGTGCCTACTATGTTCCAGATTCTTCTGTGCACTGAGGACAAACCAGTGTACAACACAGGCACAGAAACCACTGCAGTATCCGCAGTATCAGTGCCAACATGGTGACACATTCCTGTGGTCCCAGCTACTTGGGAGGCTGAAGGTGGGAGGATGGCTTGAGCCCAGCCGTTCAAGACTGCAGTGAGCCACAATGGCGCCATTGCACTCCAGCCTGGGTGACAGTGAGACCCTGTCTCTATAAATAATAAAAAAAAAAAAAAGCCACTGCAATAAATAAGAAAGAGAGTGCAATAGATGAAGGATGAATTATCATTGCAGAGAATGTGTGGGAAGCAGACAGGATAGGCATGGGGGTGATTCCAATTCTGTTTTCCCTGCTCCTTAGCTCTGTATCTTTGAGCAAGCAATTTGTTTTTTTGAGATGGAGTCTCGCTCTGTCACCCAGGCTGGAGTGCAGTGATACAATCTCAGCTCACTGCAACCTTCACCTTCCTGGTCAAGAGATTTTCCTGCCTCAGCCTCCCAGATAGCTGGAATTACAGGTGCCTACCACCACACCTGGCTAATTTTTGTATTTTTAGTAGAGATGGGGTTTTACTGTGTAGGCCAGGCTGCTCTCAAACACCTGACCTCAAGCGATCCACCCACCTCGGCCTTTGAGCAAGTGATTTAATCTCTCTGTGCCTCAGTTTCCTCATTTGCAAATTGGGAGTCCTGGTGGCACAGTATCGCTGGAATAATGTGTTCATTTGTCCGGGCGCAGTGGCTTATGCCTGTGAGCTCTGGGAGGCCAAGGGAGGAGGATTGCTTGAGCCCAGGGAGTCGAGGCTACAGTGAGTCATGAACTGCCTTCCAGCCTGGGCAAGACCAATCTTGTTGTGGGGTGGGGGGAAAAGAATCAGTTTGTGTCAAGTATTCATCATGGTACCAGGCACATGTCGATATTTGGTGCCTAAGGTAAGCTCTTGGCTCTATAGGCTCTCCAGGGAGCATCTTTGAACGAAGATGTGAAAAGAAAGAAGTCGGCCCGGTGAGGTGGCTCATGCCTGTAATTCCAGCACTTTGGGAGGCCGAGATGGGCAGATCACCTGAGGTCAGGAGTTCAAGGCCAGCCTGACCAACATGGCGAAACCCCATCTGTACTAAAAAAAATAGAAAATTAGCTGGGCGTGGTGGTGCATGCCCGTAATCCCAGCTACTAGGGAGGCTAAGGCTGAAGAATTGCTTGAACCCAAGAGGAGAAAGTTGTGGTGAGCCGAGATCCTGCCACTGCACTCCAGCCTGGGTAACAAGAGCAAAACTCCATCTCAAAAAAAGAAAAGAAAAGAGGCCGGGCGCAGTGGCTCACGGCTATAATCCCAGCACTTTTGGAGGCCAGGCGGGTGGATCACAAGGTCAAGAAATTGAGACCATCCTGGTCAACAAGGTGAAACCCCGTCTCTACTAAAAATACAAAAATCAGCTGGGCATGGTGGTGTGCGTCTATAGTCCCAGCTACTCGGGAGACTGAGGCAGGAGAATTGCTTGAACCCAGGAGGCGGAGGTTGCGGTGAGCCGAGATCGTGCCACTGCACTCCAGCCTGGGTAGAAAGAAGTCGGGAAAAACAATGTTCCAGGGAGGGGCACAGCAGGGACAAAGACCCTGAGATAAGCAGAGGCTCGGGCGTGTCACGGGGGTTGAACAAAGTGGAATGTGATGAGATACACGAGATACAAGATAGTCTGATCACTGGGGGTGAGTTTTTCAGAGCTCCTGGACTGTGAGGAGGAACATTGTGGGAAATGAGATGGCCCAGGGCAAGGAGTTGACAAGTGCTCAGAGGATCCACAAGTGCTCAGGTGACCCACTTGTCACAGGCAGGTCAGCTTGGTGGGTAAATCAGGGAGGGCTCCTTGGAGGAGGAGGCACAGAGGGGCCCAACCTCTTTTTTTTTTTTTTTTTTTTAAACAATATCTTCATAACAGCTGAGTACCATGGCTCATGCCTGTAATTCTTTGAGGGGCCGAGGCAAGTGAATTGCTTGAGCCCCGGAGTTTGAGACCAGCCTGGCCAACATGGGGAAATGCGTTGCTACTAAAAATACAAAAATTAGCTGGGTGTGTTGGTGCATGCCTGTCATCTCAGTTTCTCAGGAGGCTGAGGCGGGAGGATCACCTGAGCTCAGCAAGGTTGAGGCTGCAGTAAGCCATGATTGTACCACTGCACTCCAGAGTGAGACTCTTTCTCAGAAAACAAAATATATAAAATATTCTCATAGCCTTCGGAGGCCCAACCTCTCTGCTGTCTACTGAGGCCACTGGTTTGGTTTTTACTAGAGTAGAAATCCGTGTGCTGTAGCCGAAGGGCAGGGGAGAAGGGAGGCAGGCTTCCCCTCATGCTGGCGAAGGTGGGTGCGGCAGGCAAAGGCCTGGAGATCCCACAAAATCCCCCCACTCCCACCCCCCCACCTGGCAAAGCCATCTCGGGGTATCCATGAACAAAGGAGAAACCTGGTGCTGGGGGGTTCTCCCCACAGCTTTGACATTCCTCTCTCTTGTTCAAAGTGTCTTCCAATGAAAGCAGTTTAAATTCTTTGTGAAAGGTTTGGAAAGTACAGAAAAATCTAGAACAGGCTGGGCTCGGTGGCTCACACCTGTAATCCCAGCACATTGGGAGGCTGAGGCAGGTGGATCACCTGAGGTCAGAGGTTCGAGACTAGAGTGACCAATATGGTGAAACCCCATCTCTACTAAAAATATCAAAATGAGCCAGGCATGGTGGTGCGGTCCTGTAGTCTCAGTACCAGGGAGGCCGAGACAGGAGAATTGCTTGAACTCAGAAGGCGGAGGTTGCAGTGAGCCAAGATCGCACCACTGCACTCCAGCCTGGCTGCCAGAGCTAGACTCCAACTCAAAAAACAAAGAAAAATCTAGAACAAACAAAACCCTTGTAAACCCACCACTACCCAAGTATAGCTGCCATCAAAGCTGCTGCTTTGCTTCTGATTTTTTTTTTTAAGAGATAGAGTCTTTCTTTGTTGTCCAGGCGGATCTTGAATTCCCACTGTCATACGATCTTCCTGCCTCAGCTTCCCAAAGTACCAGATTTTTTTTTTTTTTTTTGAGACAGGGTTTTGCCCTGTCACCCAGGCTGAAGTGCAGTGGTGCAATCACAGCTCACTGCAGCCTCGACACCCCTGGCCTCAGGTGATCCTCCCACCTCCCACCTCAGCCTCCCTAATAACCACAGGTACACACGACCATGCCTGGCTGATTTTTGTATTTTTGGTAGAGACCATGTTTTGCCATGTTGGCCAGGGTCTCAAGCTCCTGACCTCAAGGGATCCACTCACCTCAGCCTCCCAAAGTGCTGGGAGTACAAATGGGAGCTGCCACACCCGGCCTAAATTGAAAAAATAAACGTTTTTAGGCCGGGCATGGTGGCTCACGCCTGTAATCCCAGCACTTTGGGAGGCCAAGGTGGGCGGATCTTCCCACCTTATTATTTTTACTGTTTTTACTAAGATGGGGTCTCACTGTGTTGCCCAGGCTGTTCTCAAGCTCCTGGACTCAAGTGATTCTTCCACGTCAGCCTCCTGAGTAGCTGGGGTTACAGGCGTGTACCTCCACACCCAACTTTTTCTGGTTTTATTGAAGTATACTTAATATGCAAAAAAATGCACCCATTTAATGTATACATTTTTGAGTCTGGTGCTTCAGTTCCTTCATCTGGAGTTGCAAAAGCAGCCATAGACAATACGGAAATGAACGACGACGGCCAAGTTTCAATAAAACTTTATTTGCTACCCTGAAATTTCAATTTCACATACTTTCATGAGTCCCAAATTAAATTACTCTTTCCCATCCATTAAAAAAATGTGAAAGCAGTCCGGGTACGGTGGCTCACGCCTATAATCCCAGCACTTTGGGAGGCTGAGGCAGGTGGATCATGAGATCAAGAGATCGAGACCATCCTGGTCAACAAGGTGAAACCTCGTCTCTACTAAAAATAGAAAAATTAGCTGGGCATGGTGGCGCGTGCCTGTAGTCCCAGCTACTCGGGAGGCTGAGGCAGGAGAATTGCTTGAACCCAGAAGGCGGAGGTTGCGGTGAGCCGAGATCGCGCCATTGCACTCCAGTCTGGGTAACAACAGTGAAACTCCGTCTCAAAAAAAAAAAAAAATGTGAAAGCAGCACCCACAGGCCGAAGCTCCCCACCCTGTGCTCTCTGCTGTCAGTGCCACCCCCACCCCATCTAATTCCTTGCAATCCACCTTCCAGAAATTCAGAAACTTATTTAGACATTGGAGTGTCCTTGAAAAATATGCCTTGTGCGTGTTTAATTTCCTTAAATGGTGTTGTGCTTCAGAGAAACAAAAATCTCTTTCTGTTTCTTATTTCTTCCCCTCCCTACACTATTTTCGAACACTCCACACTGATGTTTGTAAATCTGGTTTGTCACTTTTTATTTTCTTTCCTTTTTTTTTTCTTTTTCTTTTTTGAGACGGAGTATTGCTCTGTAGCCCAGGCTGGAGTGCAGTGGCACAATCTCCGCTCACTGCAACCTCCACCTCCCAGGTTCAATCAATTCTCCTGCACCAGCCTCCTGAGTAGCTGGGATTAGAGGCACTTGCCACCACCCCCACCTACTTTTTGTATTTTTAGTAGAAATGGGGTTTCACCATATTGGCCAGGCTGGTCAGGAACTCCTGACCTCATGATCTGCCTGCCTCAGCTTCCCAAAGTGCTGAGATTACAGGCGTGAGCCACAGCACCCGCTTACCGTCTCACCTAACCCACTCATGGTGGGTACCTGGCTACTTTCAATTTCTGGCCACCATGAACAATGCTAGAGTCATCCTCACACATCCCCTCCTGTGGGACTGCCTGTTCCTGGAGGATGTGCAGCTTCAAGTTCTGTCTCATCCTCTCCAAAAAAAGCTCTCCCTGTCCACACTGCCAACACCATGCTCAGGTTCAAGGTGTCCATTTTCTCATATCCTCACCAACATATGGCTTTATCTGTCTTTCTGATTTTTCTTTTTTTTTTTTTTTTCCGTATTTGAGACAGAGTCTCGTTCTGTCGCCCAGGCTGTGCAGTGGCACCATCTCGGCTCACTGCAACCTCCGCCTCCCGGGTTCAAGAGATTCCTCCTGCCTCAGCCTCTCTAGTAGCTGGGATTACAGGTGTCCACCACCATACCTGGCTAATTATTTTTAGTAGAGACGGGGTGTCACCATGTTGGCGAGGCTGGTCTCGAACTCATGACCTCGTGATCTTCCCTCCTTGGCCTCCCAAACGGCTGCAATCACAGGCGTGAGCCACTGAGCCCAGCCCCATCTTTACCATTTTTTTTTAACCTATCTGATAGCGACTACATAATGGTATCTCCTTACTGTTATGTTTGTTTTTTGAGACAGGGTCTCATCGTGTCACCCAGGCTGGAGTGCAGTGGCACAGTCATGGTTCACTGCAGCCTCAACCTCTTGGGCTCAGGTGATCCTCCCACCTCAGCCGCCTTAGTAGCTGAGACTGAAGGCCTGCGTCACCACATTTGGGTAATTTTTTGTAGAGACGGAGTCTTGCTGTGTTGCCCAGGCTGGTCTCGAATTCCTGAGTTGAAGTGATCACCTCAGCCTTCCTAAGTGCTGGGATTACAGACATGAGTCTTGGAACTCAGCCCTCCTTCCTGTTTTCATTGGCATATCTCTGATAGGCAGTGAGATATGGCTTCTGCGTGTGAGCCTAATAAGCTTCCTCTGTAAGTCATTTACTTGCAGCCTTTGTCCATTTTTCCTCTGAGCAGTTTTTAGAAGTTCCTGGTATCTTGCAGAATCAAGACAGGCAAACTAGGGCCTATGGGCCAGATACAACCTGACACCTGTTTTTCTATCACCCAGAGCTAAGAATGATTTTTATATTTTTTTAAATGGTTGAACGATTTTAAAAGTATATTTTGGGCCAAGTGCAGTGGCACACACCTGTAATGCCAGCACTTTGGGAGGCCAAGGCAGAAGGATCGCCTGAGGCCAGGAGTTTGAGACCAGTCTGGGCAATATAGTGAGACCCCATCTCTACAAAAAAATTAAAAATTAGCTTGGCATGGTGGCACACATGTGTAGTCCCAGCTACTCAGGCTGAGGCAGGAGGGTTTCTTGAGCCCAGAATTTTGTGTGTCTGTGAAGATGGGATTCCACCATGTTTCCCACGATTTTGAGGCTACATCAAGCTATGATCGAACTCCAACCTGGGCAACCGAAGTTGCCTAAAGTAGACCGGGCACAGTGGATCCCGCTTATAATCCCAGCACTTTGGGAGGCCCAGGTGGGCGGATCACCTGAGGTCCGGAGTTTGAGGCCAGCCTGGCCAACATGGTGAAACCTGTCTCTACAACAATACAAAAATTAGCCAGGCGTGGTGGCGGGCCCCTGTAGTTCCAGCTACTCCAGAGGCTGAGGCAGAGAAACGCTTGAACCCGGGAGGCAGAGGTTGCACTCTAGCCTGGGTGACAAGATTGAGACTTCGTCACAAAAAAAAAAAAAAAAATTGCCGGAAGTCCTGCCTGCTTCTCTGTTGGGGCAGAATGGGCTTTGGGTGCTGCTTCTCTGTTGGGGCAGAATGGGCTTTGGGTGCTGCTCTAGTTTATTTATTGGTATTTTTTTCCACATTAAAAAAAAAATAGAGACAGAGTCTCACCCTGTCTCAAAAAAAAATGTCTTGGCATGAACAAGATTATGTGAAATTCAGACTTACCGGATACAGCCACATGGAATCATTCACATACTGTCTGTGACCAGTTTTGCGTTAGAACTGTGCCAGAGTTGAGCAGTTACATTTGACATGACCAGGAATGTCTGCTATCTAGCCCTTTCCGGAAAGTTTCCTGACCCCGTTCTAGAAGATTATCCCTTGCCTGTGCAAATCTTCGGCACCACCCTCCACACCCATGAGGATCTTAAAGGCCTTTGTTTTTGTTTTTGTTTTTGAGATGGAGCCTTGCTCTGTCATCCAGGCTGGAGTGCAATGGCACAATCTCAGCTCACTGCAACCTCCGCCTTCCAGGTTCCTGTGATTCTCCTGCCTCACCCTCCCAAGTAGCTGGCATTACAGGTATTCGCCACCACACCCGGCTAATTTTTGTATTTTCAGTAGAGACTGGGTTTCACTGTGTTGGCCAGGCTGGTCTCGAACTCCTTACCTCATGTGATCTGCCCACCTTGGCCTCCCAAAGTGCTGGGATTACAGGCGCGAGCCACCGCACCCGGCCAGAAGTCTTCATTTTGGGTATAGTCGAGACTATTGTGTTCTGCATTTATGGATTATGCTTGGAGGAATTTTTAAAAGAATCTTAACTAGGCATATTGACTCATACCTGTAATCTCAGCACTTTGGTGGGAAAATTGCTTGAGTCTCGGAGTTCAGGGCCAGCCTACGCAACATAGTAAGACCCTCATCTCTACAAAATACAGAAGTTAGCCAGGCATGATGTTGCATGCCTGTAATCCCAGCTACTTGGGAGGCTGAAGTGGGAGGATTGCTTGAGCCCAGGGGTTAGAAGCTGTAGTGAGCTGTGATCATGGAGCTGCACTCCAGCCCGGACAACAGAGTGAGACCCTGTGACTGACTGAATGAATGAATGAACCCCCTTCCTGAGTCCCTGATACTCTGCTACATTATACCCCTTTAGCTTTGTAGTTGTACTTTCATCTTAATCTTTCACAATTTTTTTTTTGAGGCAGTCTCCCTCTGTTGTCAGGCTGGAATACTGTGGTGCAATCTTGGCTCACTGCAAACTTTGACTCCCAGGTTCAAGCGATTCTCCTGCCTCCGCCTCCCGAGTAGCTAGGATTACAGATACAAGCAACCATGCCCAGCTAATTTTTATATTTTTAGTCGAGATGGGGTTTCACCATGTTGGCCAGGATGGTCTTGATCTCCTAACCTTGTGATCTGCCCGCCTCGGCCTCCCAAAGTGCTGGGATTACAGCCGTGAGCCATCACACCCGGCCCACAATTTCTTTCTTGTGTATAGTATGAGATAGAGATCCAGCTTGACTTTTCTCAGTAAAGTAAGCTGCTTCTCCCAAAACCACACCACTGAATCCACCCTTTCCCACTGACTTGTAGAAACCCCTTCTGTCTTACCCTCAGTGCCCTAAGATTGGAGCCTGTTCTGGGCTGTCTTCTCCGTCCCATTGGTCCATTTGTTAATGCAAAAATGCCCTCCTGTTCTGATGGTTGTGGCTTTGAAATACGTTTTGCTCTCTCACAGACTGACTGTTCCCTTGCTCTTGTTTTGTAAAATTGTCTTAGCTCATCACTGGACTTTAGTTCTTTTGTGTAAATTTTGGTGTCAGCTGGCCCCATTCCCCAGTGGGATAACAATAATTTAAGTATGATCAATTTTATTATTACTTGTTGTTACTCTAGCATTCTATGTCTAACCTTGAACTCCTTAGACTGGAAGGAGCCATCCCAGGTTTTGAAGTCACTTCCTGGCTGGGCGCGGTGGCTCACACCTGTAATCCTAGCACTTTGGGAGGCCAAGGTGGGTGGATCACCTGAGGTCAGCAGTTCAAGACCAGCCTGGCCATCATGGTGAAACCCCGTCTTTTTAAAAAAAGAAAAGAAAAAGAAATGAAGTCACTTCCTGCATTTCTTTTGAGGCAGAATGGGCTTTAATTTTACTCTCGTTTCTTTGGTTTTATTTTTTTCACTTTTCTCTTTTTTTTGAGTTCGAGTCTCAGTCTTTCACCCAGGCTGGAGTGCAGTGGTGTGATCTCAGCTCACTGTAACCTCTACCTCCTGGGTTCAAGCAATTCTTCTGCCTCAGCCTCCCTAGTAGCTGGGATTGCAGGCACACGCCACCACACCCAGCTAATTTTTGTATTTTTAGTAGAGCCAAGGTTTCACCATGTTGACCAGGCTGGTCTCAAACCCTCAGCTCAGGTGATCCGCCTGCCTCTGCCTCCCAAAGTGCTGGGCTTACAGGTGTGAACCAGCGCACCGGCCCTTTTTATTTTTTTTTTTAAGACAGGGGTTCCACTCAGTCCCCCAGGCTGGAGTACAGCAGTGTTACCATAGTTCAGTGTAACCTCCAACTCTTGAGCTTAAGTGATCCTCTCATCTCAGCCATGTATAGTCCCAAGTAGCCGCAGGCACACTCCACTACACCTGGCTAAAAATTTTTTAAAATTTAAAAATTTTTAAATTTTTTGTAGAGATGGAGCCTTGCTATATTGCCTAGGCTGGTCTTAAACTCCTAGTCTCAAGTGATCCTCCTGCCTCAGCCTCTCAAATTTTTTCACTTTTTAAACTATTGTGGTAACATACATACAACATAAAATTTACCATCAGGCCGGGCGTGGTGGCTCACGCCTGTAATCCCAACAATTTGGGAGGCTGAGGCGTGTGGATCACCAGAGGTGAGGAGTTCGAGACCAGCCTGGCCAACATGGCAAAACCCCATCTCTACTAAAAATACAAAATTAGCCTGGTGTGGTGGCACACACCTGTAATCCCAGCTACTCTGCAGGCTGAGGCGGGAGAATCGCTTGAACTCAGGAGGCTGAGGTTGCGGTGAGCCGAGGTCCTGCCGTTGCCCTCCAGCCTGGGCAGTAGAGCAAGACTTTATCTCAAAAAAAAAAAAAAAACCAACTTACCCTGCTAGCCATTTTTGAATATATCATTCAGTGACATTAAGTACATTTGAGTCATTTTTTTTTCTTGTTTTTTTGAGACGGAGTTTCGCTCTTGTTACCCAGGCTGGAGTGCAATGGCGCGATCTCGGCTCACCGCAACCTCCGCCTCCTGGGTTCAAGCGATTCTCCCGCCTCAGTCTCCTGAGTAGCTGGGATTACAGGCACGCACCACCATGCCCAGCTAATTTTTTGTATTTTTAGTAGAGACGGGGTTTCACCATGCTGACCAGGATGGTCTCGATCTCTTGACCTTGTGATCCACCCGCCTCGGCCTCCCAAAGTGCTGGGATTACAGGCGTGAGCCACCACGCCCGGCTGTGTTTTGTTTCTCTTATGTTTTTTAAGAACAGGATCTCTCTATGTTGCCCAAGCTGGTCTCACACTCCTGGGCTCAAGTGATCCTTTCACCTCAGCCTCCCAAAGTCCTGGGATTACAGGTGTGAGCCGCGCAACTGTCACCCCCATCCATCTTTAGGACTTACTCATCTTTCCAAACTGAAACTCCGGCCCCATTAAACACTCACTTCCCATTCCCCTTCCCCAGTCCCTGGCACCCACTGTTCTATTTTCTGTCTGTTTAAATCTGACCACTCTAGGGCCATGCGCAGTGGCTCACACCTGTAATCCCAGCACTTTGGGAGGCTGAGGCAGGCAGATCACCTGAGGTCAGGAGTTCGAGATCAGCCTGGCCAACATGGTAAAACCCTGTCTCTACTAAAAATACAAAATTTATTTTGTATGGTGGGCACCTAAAATCCCAGCTATTCAGGAGGATCCCTTGAACCCAGGAGGCAGAGGTTGCAGTGAGCCAAGATCGCACCACTGCACTCCAGCCTGATCGAAGGAGTGAGAGTCTGTAGCTAATAATAATAATAATAATAAATCTTGACGACTCTAGGGACCTCGCGTGAATGGAATCATGCAGTGTTTTTGTCTCTTTTGCATCTGGCTTCCTTCACTTAGCACGTTACTCCACCTCATTTTATGGCTTCCCCAGGATTTCTTTTTTTTTTCTTTTTTTTTGTTTTTTAAACAGGGTTTTACCATATTGGCCAGGCTGGTCTTAAACAAGCGTGAGCCACCACTCCCAGCCCATCTGATTTTTTTTTTAAAGAGGCAGGGTCTTGCTCTGTTGCCAGGCTGAATTTGGCATGGTCTCTGCTCACTGCAGCCTCCACCTCCTGGGTTGAAGTAATTCTCCTGCCTCAGCCTCCCACATAGCTGGGACTATAGGTGTTCACCACCACACCCGGCTAATTTTTGTGTTTTTAGTAGAGACAGGGTTTCACCATGTTGGCCAGGCTGGTCTGAAACTACTGATCCACCCGCCTTGGCCTCCCAAATTGCTGCGATGACAGGCATGAGCCACCACTCCCAGCCAGAGCTTACGTTTAGAGCTCACTCAGGCTGAAGCCAGGAATATCCACAGGGTTGTCCCTGTCCCTGACTAGCTGTTGGGCAGGCACCAAACTGAGGTTGGAAGTGCATTCTGCCACCTGCTCAAGGGGTGACCTTGGCAGCTCTGTGCCTCAGTTTCCTCATTCATAATAATCCAACTTCCCTCTGAGGTCCAGGAAGACTAGATGTGGTAACACGAAAATCAGCCCTTGGACAGCACCCAGCCTGGGGTGTGTGACCCACAGTGTGGTTGTTTGGCTTTTAGCAGACACCTCATTTCCTGTCCCTCCAGACCTCCCACAAGTTCCTGTTGAATCATCCTCATCACCCCCAGGGTCCGAGGTAGCCTCCCTGACAGAGCCTGAGAAGACCCCAGGCTGGGTGCCCAACCAGGACACCGCCCACAGGGAGCCCACCAGGCAAGCAGCCTCCCGAGAGTCTGAGGAGGTCAGGGGCGCCGGTAAGTGGTGGGTGGCCACCAAGAGGGACGGGGCACCTGAATGACTTCAACTTGGAGTGTGACCTTGAAGGGTTCTCACAACACCACTTCTGTCCTCCCCTCCAGGCGGGCCTCTGGCAGGCGTGCAATCTATCATGAAACAGAAAGAGGAGATTGCAGACCACACGACCCACCAGAGGAGCCTCCAGTTCATGGGGATCAATGGCGGGTGAGAGGAGAAGATTCCCCCCCACTCCACACTTCCCACCCCTTCTTCCATTCATCCACACACAAGAGCCTCCTAATTTCCTCGTTCCGAGCCCCTTACTTTGGTTAATTCGTTTAATCAAACCACAATGGAGAGATGAGAAAACTGAGGCATGAGGAGGCTGAGCGCGTTGCTGGAGCTCCCTTGGTATCCCAGGGGTCGGCCTGGGGTGGCCTGGCTCAACTGCTCAGGGTGTAACTACTGCACTGCACTATCCCACGGAAGGTGCCGGACTCCGCTTCCTGCCCTGACAGAGCTCCTGGTCCAGTGGGGAGCTGGGCGCTGATGGGGAGTTGGAGCCACTTATCAGCTTGTGGTTGGAGCTGTGAGGGGGACACTAAGGTGGTACAGGGGCCTCAAGAAAGACACAGGTCGCCGGGCACGGTGGCTCACGCCTATAATCCCAGCACTTTGGGAGGCCGAGGCGGGTGGATCACGAGGTCAAGAGATTGAGACCATCCTGGTCAACATGGTGAAACCCCATCTCTACTAAAAATACAAAAAATTAGCTGGGCATGGTGGCGCGTGCCTGTAATCCCAGCTACTCAGGAGGCTGAGGCAGGAGAATTGCCTGAACCCAGGAGGCGGAGGTTGCTGTGAGCCAAGATCGCGCCATGGCACTCCAGCCTGGATAACAACAGTGAAACTCCATCTCAAAAAAAAAAAAGAATGAAAGACACAGGTGACAGGTGGCCCTAGGGGGGTTCCAGAAGGAGGAGACGCAGGTGCTGCAGGAGAAGTAGAAGCCAGCAAGGTAAAGAGAGGGCATGGGGAGGGCTCTCCTGGCAAGGCACAGTGTGGATAAAGGCTCAGAGGCGGGAAAGCAGACATGAGAAGCAGGAGGTGCAGGAAGTGATAGTTGGTTTGGGGCCTTGAATGCCGAGCCTAGAAGCTTGATTAAGTTTTGTCCAGAGGCAGCAAGAAACAGGAGAGAGCCCTGTTTTCAGTGGGATGAGAGTGTGAATCACCTGTGTTAAAAGGGCTAGAGGGACCAGGCGCGATGCCTCACGTCTGTAATCCCAGCAGTTTGGGAGGCCTAGGCAGACGATTCATTTGAGCTCAGGAGTTCAAGACCAGCCTGGCCAACATCATGAAACCCCATCTTCACTAAAAATACAAAAAAAATAGCTGGGTGTGGTGGGCACAGTTCCAGCTACTTGGGAGGTGGAGGCAGGAGAATCGCTTAACCCAGGAGGCAGAGGTTGCAGTGAACATAGATCTCACCATTGCACTCCAGCCTGGGCAACAGAGCAAGACTCCATCTCAAAAAAAAAAAAAAAAAAAGGCTAGAGGTCGTATGCAATGGCTCACACCTGTAATCCCAGCACTCAGGGAGGCTAAGACAGGTGGATCACCTGAGCTCAGGAGTTCGAGACCAGTCTGGCCAACATGGCAAAACACCGTCTCTACTAAAAAATACAAAAATTAGCCAAGCACAGTGGTTTAAGCGGTAGTCCCAGCTCCTCTGGAGGCTGAAGCAGGAGAATTGCTTGAACCCAGGAGGCAAAGGTTGCAGTGAGCTGAGATTGCACCACTGGGCAATAGCCTGGGCAACAGAGTCAGACCCGATCTTAAGACGGGGGTGGGTGGCCGGGCGTCGTGGCTCATGCCTGTAATCTCAGCACTCTGGGAGGCTGAGGTGAGTCGATCACTTGAGGCCAGGAGTTTGAGATCAGCCTGACCAAATAATGAAAGCTTGTCTCTATTAAAAATAAAAACAGCTGTGCATGGTGGTGGGCGCCTATAATCCCAGCTACCCAGGAGGCTGAAGCAGGAGAATTGCTTGAACCCGGGAGATGGAGGTTGCAGTGAGCTGAGATCGCGCCACTGGACTCCAGCCTGGGCAACAGAGTGAGACTCGATCTCAAAAAAACAAAAAGCAGGGGGTGGTATTCTAGAAATGTCAAAGAGCCGCAAGTGAAAAGTGCCCCTCACCCCGAGCATGCTCACAACCACTGCTAGCGTTCCCTGAGCGCTTGCTGTAGACCACGTCCTGGCAGCCCTGAAATACCAATACTGCCATTGAACAGAAGGGGAAGCTGATGCCCACAGAGGTCAGGTAGCCAGATCCTTGCCCTCCCTTCCTGCCATTTCTCATCCCGTCTGCAGCGTCTCCCCGCCCTGCTTGTTCCTCCCCAGGTATGAGTCGTCATCCGAGGACTCCAGCACCACAGAGAACATCTCAGACAATGACAGCTCAGAGAACGAGGCCCCAGAGCCGGGGGAGAGGGTTCCGAGTGTGGCCGAAGCCTCCCAGCTCAGGCCTGCAGGGACGGCAGTGGCCAAGACCAGCCGGCAGGAGTGCCAACTGTCTCGAGAATCTCAGCACATACCTCCAGTAGGGGGGGCGTCAGGATCAAATATGGAGGAGGAGATCAGGTCAGTTTTGTGGGTGGGAGGGATTTACGCAGGGCCAGGGGTGGATGACCTCTACCTTGAACCCCACCATTCAAGCCCTTTGAAGGACCCTCCTATCAGTCATGCTCACTTTAGTCTGAATTAGTGAACAATCAGTTGCTCCTTCTGGGCATGTGAAGTTCTGGAGGCTTTGCTAAAGGCCCTGGTGGAAGTATTTTGGGCTGCCGGGGTTAGGATTTAGGGGGCCAGCCCACGTTTATCCTGAAGTTACCCACCTACTTTGGGATGTTCCCTCTACTCGCCTGTCCTGTTTATGTCTCTTTTTTATTTCCCTGGTGAAAAAATTTGCCCTTGGGAAATATTTTCCATTTGCCAGTGGGCATTTAGAATAAACTTTGGCTTGTGTGCCCATTCTCCCTTGGGGGTCTGTGTGTTCCCCACATCTGCCTTTTGGGGTGCAATGTAAATGTGTGTCCCGGGTGAAGGAGGGTCTGAGATGCCACCATTCAGGTGACCCTAGGGTGGGTGACATGGTGCAGAATGTCAAGTCCCTTCCCAGGCACCAGAGTGGGATATGAGGATTTGGAGGGAGAACGCAGGGGGCTGGGGGTTACTTAGTCCCCCGCTTGTCTATTCCTGGCAGGATGGAGCTAAGCCCCGACCTCATCTCAGCCTGCTTGGCCCTGGAAAAGTACCTGGACAATCCCAACGCCCTCACAGAGCGGGAGCTGGTACGGTCTGGCCCTGGGCCCACCCTGGACCCCTACTCCCACCACACCCGTGGCCTCTCCTCATCCTCAGTGACTTCCTGCTCCTGCCTAGTGGGGACTCTAAGACCCAAGCCCAAAGCTTGGAGGCGGGTGGTGCTGGAGTCATGGGCCTCGGAGAGAGGCCAGAGAGATAGGGAGAGGCTGGAGGATGACCGTCACTGGCCGAACCTGGCCCGGGGTTCCTGTTCTTACTGGGAGCTTCCAGAGAGGGACATCCAGATTTCCCTTTTTGGGAATCTACACTTGACTCTGGAGATTATAACCAGGGCCAGGCGCAGTCCCTGTCAATCCCAGTGCTTTGGGAGGTCAAGGCAGGAAGATTGCTTGAGGTCAGGAGTTCAAGACCAGCCTGGGCAACATAGTGAGACCCCATCTCTACAAACAAAATCTTTTTTTTTTTTTTTGAGATGGAGTTTCGCTGTTGTTACCCAGACTGGAGTGCAATGGCACGATCTCGGCTCATCGCCACCTCCGCCTCCTGGGTTCAAGCAATTCTCCTGCCTCAGCCTCCTGAGTAGCTGGGACTACAGGCACACACCATATTGTATTTTTAGTAGAGACGGGGTTTCACCTTGTTAACCAGGATGGTCTCAATCTCTTGACCTCGTGATCCACCCACCTCGGCCTCCCAAAGTACTGGGATTATAGGCGTGAGCCACTGCGCCCGGCCAACAAACAAATTTTTTTTGTTTTTTGAGATGGAGTCTCACTCTGTCGCCCAGTCTGGAGTGCAGTGGTGCGATCTCAGCTCACTGCAACCTCTGCCTCCCAGGTTCATGCAAGTCTCCTGCCTCAGCCTCCCAAGTAGCTGGGACTACTAGCACGCCTGGCTAATTTTTTATATTTTGAGTAGAGATGGGGTTTTACCATGTTGCCCAGGCTGGTCTCCAACTCGTGACCTCAAGTGATCTACCCACTGCAGCCTCCCAAAGTGCTGGGATTACAGGCGTGAACCACTGCATCCAACCTCTACAAATTTTTTTAAAAATTAGCCAGGCATAGTGGTGCTTGCCTGTAGTCCCAGCTACTTGGGAGGTGGAGATGGGAAGATGGCTGGAGCCTAGGAGGGTGAGGCTGCCATGAGCCCTGATCATGTCACTGTACTCCAGCCTGGGCAACAGAGCAGACCCCACCATTAAAAAAAAAAGGGGGGGGTAGCAGGCACAGTGGCTTATGCCTATAATCCCAGCACTTTGGGAGACTGAGGCTGGTGGATCACCTGAGGTCAAGAGTTCAAGACTAGCCTAGCCAAAACATGACAAAATTCTATCTCTACTGAACATACAAAAATTAGCCGGGCGTGGTGGCAGGTGGGTGAAGTCCAGCTACGCGGTAAACTGAGGCAGGAGAATTGCTTGAACCCAAGGTGGAGGTTGCAGTGAGCTGAGATCATGCCACTGTACTCCAGCCCTGGCAACAAGAGCAAAATTCTATCTCAAAAATTAAAAAAAAAAAAGCCAGGCATGGTGGCTCGTGCTTGTAATCTCAGCACTTTAGGAGGCTGAGGTGGGTAGATTACTAGGTCAGGAGATCAAGACCATCCTGGCCAACATGGTGAAACTCCATCTCTATTAAAAATACAAAAAAATTAGCTGGGTGTGGTGGTGGAAACCTGTAATCCCAGCTACTCGAGAGGCTGAGGCAGGAGAATCGCGTGAAATCAGAGGTTGCAGTGAGCTGAGATCGCGCCACTGCATTCCAGCCTGGCAACGGAGTGAGAATCCATCTCAAAAAAGAGAGAGAGAGAAATTATATCCAGGGAGGAGGTGCCCACACCTTCCTCGGGGGAACATGTTGGGGATTGCAGAGTCCGCACCCCACTCTGAGGGTCTTATTGGGACAGGGATGTCTACACTTCCCTCTGGGAGTGTCTGCACTTCCCTTGAGAGCCTTTTCCAGGACAAGGGCACCACACTTTGCTCCAGGGGGCCTGTTGGGGTTGTGGGGATATCCCAGTGGGCCTCCCCGCCCTCACACCCTTCCCCCCAACTCGCATGCAGAAAGTGGCCTACACCACGGTGCTGCAGGAGTGGCTGCGCCTGGCCTGCCGCAGTGACGCACACCCCGAGCTTGTGCGGCGGCACCTGGTCACGTTCCGGGCCATGTCTGGGCGGCTGCTGGACTACGTGGTCAACATCGCTGACAGCAATGGCAACACGGCGCTGCACTACTCCGTGTCCCACGCCAACTTCCCGGTGGTGCAGCAGCTGCTGGACAGCGGTGAGCCCTGCGGGGAGGACAAGGCTCCAAACCAGCTGCTGTCCGCCATCCCCAGCCTGATAGGGAAGCCACTGCCCTCCCTGTCTGATGGAGGAGGAAGATGATGGGGGAGGTGTGGCCTTCTCAGTATAATAGAGGGAACACCTCTCCCAGTCTGACATGGGAGATACCACCTTCCAATAGGATGTGGAGGGACACCTGTTTTCCAGTCTGATAGAGGAGACACCATCTTCCCAGATCCATGAGGGGGTATATGATGGCCCTCCCAGTCTGACGGAGGAGATGCTGCCTTCCCAGTTTGATGGGGGAGATGTGACTCCCAGTTTGATATGGGAGATGCCATCTTGAGAGTCTGATAGAGGGGACACCACCCTCCCAGGCTGATGGAGGAGACACACCTGCCAAGCCTAATGAAGGAGACATCATCTTCCCAGTTCATTGTCGGGGGGAGGTGGCCCTCCCAGTCTGATAGAGGAGATGCTGTCTTCCCAGTCTAATGGTGGAGACACCGCCCTCCCAGTCTAATGAGTGAGACATCACCTTCCCAGTCTAACAAGGGAGACATGACTCTTCCTAGTCTGATAGCAGAGACTCCACCCTCCTGGTCTTATAGGAGAGATGCTGTCCTCCCAGTCTAGTGGAGGAGACACTGCCCTTCCCAGTCTGGTGGAGGAGGCACAGGTCCTACCTTTAGCCAGTGTAATGGAAAAGGAAGAAGTGATCTTAGGGAAAACACGTGGCCCTCCAGCATCCCCAGACACACCTGCAGGATGGAGGTGACATCCCTGGAGCCCTTCTAAGAGAAGGATGCAGCCTCAAGTCTGGGGCTTGGAAGGAAGACGTGGTCCTCAGTTAGGCAGGAAGAAACTTGCCCTTCTGTTGGGGAGACGGCCTCCCAGGCTGATGAAGGACGCAGGGCCCACAGTCTGATGGGGGAGACATGGGCCAGTCTGAGGGTAAATGGCTGTTCCAAATTAATGGGGGAGACCCAGTTTCTGTTCTCAGCCCTAAATACAGATGCCCAGCATCAGGAGCCCCAAATCTGATGGAAGAGGGATCGTCTCCAACTTTAGGAGCCCCTGGTCTAGTGGGGTGACCCAGTGGAGATGGAGGCCTCTGGGCAGAATAGGGTCCTCTGTCTGAGGAAAGGGAGGGATGGGGCATGCTAGACTGATGGAGATGTGATACCCACGTTCCTTGGGGTGGTCCACCAGCAGAGATGCCTGGTCTGAGGGTTCATACCACCCCTCTAGGTGTCTGCAAGGTGGATAAACAGAACCGTGCTGGCTACAGCCCAATTATGCTCACTGCCCTGGCCACCCTGAAGACCCAGGATGACATCGAAACTGTCCTTCAGCTCTTCCGGCTTGGCGACGTCAATGCCAAAGCCAGCCAGGTAGGGTCCCTCAGCGGCTGCAGACCCAGGCGGCTCTTCCTGCTTTATGGCATCCCAGCTGGGTGCCAGGCCCAAACCCAGGTGGTCTAGCTCCAGAGCCCTGCTCTTCATGGCCAGGCTGCCTCTGACACAGGCCCTTCTTGTGGAAACTGGAAGGAGTGGAGGATATTTGGGTCCTTACCTTTCTTAATATGACCCTGTCCTACATCCTGCTGGACAGTTCATTGAACAGCAGCTGGGTTCCCCGGGCTGGACACTGGGGACTCAAATGGCGAATAAGCAGGCATGGTCTCAAGCTCACTAACTAGCTAGTGCTTTGAGACCTACGCATTTCAGGGAGCACCAGGACTGAAGCCAGTATGGACTCAAGGGCTACAGGAAGCCACCAGGGGAGTTTAAGCAGGGAAGTGGCATGCGCTGATCCCTGGTTTGAGAGCTCCCTTCGGCTGTGTGTTGGAAAGCAGAAACAGATGACTGTGGAGGTGACTGGGGCCTATGGACAGGTGTCTGGGCAAAAGAGCAAGGAAGGCCAGGTGCCGTAGCTCACACCTGTAATTTCAGCACTTTGGGAGGACAAGGCGGGCGGATCACCTGAGGTTGGGAGTTCGAGACCAGCTTGACCAACAAGGAGAAACCCCGTCTCTACTAAAAATACAAACTTAGCCAGGCGTGGTGGCGCATGCCTGTAATCCCAGCTACTCAGGAGGCTGAGGCAGGAGAATTGCTTGAACCTGGGAGGTAGAGGTTGCGGTGAGCTGAGATCCTGCCACGGCACTCCAGCCCGGGCAACAAGAGCGAAACTCCGTCTCAAACATAAAGAAAATTAGAAAAAGAGCAGGGAAGCGGGGACCAGGTGGGGACAGTGAGGAGGAGGAGGAGGATTGGCAACAGCCTGAAGACAGCAAGGGAACAAAACAGGGAGCGGTGATGAGCCGTAACAGGCACGACCTGCTTTATCTTTATTGATTTAATTTTGCTTTGATTTCCAAGAAATTTTTTTTAGTGGCTTAATTTTCAAAAAATGAAGGCCAGGCACTGTGGCTCATGCCTGTAATCACAGCACTGTGGGAGGCTGAGTTGGGCAGATCACTTGAGGTCAGGAGTTCAAGACCAGCCTGGCTAACATGGTGAAACCCTGTCTTTACTAAAAAATTAAAAAATTAGCTGGGCATGGTGGCACCTGCCTGTAATCCCAGCTACTCAGGAGGCGGCAGGAAAATCACTTGAACCTGGGAGGTAGAGGTTGCAGTGAGCTGAGATCACACCACTACACCCCAGCCTGGGCAACAGAGTGAGATTCTGTCTCAAAAAAAAAAAAAGGTGAGGCTTGGCAAGGTGGCTAATGCCTGTAATCCCAGCACTTTGGGAGAACAAGACAGGAGAATTGCTTGAGGTCAGGAGTTTGAGACCAGCCTGGGCAGGATAGGGAGACCCCCCCCCCCAACCCTCTATTAAAAAAGAAAGAAGGTGAAATTCACAAAACCTAAGATTAACCCCTTTATTTCTAACTTTTTTTTGAGACAGGGTCTCACTTTGTCACCCAGGCTAGAGTGCAGTGGCATCGTCACAGCTCACTGTGGCCTTGACCTTCTGTGCTCAAGCAGTCCCCCCACCTCGGCCTCCCAAAGTGCTAGGATTACTGGCCTGAGCCACAGCGCCCAAAACTAACCCTTTCAAAGTGAACAGTTTGCCTGGGCAACATGGAAAACCCTATCTATATAAAAAACACAAAAATAAGCCAGGCACTGTGGCTCATGCCTATAATCCCAGCTACTCAGGCTGAGGTGGGAAGATCACCTGAGCCTGGGGAAGTCGAGGCTGCCGTGAGCTGCGATCGTGCCACTGCACTGCAACCCGGGCAACACAGCAAGACCCTGTCTGTAAAACAAAACAATACCAAAAACACTGCTGGCATAAAATACATTCACCCTGTTGTGCAACCAGCACCTCTAATTCCAGAACATTCTCATCACCCCCAAAGGAAACCTGTATCCGTTAGTAGTCATTCATTATTTCTCCCCCTGTCCCTGCTTCTCCTAGCCCCTCACAACTACTCTTCTGCTTTCTGTCTCTATGGATTTATTACTCCCCCACTGGTGAGAAGGGTTGTTTGAGATTCAGAAGGAGACCAGCAAGTTGAGGGTACATTTCACCATCAGAGTATGTGGGAGCTACAACCGGTTCTAAAGCAAGGGTGTCCTGCCCTGGGGCCTGCATGAGCCATAATCCTGTTCCTTGCCCTCCCCAGGCCGGACAGACAGCCCTGATGCTGGCAGTCAGCCACGGGCGGGTGGACGTGGTCAGAGCCCTGCTGGCCTGCGAGGCGGACGTCAACGTGCAAGACGATGATGGCTCCACGGCCCTCATGTGTGCCTGTGAGCACGGCCACAAGGAGATCACGGGGCTGCTGCTGGCCGTGCCCAGCTGTGACATCTCACTCACGGATCGGGTGAGTCTCCAACCAGGTGCACCCCTGGGAGGGTGGCAGGACAGTGTGGGGACATCATTCACAGCACGGATACTTTGCAGGACGGGAGCACAGCTCTGATGGTGGCCTTGGACGCAGGTCAGAGTGAGATTGCGTCCATGCTGTATTCCCGCATGAACATCAAGTGCTCGGTGAGTCTCAACCCGGCAGGGCGGCCGCGCGGCGGGCAGGGCTCTGAGAGGAGACAGATTTGTTTTTGTTTTGAGACAGGGTCTTTTTTTTTTTTGAGACGGAGTTTTGCTCTTCTTGCCCAGGCTGGAGTGCAATGGCATGATCTCTGCTCACTGCAATCTCCGCCTCCCTGGTTCAAATGATTCTCCTGCCTCAGCCTCCCGAGTAGCTGGGATTACAGGCAGGCGCCACCACACTTGGCTAATTTTGTACTTTTAGTAGAGGCGGGGTTTATCCATCAGGCTGGTCTCAAACTCCCAACCTCAGGTGATCCCCCCACTTCAGCCTCCCAAAGTGCTGGGACTACAGGTGTGAGCCACTGCGCCCAGCGAGACAGGGTCTTACTCCGTCATCAAGGCTGGAATGCGGCGGCACAATTATAGTTCACTGCAGCCTCCACTTCCTGGGCTCAAGTGATCCTCCCACATCGGCCTCCTGAGTAGCTGGGACCACAGGTGCGTGCCACCATACCTGGCTGAATTCTGCTTTGTTTTGTTTTCAGACAGAGTCTCACTCTATCACCTAGGCTGGGTGCAGTGGTGCAGTTTCCACAGGTTCAAGCGATTCTCCTGCCTCATCCTCCAGAATAGCTGGGATTATAGCTGCACACCACCATGCCCGGCTAATTTTTGTATTTTTAGTAAAGATAGGGTTTCACCAGGCTGAAGTTAGCCAGGCTGGTCTTGAACTCCTGAGCTCAAGTGATCTGCCCACCTCTACCTCCCAAAGTGCTGGGATTACAGGCATGAGCCACCGCTCCTGGCCATTTTTTTCTCTCTTTTGTAGAGATGGACGTCTCACTATGTTGCCCAGGCTGGGCTTGAACTCCTGGGCTCAAGCCATGCTTCCTCCTCGGCCTCTGAAAGCGCTGGGATTACAGGGGTCAGCCACTGTCCCTGGCCAGAGGGGACAGAGGCTTATGAAGAGCTGATTGTGCATGGGGTTCATGCTGAGGGCTTCATGGTCAGCTGTTTGCTGAGCCCTCATGGTGCCCCAGTGAGGAAATTAATCACAGAGAAGCTGCACGGTCATAGGTGGCATAAGTTTTCGCGCCTGGGTCTGTCTGGTTCCAAATGCACGTCTTAGTCACCATTCACTCATTTGAAAACTATTTATTGAGCACCGGCTATGTGTTAGACCCAGTTCTAGGCAGTCCCCAGGGGTCATAGCACTGATCAAAACAGAAAACAGTATCCACCCACATGGAGGGGGCATTCTGGTAAGAGACACAGTCAGGCCGGGCGTGGTGGCTCACTCCTGTCATCCCAACACTCTGGGGGGCTGTGCACCTGTAGTCCCAGCTACTCGGGAGGCTGAGGCAGGAGAATAGCTTGATCCCTGGAGGCAGAGGTTACAGTAAGCAAAAGATCATGCCACTGCACTCCAGCCTGGGTGACACAGAGAGACTCTGTCTCAAAAAAAACAAGGGAGGTGGGATGGCGAGTGGTGGGGAGGCTGTTGGAGGCCCTCAGAGAAGAGATGACATTTGAGTCAACACCTGGAGAAGTCAAGGAGTGAATCACGTGGTCTTCCAGGCAGCAGGAGCAGGCAGTGCAAAGGCCCTGAGGCAGGAATGTGCCTGATGTGTTTAAGGAGCATTCAGGCCAGATGTAGTGACTCACGCCTGTAATCCCAGTACTTTGGGCGGCCGAGGCAGGTGGATCACCTGAGGCCGGGAGTTCAAGGCCAGCCTGGCCAAATGGTAAAACCCTATCTCTATTAAAAAATACAAAAATTAGGCCAGGTGCAGTGGCTCATGCCTATAATCCCAGCACTTTGGGAGGCTGAGGCGGGTGGATCACGAGGTCAAGAGATCGAGACCATCCTGGTCAACAAGGTGAAACCCCGTCTCTACTAAAAATACAAAAATTAGCTGGGCATGGTGGTAGATGCCTGTAGTCCGAGCTACTCGGGAGGCTGAGGCAGGAGAATTGCCTGAACCCAGGAGGCGGAAGTTGCGGTGAGCTGAGATCGTGCCATTGCACTCCAGCCTGGGTAACAACAGCGAAACTCCGTCTCAAAAAAAAAAAAAATTATTTGGGCATGATGGTGGGCACATGTAATCCAAGCTACTCGGGAGGCTAGGGCAGGAGGATCACCTGAGCCCAGGTGGTGGAGGCTGCAGTGAGCTATGATTGGACCACTACACTCCAGCCTGGCAACAGAGCAAGACCCTGTCTTAAAAAAAAAAAAAAGGCCGGGCATAGTGGCTCATGCCTGTAATCCCAGCACTTTGGGAGTCCAGCCAGGCGGATCACCTGAGGTCAGGAGTTTGAGACCAGCCTAGCCAACATAGCAAAACCCTGTCTCTACTAAAAATATTAGCCAGGCATATGACAGGCGCCTGTAATCCCAGCTACTCAGGAGGCTGAGGCAGGAGAATCACTTGAACCTAGGAGGTGGAGGTTGCAGTGAGCCGAGATTGCACCATTGTACTCCAGCCTGGGCAACAAGAGTGAAAGTCTACCTAAAAAAAAAAAAAGGGAAAGGAAAAAAAAAGCCAAAGTCCTCTGCAAAACCCACCAAGCCCTATACAGCCACCCTCACCTTCCCCATTCCTGCTTCTCTCCCGCTCCACCCACACTGGCCTTATTGCCACGCCCCCTCTGCACTTACCCCAGGGCCTTTGCACGTGCTGTTTCCACTGCCTGGAATTCCCTTCCCAGCTGGCTGGCCCCTTGATGCCATTCACAGCCAGCTGAGACTTCCCCCTCCCTGACCAGCCACTGTCCACTCTCATTCCCTTCCATCCCTCACCCCCATGAAGCTCCTTGGCCCCAGTCACGAGTTTGCTTCTTCAAAATGGTGCCCCCAGATCGCCGCCTCCTTGGGGCCAGGGGCCATGCCTCCCTCCCACTCACCCACCACATCTACCAGGCCAGCCACCACATCGGCGCCTCGGGGAATTGGCAAGGATCCCAAACGAAAAGAATGCTGCTTCTCCTTTCAGTTTGCCCCGATGTCGGATGACGAGAGCCCTGCATCGTCCTCGGCAGAAGAGTAGCCGTGAGGGAGGCCACACGCTGACCTCCCCTGGGGCCAACCATCCCTTGTCCCCGTCTCCTCCTTGTTCCCGTTCATCCCTGACCCACCCCACTCCCGCTCCCCAGGGCCCACGGCTCAAAGGCAAGCACATTTTCCCTCTGCTTCCCTGGGGGAGCCCGACAGCCACAGGACTCCAGCTCCAAGCGGGTTTTCTTGGCTCCCCGGTTCAAAGCAGCCGCAGCGCAGACCGAAGCGAAATTCTTGTATACATTGGCGCCAGTGCCGATGCTGGGGTGTGGGTTTTATGAAGAACATTGAGAACAATCAGCTGGTAATTATGGATGGAGGAAGAGGGAACAGAAAAAAATATTGTATTTTTGAATCCTGTTGCAGAAGCGGGGGGCGGGAGTCTTATGATTTGTTGCCAGATTTGAAAGTCACTGGAACTTGCCTCTTTTCATTTTAATGCTAAGTGTTCTTTCACTCCGGCTGGGGCTCACCCTTCATCCCACACATTTAATTGTCTGATGTATTGTTAGGTCCACTGCCTCCCAGACGGCTTTGTTAGGGGAATTTTCTTCTGATGGCTTCAGAAGACAGATTTTGTCCCTGTCACCTCTGTCTTTTTATCCTCATTCAAATGGAGGGACTCAGGACAGGCTCTGTGACTTATAGGGAACCAATTCACAATGAGAAATTACGGGCCAGGCATAGTGGCTCACGTCTGTAATCCCAGCACTTTGGAAAGCCAAGGCAGGAGCTTGAGCTTGAGCCCAGAAGTTCAAGACCAGCCTGAGCAACACAGAAAGACCCATTTCTACAAGAAATGTACAAGTTAGCTGGGTGTGGTGGTGCACGCCTGTAATCCCAGCTACTTGGGAGGCTGAGCCCTGAGGTCAAGGCTGCAGGGAGCTATGATCACATCACTGCATTTCAGCCTGGGCCACATGGCGAGATCCTGTCTCAAGGAAAAAAAAAAAAGAGCAAGAGAGAAATTACTCAGAAACCCATCCCTTCCCCACATGGAAGCCTTGGCAAAGGTTAATTTTCCTAGAAAATCCTTCAGACCTGGAGATGCAGGAAAGGGATCTGGCTCTCAGGTTGGCTTCTGCATCCCCCCACCCTGCCAGGCCCCAGACTGGTCACAGGGCCATCCTGTTCCTCCCCGGGGCTCCAGAATTTCTCTCCTCAAAGGAAAGACAACAGGGCATGCGCTTGTTGGCAAAGCACAGGGCCAGCTCCCAAAAACCCCATGTGTGCACGATTAAAAGTTGGCTGTCCCCAGGCCTCTCGGCGCAAACTTAAAGAGACAGGGCTTTGCTGCAAACCAAACATGGGCCAGCTGGGTTTTTTAACAACCCAGAGACTTTCCGGAGCTGCCTGGACCAGAGCCTGCGGGAAACGGGGCTTGCCAGAGACACTCACAGTTTCCTTCATGGCCTGCTCTGTCCCTTAAGAATCTCCACATCATTTTCTTTCTTGTGCCTTTTCCTTGGTGAGCAAGAGAAAGGGAAGGGTTCCAAGCCTCTAAAAATGTGCCTTGTGATCAGGAGTGTGCTCCAAACCAAATATGTGTGCTGCCCTTTGGAGGCCAGTGAGCTCAGCCTCCACGGCTTTAAAGCCAAATTTCAGCAAGAGAGTGCAGAGAGCTCGCGGGTTCATGAAAAAAAGCAAAGCACTGGTTTCTCTCCTTAGAAAAGTAGGTTTCTTGGCTCAATGTAGATTGGCTTGCTTTGATTTTTAGTGAAGGGAATGTACATAAAACAAAACAGGGCTTGGCTGGTCAAAAGAGACAAGCAGATGGCAGGATGGATGGAGGATGGATGGATGGATGGATGGAGGATGAATGGATGGATGGATGGATGATGGATGGATGGATGGATGGAGGATGAATAGATGGATGGATGGATGGATGGATGGAGAATGAATGGATGGATGGATGGAGGATGAATGGATGGATGGAGAATGGATGGATGGATGGAGGATGAATGGATGGATGGAGAATGAATGGATGGATGGATGGAGGATGGATGGATGGATGGAGGATGGATGGATGGATGATGGATGGATGGAGGATGAGTGGATGGATGGAGGATGGATGGATGGATGGATGATGAATGGATGATGGATGGATGAGTGGATGATGGATGGATGGATGGATGGAGGATGAATGGATGGATGGAGAATGAATGGATGGATGGATGGAGGATGGATGGATGGATGGAGGATGGATGGATGGATGATGGATGGATGGAGGATGAGTGGATGGATGGAGGATGGATGGATGGATGGATGATGAATGGATGATGGATGGATGAGTGGATGATGGATGGATGATGGATGGATGGATGGAGAATGGATGGATGGATGGAGAATGAATGGATGGATGGATGGATGATGGATGGATGAATGGATGATGGATGGATGGATGGATGATGGATGGATGAATGGATGATGGATGGATGATGGATGGATGGATGGATGGATGATGGATGGATGAATGGATGATGGATGGATGATGGATGGATGGATGGATGAATGGATGGATGGAGAATGGATGGATGGATGGAGAATGAATGGATGGTTGGGTGGATGGAGGATGGATGGATGGATGGATGGACGGACAGTTGGATGGTGTTTGCATGTAAATTGCAGAGAAAACAAAACCAAAGCTGATTGAGAACCATTGCTGGTGTCTGAGGGGGAAGGGGCAGCTTTGAGAAGCGGTACAAGAGTCCTATGCCTGTGCCTCCAGCCCTGGAGCCAGCCAGCACATTTATTTTAAGCTCCTAGAAGCAACTCCTGGGCCGAGAAATGTGTGACCCCTGAGATGGGTCCATGCGTCTCTGCACTTCCTTCTCTCCGTGGGCTACAGGGATCCTGCCGTGTGCCCATTCTCTTCTCACGCATCTCTGTGAGCTTTAATTTCACTTTCTGATCACGGTACGTCCATAAAGCCAGTATTACACTTACATGAAGTATTCTTTTTTGTAATCATTTTTTTAGAAGGTAAACAAATTTAATAAACCTACCAATAATGACGATTCTGTGTCTTTTTTCACTGTGCTCCCTTTTAAGCTTTAAAATGGATACATTTTTCTTTCTTTTTTTGAGATGGAGTTTTGCTCTTGTCACCCAGGCTTGGGTGCAATGGCATAATCTTGGCTCACTACAACCTCTGCCTCCTGGATTAAAGTGATTCTTCTGCCTCAGCCTTCTGAGTAGCTGGGACTACAGGCATCTGCCACCACGCCCAGCTAATTTTTGTATTTTTAGTAGAGATGGGGTTTCACCATGTTGGCCAGGCTGATCTCAAACTCCTGACCTCAGATGATCCCCCGACCTCAGCCTCCCAAAGTGCTGGGATTACAGGCGTGAGCCACTGTGCCTGGCTTGGTTTTTTTGTTGTTTTTTGTTTTTGTTTTTTTGGAGACAGAGTCTCGCTCTGTTGCCCAGGCTGGAGTTGATCTCCTGACCTCAAGTGGTCAGCCCACCTCAGCCTACTAAAGTGCTGGGATTACAGGCGTAAGCCACCGTCCTGGCCTCATTTTTAAATTTTTCCTAGAAACAGATTTTCACTATGTCTCCCAAGCCAGTCTCAAACTTCCAGACTCAAGTCATCCTCCCGCCTCAGCCTCCCTAAGTGCTGGGGTTTCACACATGAGCCACCGCAAATCTCTTTTTCAAAATGGCTTTATTTTGGAAAATGTTCAAAGCCACAGAACAATTGCAAGAACATCACAGTAAACACCTTCATGCTCTGTCCTAGACCAGCACCCAACAATAGTGCAGCCACTAGCCACATGTGGCTATTTTCATTTAAAGGTAAATGAGGCTCATGCCTGTAATTCCAGCACTTTGGGAGGCCGAGGTGGGTGGATCACCTGAAGTAAGAAGTTCGAGACCAGCCTGACCAACATCATGAAACCCTGTCTCTACTAAAAATAAAAAAAACTGTCTGGGTATGGTGGTGGGCACCTGTAAGTCCCAGCTACTTGGGAGGCCGAGGCAAGAGAATCACTTGAATCTGAGAGACAGAGGTTTCATTTAGCTGAGATTCGTGCCACCGCACTCCAGTCTGAGCAACAAGGCTAGGCTCCATCTCTAAATAAATAAAGGTAATTATGATCAGCAGGCTTGCTGGCTTGCTTCCGTAGGCCCAGCTACTCAAAAGGCTGAGGTGGGTGGCAGATCACTCACAGCCAGGAATTCGAGGCTGCAATGAGTGAATATTGCCCCACTACACTCCAGCCTCGGTGACAGAGTGAGACCTTGTCTATAAAAAAAACTTTTTTTAAGTAAATGAATTATGCCAGGCGCAGTGGCTAACGCCTATACTCCCAACACTTTGAAAGGCTGAGGCAGGTGGATCATTTGTGTTCGAGACCAGCCTGGCCAACCATGGAAACCCCATCTCTACTTAAAATACAAAAAAATTAACTGGGCATGGTGGTACATGCATGTAATCCCAGCTTCTGGAGGCTGAGGCAGGAGAATCGCTTGACCTTGGGAGACAGAGGTTGCAACAAGCTGAGATTGCAGCCCTGCACCCCAGCCTGGGTGACAGAGTGAGGCTCTGACTCAAAAATGAATACATACATTCATTCTAGGCCGGGCGTGGTGGCTCATGCCTGTAATCCCAGCACCTTGGGAGGCTGAGGCGGGTGGATCACGAGGTCAAGAGATCAAGACCATCCTGGTCGAAATGGTGAAACCCCGTCTCTACTAAAGATACAAAAAATTAGCTGGGCATGGTGGCGTGTGCCTGTAATCCCAGCTACTCAGGAGGCTGAGGCAGGAGAATTGCCTGAACCCAGGAGGTGGAGGTTGCGGTGAGCCGAGATCGCGCCATTGCACTCCAGCCTGGGTAACAAGAGTGAAACTCTGTCTCAAAAAATAAAAATAAATAAATACATACATACATTCATTCTCAGTAGCTTTACATGGCTGGTACCTGCGGTATTAACTTGCAGAGACCCTGAATATTGCCATCGTCATTAAGTTTTGTTGAACACCCACTGTTGACACCTCGATCTCTTTTTTTTTTTTTTTTTTGAGACAGGGTCTCAGCCAGGTGCAGTGGCTCACTCTTGTCATCCAAGCACTTTGGAGGCCAAGGCGGGTGGATCACCTGAGGTCGGGAGTTCAAGACCAGCCTGACCAACAGGGTGAAACCCTATCTTTAAAAAAAAAAAAAAGAAAGAAAGAAAGAGACAGGGTCTCACTCTGACACCCAGGGTAGAGTGCAGTGGTGCAATCATAGCTCACTGCACCCTCGACCTCCAGGGCTCAAGGAATCCTCCCAACTCAGCCTCCAGAGTGGTTAGGACTCCAAGTATCTAAATTCAAACAATACTGCAGTGTTTGTTGCTTGCAGGGTGCCATATCCCACTTGATAGAAATACCATTGTCGACAGTTTAGAGTGTTTCCTACCAAATCTTTTTCTGGTATGTTTGGTCTTAATTTTTCTTTACAATACTTTTTTTCTGGAGGTATCAAATGCATATGTTTTGTGTAGAAATGGTGCACAAAAGTGTACAGCTCCAGTACACTTTTTTTTTTGAGACAGAGTCTCGCTTTGTCGCTGGGGCTGGAGTGCAGTGGTGTGATCTCGGCTCACGGTAACCTCCACCTCCCACGTTCAAGCGATTCTCCTGCCTCAGCTTCCTGAGTAGCTGGGATTACAGGTGCTCGCCACCACCACACCCGGCTAATTTTTTTTGAGACAGAGTTTCGCTCTTGTTACCCAGGCTGGAGTGCAATGGCGCGATCTCGGCTCACCGCAACCTCTGCCTCCTGGGTTCAGGCAATTCTCCTGCCTCAGCCTCCCGAGTAGCTGGGATTACAGGCACACGCCACCATGCCCAGCTAATTTTTTTGTATTTTTAGTAGAGACGGGGTTTCACCATGTTGACCAGGATGGTCTCGATCTCTTGACCTGGTGATCCCCCCGCCTCGGCCTCCCAAAGTGCTGGGATTACAGGCTTGAGCCACTGCGCCCGGCTGATTTTTTTATATTTTTAGTAGAGACGGGGTTTTACTATGTTGACCATGCTGGTCTTGAACTCCTGACCTCATGATCTGCCCGCCTCGGCCTCCCAAAGTGCTGGGATTACAGACGTGAACCACCGTGCCCGGCAACATTCGTGGCTTTTTTGCAAACAGCACTTCTGGAGTCACCAGCACCAGTATAGGAAAAGGAATATCTTGGTCCCAGCAGCCCAGGCCCTCCCCCTCAGATCTCCCAGGGGCGATCATATCTCCGGACTTCTCATTTCCTCTGTTTATCCCCTAAGCTGTTCAGCCAGGAGATAACAGAAGGTTTTGGAAGCCCCAGAAATGTTATGCTAAGGAGTGTATTTCTAGGCAGAAGATCCATCGCTCTTGTCAATTTCCTCTGGATTTGCCAGCCAAGAAGGGATTTTAGGAAGGAAACTTTCTCACAATGCAACTGCCAGGCCCATTTGTCATGATCTGTATTTCTTTTGTTCAGCTCACCCCTGAGACACCATTCCCCTCACCCTCCCCTCACATAGTTTCTGCTTTGCTTTTTTTTTTAGTTTATTTTAAATTTTGATTGTGGTAAAGTATACATGGCATGAAGTGTACCATTTTAACCATCTTAAAGTGCAGAGGTCAGTAGTATGAAGTACATTCGTGCTGTTGTGCAACCATTACCCCCTCCAGCTCCAGAACTTTCTCAGTTTGCAAAACTGAAAGTGTCCCCATGAAACAGTCACTCCGAATCCTCCTCCCCAGCCCCTCGCACCCACCATTCTGCTTTCTGCCTTTCTTAATCTGATGACTCCAGGGACCTCATATAAGTGGAGTTACACAGTGTTTGTTTTTTTGTGTCCGGCTTTTTGAGACGGAGTCTCTGTCCCCAGGCTGGAGTGCAGTGGTGCAATCTCAGCTCACTGCAACTTCTGCCTCCTGGGTTCACGTGCTTCTCCTGCCTCAGCCTCCCTGTTAGCTAGGATTACAGGCACGTGCCACCACAGCCAGCTAATTTTTGTATTTTTAGTAGAGACGGGGTTTCACCACGTTGGCCAAGATGGTCTTGATCTCCTGACCTTGTGATCCACCCACCTCGGCCTCCCAAAGTGCTGGGATTACAGGCGTGAGCCACCGCACCCGGCCCTGCCTGTTTCTGGTTTATTTCACAAACACGTCTTCATATCCACCTTGTAGCATGTGTCAGAATTTCCTTTCTTTTTTTTTTTGAGACTAAGTTTTCCTATTGTTGTCCAGGCTGGAGTGCAGTGGTGCCACTTCAGCTCACTGTAACCTCTGCCTCCCAAGTTCAAGTAATTCTTCTGCCTCAGCCTTCCAAGTAGCAGGGATTATAGGCACACAGCACCACGACTGGCTAAGTTCTGCATTTTTAGTAGAGATGGTGTTTCACTATGTTGGCCAGGCTGGTCTGGAACTCCTGATCTCAGGTCATCCACCCACCTAGGCCTCCCAAAGTGCTGAGATTACAGGTGTGAGCCCCCGCACCCAGTCAGAATTTTCTTCCTTTCTCAGCATTTTGCAAGGCTGAGGCAAGAGAATCATTTGAGCCCAGGAGTTTCAGACCAGCCTAGGTAATATAGTGAGACCTCCATCTCTAGAAAAAAAAAATTCACACCTGTAATCCCAGCACTTTGGGAGGCCGAGGTGGGCAAATCACGAGGTCAAGAGATCAAGACCATCCTGGCCAACATGGTGAAACCCCGTCTCTACTAAAAATACAAAAAATTAGCTGGGCACGGTGGCACGTGCCTGTAATCCCAGCTACTCGGGAGGCTGAGGCAGGAGAATTGCCTGAACCCAGGAGGCGGAGGTTGCGGTGAGCCGAGATCGTGCCATTGCACTCCAGCCTGGGTAACAACAGCGAAACTGCATCTCAAAAAAAAAAAAAATACAAAAAAAAATTAGCCAGGCATGGTGGTGGGCCCCTATAATCCCAGCTACTCAAGAGGCTGAGGTGGAAGAATTGCTTGAACTGGGAGGCAGAGGTTGCAGTGAGCTGAGATTGTGCCACTGCACTCCAGCCTGGAGACAGCGAGACTTCGTCTCACAAAAACAAAAACAAAAAAATTGCCTGGGTGTAGTGGCATGTGCCTGTAGTCCCAGCTATTTGGGAGACTAAAATGGGAAGATTGCTTGAGCCCAGGAGGTCGAGGCTGTAGTGAGCCATGATCACACATATCATTGCTGCACTCCAGCCCGGCAGACAGAGAGAGATCCTGTCTCAAAAAAAAAAAAAAAAAAAAATTGCAGCCTGGGCATGGTGGCTCACACCTATAATCCCCGCACTTTGGGAGGCCTAGGTGGGTGGACCATCTGAGGTCAGGCGTTCGAGACCAGCCTGGCCAACATGGTGAAACCCCGTCTCTACTGAAAATGTAAATATTAGATGGGCATGGTGGTGGGCGCCTGTAATCCCAGCTACTCAGAACACTGAGGCGGGAAAATCACTTGAACCCGGGAGACGGAGGTTACAGTGAGCCGAAGTCGCACCACTGCAGTCAGCCTAGGGGACAGAGCAAGACTTCATCTCAAAAAAAAAAAAAATTGGGTTGTATGATGGACCACGTTTTATTAATTTTTCTATCTAAGAACACTTGTGCTGTTGTCACTCTTTATCTATTGTGAATAACGGCTGCTATGAATATGTGTGGGCAAATATCTGTTCTACAACCTGTTTTCAATTCTTTTTTTTTTTCTGAGATAGAGTTTCGCTCTTCTTACCCAGGCTGTAGTGCAATGTCACCATCTTGGCTCGCTGCAACCTCCGTCTCCTGGGTTCAAGCGATTCTCCTGCCTCAGCCTCCTGAGTAGCTGCACTCCAGCCCGGCAGACAGACAGAGATCCTGTCTCAAAAAAAAAAAAAAAAAAAAATTGCGGCCTGGGCATGGTGGCTCACACCTATAATCCCCGCACTTTGGGAGGATTATATATTACTCACTTCCTGAGTAGCTGGGATTACAGGCATGCGCCACCACACCTGGCTAATTTTGTATTTTTAGTAGAGATGGGGTTTGTCCATGTTGGTCAGGCTGGTCTCAAACTCCCGACCTCAGGTGATCCATCCACCTCGGCCTCCCAAAGTGCTGGGATTACAGGTGTGAGCCACCGTGCCTGGCCCTGCTTTCAGTTCTTTGGGGGATATACCCAGGAGTGGAATTGCTGATATAATAATACTATTTTTAATTTTTTGAGGAACTGTCATACTGTTTCCCGCAGCAGCTGCACCGTTTTACATTCTCAGCAAGGGTATACAAGGATTCCAGTTTCTCTTCGTCTTGGTCAACACTTGTTATTTTCCAGGTTGGTTAGCTGCTTGGTTGGTTTTGGACAGTGGCCATTCTCATGGCTGTGAAGTGGTTCTTGCTTTGCTTTTTTGGAAGGGAGGTGGGCGGGTGGCATTTTTCCACAGGAGCCTTTGCACCTATCGGGCTCCAGTTGCCCAATCTTGCCTGGCTTATCTCTGGGACACCTCCTGGCAGCTGATAAGAGAGGGCTATCTTTAGCCACTGTGCTTTAGGAAGGTTAGGAACCTGCCAAGGTCACAGGTAAGCTGCAGCATCAGAAATGGAACTTGAGGCCTTATCCCCTCTTGATTTCACTGTGCATCTGTGTTATTCGCTGCCTTTAGCCACACAGCAAAGGTGAGTCATGTGACAAGCTCACACAGCTGGTTATAGAAGGCATGGTCTCAGACACCAAAGGGTGACACACATCCATAGTCCCGACTACTGTGGAGGTTGAAATGGAAGGATCACCTGAGCCACTGCACTTCAGCCTGGGGGACAGAGCAAGACCCCGTCTCAAAAAAAAAAAAAAAGAAAAAAGTTATAGGAAAGCAACCAGATGTTCTTCAGTTGGTAACACATATAAAAATGATACCAGGCTGGGGCGTGGTGGCTCATGCCTGTAATCCCAACACTTTGGGAGGCCAAGGCGGGAAAACCAGGTCAGGAATTCGAGACCACCCTGGCCAACATAGTGAAACCCTGTCTTTACTAAAAATACAAAAAATTAGGTATTATTTTGTGGCATGTGTCTGTAATCCCAGCTACTCAGGAGGCTGATATAGGAGAATCACTTGAACCCGGAAGGCAGAGGTTGTAGTGAGCCAAGGTGGCACCACTGCACTGATCTTTTTTTGTTTGTTTTTTCTGAGACAGGCTGGTCTCAAACTCCAGGGCTCAAGCAATCCTCCTGCCTTAGCCTCCCAAAGACCTGAAACTACAGGTGTGAGCTACTGCATCCAGCTGCATGCTAGGATTCTATGTTTCATTAAACAACTATATAGCACCTGCTGAATACCAGGCACTGTCTTCATTTAATCCTCATGCCAGGTGGGCTAGGTGGCTTATGCCTGTAATCCCAGCACTTTGGAAGGCGAAGGTGGGAGGATTGCTGGAGGCCAGGAGGTCGAGGCTGCAATGAGTTATGATTGTGCCACTGTACCTCAGCCTGGACCACAGAGCAATACCCTGCCCCCACACCCCAAAAAAAGTAATAAAGAAGAATCCTCACGGCAACCCTGAAATAGCCACTAGTATGACCCTGTCTTACTAAGGAGGAAAGTACCGAACAGAGGGGTGAAGTCTGCCTAGGATAACACAGCTAGTAGGTGGCAACGCTGGGATTCAAACCCAGTAAATCTGGCTGCAGACGCCATTCTGCTATGCAGCCTGTCATAGAATCTACTCATTCTCTATGCTTATTGTGTGTATCCCACGCACACACTGTAGGATGTAAGTTCCAGGAGAAGCTGCTCTCTGTTTTGCCCTTAGAACCCCGCCCTCTGCAGAGAAGGCGCTCGACCTAAGGAGAAATAAACAGCATCTTTCCACCCCGCGCAGGCGCATCGGGCGGGATAACGGAGCCTCCCCCTTCTTGCGCCGATTGGTCATCTCGGATGACTGACGGATGATTGGGCGCAGGCGCACCAGGCCAGACCCAAGGCGGCTTCCCCCATTCTGAGACTCCGTTCCCTATGCCTATTGGTCATTGTTTACGACTGACGTAGAAAAAAGCCAATGGAAAGCAAACTCTCTGGGAAGAGGGCGGGCCACTCAGGCAGTCAAATTTGCGCGGGTTGGGGACTGCGGTAGTCATGGCCGCCTTCCGCGACATGGAGGAGGTGAGCCAGGGGCTGCTCAGCCTGCTGGGCACCAATCGCGCCGAGGCTCAGCAGCGGCGGCTGCTGGGGCACCACGAGCAGGTGGTGGAGCGGCTACTGGAGACGCAAGACGGTGCCGAGAAGCAGCTGCATGGTGAGGGCCGGAGCGCGGGCGCGGGCCGGCGGGGGACAGGGCCCGGGTGCTGGGAGGGGGCGACCAGGCCGACCTCAAAACCCATTCTCTCCTGTACTCTCCCATCTCCTGCCCTATTCCCCTGGGACGGCCCCCTCTGAGCCTTAGTTTCCCCCTCCGAGAAATCGGCTTTATGACAGCAACCATCCCCCGCCCCCCAGGGGTTTAGTGGTAAATATAGGAGCCCGGAGGGGTTGGTCCCTTCTGAGCGCTCCGTGAGCAGGAGCTCAGGGTTTGAACTGGGACTTAGGAGTCAAAGCGCCGGGTTTGAATCCCAGCACCCATCCCCACGTCCTCTGTGAGACTTGAGGTGAGTTTCTTAACTTCTCTGTTCCTCAGCTTCCTTCCCTGTCAAATCGTTGTGAAAATAGCCCACTCCTTCTTCCTGAGAAGAATACACTAACATTCAGATGTTTTATGGAGCACCTGCTGCCGCCAGGCCCTGGTGGCGGCAGGGAACAAAACTGACATGCATGCTAGTGCCTGGGAGAGGGAGCAGGATTAACGAGAGAAATCCATTTGTCGGTCTCGCGCGGTGGCTCACACCTGCAATCCCAGCACTTTGGGAGGCCGAGGCAGGTGGATCACAAGGAGGAAAACTAGGTTGTGTAGGCGGAGTGGTGAAGTTTTGGGGAAAGCCTTCTGGGAAGATGATGATTGAGCAGAAGCCTGAAGGAGGCCTCACACCTGTAACTCCAGCACTTTGGGAGGAAAAGTAGGACTGTTTCAGACCAGGAGTTGAAGACCAGCCTGGGCAACTCGCTGATAGCTCATCTCTACTGAAAATAAAAACGTATAGGCCGGGCGTGGTGGCTCACGCCTGTAATCCAAGCACTTTGGAGGCCAAGGCGGGCGGATCACCTGAGGTCAGGAGTTCAAGACCAGCCTGACCAACATGGTGAAACCCTGTCTTAAAAAAAAAACAAAGAAAAGAAAAACGTATTATCCAGGCATGGTGGTTCCCACTTGTAATCCCAGCTACTTGGGAGGCTGAGGTGCGAGAATCATTTGAGCCCAGAAGTTGGAGATTGTAATGAGCTGCCCTCCACCACCAGCCTGGGCGACAGAGCAAGATAATGTCTCTTAAAAAGAAACCTGGGGCCAGGTTTCGTGGCTCACGCCTGTAATCCCAGCATTTTGGGAGGCCGAGGTGGGTGGATCACCTGAGGTCAGGAGTTCAAGACCAGCCTGGCCAATATGGTGAAACCCCGAGTCTACTAAAAATACAAAAATTAGCAGGACGTGGTGGCGGGCACCTGCCATCCCAGCTACTTGGGAGGCTGAGGCAGGAGAATTACCTGAACCGGACGGTGGAGGTCTTAGTGAGCTGAGATCATACCATTGCAGTACAGACTGGGCAACAAGAGCTAAATCCCATCTCAGAAAAAAAAGGGGGGACCGTTTTAATGCATCCAAGATGCCACTGAATGTTAAGACTTACTTTATATTAAAGGAGAATTAATTTTTTAAAAAGGCTTACTTTAAAGAGGAAAAAAAAAATCTGGGCTAACAAATATCTTTGTGCGTGTGTGGGGTTTTTTTTTGTTGTTGTTTTTTTGTTTTGTTTTCTTTTTTGAGACAGAATTTCCCTCGGTTGCCAGGCTGGAGTGCAGTGGCACAATCTCGGCTCACTGCACCTTCCGCCTCCCAGTTCAAGTAATTCTCCTGCCTCAGCCTCCCAAGTAGCTGGGACTACAGGCACGCGCACTATAGCCAGCTATTTTGTGTGTGTGTGTGTGTGTGTGTGTGTGTGTGTGTGTGTGTGTGTGTGTGTATTTTTAGTAGAGATGGGGTTTCACCATGTTGGCCAAGATGGTGTCTATCTCCTCACCTCAGCCTGCCAAAGTGCTGGGACTACAGGCGTGAGCCACCGTGCCCAGCCCATCTTCACTATCTTTAAGTGCGCAGTTCAGTGGCGTTAAGCACCTTCTCACTGTTGTTCAGCCATCATCACCATCCGTCTCCAGAACTTTCTCATCTTTACAAACCGAAGCTCTGTCCCCATGAAACACTCACTCCCCATCCCCTTCTCAGACCGTGGCACCCACCTGCTACTTACTCTGTCTCAAATTTGACTCCCTAATATCTACCCTTCATAGTGGAATCATACAATACCCTTTTGTGTCTGGCTTATTTCACTGAGCCTAAGGTCCTCTCCATTCATCCATGTTCTAGCCTGTGTTCCTGGCAGTGTGGATTGCAAATGCAGAGGTCAGGAGGTGAGAATGAACTTGGCCATTAGAAGGGAGTGTTAGAAGATGAGCTCAGCTGCCGCATGACTGCCAGGTCTGGGGAGCGCCCGGGAGGAGTGAATGTTGTCCTGAGTGTGATGTCCTGGGCAGCCTCTTCCCTCCTCCTTCCACCCCTCCATTGGAACAGATGGCCAGGGGCAGAACTGTGTTACCTATAGTTAAATGATTACAAGCTTGCTTTGCTTTTTTACACTGAGATTTGTATCACGGATCAAATATTGAATTAAGAAAACTCCAAACTATGGTGCAGTAAAATAAAAGCAGAGATCAAGGCGTAACAGGGGTCCTATCGGAAAGACCGTCTGGGAGCGCTATAACATTGGAAGCTGCGGTGTGGCTGCAGAGCAGGAAAAACTGCTTTGGTCCCACGTCTCTTCCCAACATAGAGTCTGCGTGAGGGTCTCATAAAGAGGGTTTGTGCAAGAACTCTGGGAAGGAACGCAATCTGTGCTCTCCAGACTCGGAGGGTCTTTGCAGATGGGAGCTTTCGAGGCCGGAAGGCCTTGCAGGGCGGAGATAACCGGAACTCCACAGGCTCTGCCTATGTTCTCAGAATGCAGAGCAATTCTGATTGCTCTGTGTCCACCATGCTCGGGAGATAAAAGCACCTGCATGCGTTGCGTGTGCTCAGACCTTATGGTGCCTTATCGGCTATGTCTCTTTTGCCACCGCACCTGGATAGGCAATGGGTGGTAGAAACTCAGTGTCCTTAGTTAGCATTTCTTAGAAGAACCACATTTGCTATTGAATGCTGCAGACACATGCTTCTCCCGGCCATCCCCCAATCTTCCTTCTCAACCCCCTTCCCACAGCCTGCAAGATTAACAAGATAGTGCACCCAAACCCTCGTGAGAGTGCCTGGGACCCCTGGACCCATGCTGTGAACTTCTGTCTCTGTCTTCTTTTCTCACTCCCTTGTCACCACCAGGACACGGGGCACCCACCTACAGGGTTGGGCTGGTTCCCAACAAACTCCCCCTCCTCTGATGGCCTAGGAGAACAGTGTGACTGAGCCAGCCTGGCCTTTAGCAGAATGGACGACCCTGGGGCCAGGGAAACTGAGAGTCCTGGTCCAGGATCCTGGGCTTTCAGTCAAACAGATGCAGTTCACGTCCCAGGTCTGGAGCTGCGTACCTGTGGGCGACACTGAACTTCTCTGGGCCGTTTTCTTCATGTCCCAGCTGTGGGGCAGAGGAGTTAAAGTACATACCCCCACAGGCCGGGCGGGGTGGCTCACGCCTGTTATCCCAGTACTTTGGGAGGCCAAGGTGGGGGATCACTTGAGGCCAGGAGTTCAAGACCAGCCTGGCCAACATGGTCAAATATGTTCTCTACTAAAAATATAAAATTAGCTGGCCAATGTGGCACGTGCCTGTAATTCCAGCTACTTCGGAGGCTGAGACAGGAGAATTGCTTGAACCTGGGAGATGGAGGCTGCAATGAGCTAAGATCATGCCACTGCACTCCAGACTGGGTGACAAAGCAAGACTGTTTTAAAAAAAAATAGGCCAGGTGCAGTGGCTGATACCTGTAATCCCAGCACTTTGGGAGGCCAAGGCAGGTAAATCACCTGAGGTCAGGAGTTCGAGGCCAGCCTGGCCAACTTGGTAAAACCCCAGCAGCACTAAAAATACAAGAATCAGCTGGGCTTGGTGGCACATGCCTGTAATTTCACCTACTCTGAAGGTGGAGACTTGAGTATCGCTTGAACCTGGGAGGCAGAGGTTGTAGTGAGCTGAGATTGTGCCACTGCATTCCAGCCTGGGCAACAGAGGGAGACTATATCTCAATAATAATAAAAATAAAATAAAAGGTTCCCCCTCAGAGAGTTGTGTGAGAATATGTCAAGTAGGAGCACCTTATAATGAACAGCTGTGGGGTAGAGATTACTACTCAGGGAAGACTCCAGAAAGACTTGGTCGTCTTTGGGAGGGCGGACAGATAGCGGGTGGGAAGGCCGTGTGAGCCGGCTGGAGTCTCAGCTGTCCCAACAGGAAATCAGCAGGCACCGTCCGAACCAGACCCTTCAAGAAATAGCAGCATAAGCAAGTTGTTTAAAAATGTGGAGGCCATTGCCAGAGAAAACATCTACAGCTTGAAAGTGGCTGCTCTGGAGGGTGGAGAGGCTTGGAGAAGGGTGTGTGCATCTGTGTTTGTTTTCTGAGCCATGTACATGTCCTGCTGTGATTAAAAATAACATAAACCTCCCACTGCTAAATTTGACTGGCTTTTAAAAAAATAATGTAAGTTTCTAAAATCTTAAAAATGGCCCTTTGGGAAGCATTTAATCTGCCTTCTCTGAGTTGGCAGGTTTCTAGGAAGGAACCAGTAGCCTTCTTTTTTGTTGTCAGTGGTTTGGTTTGGGTTTTTGGGATAGAGTCTCATGCTGTCGCCCAGGCTGGCGTGTAGTGACACAGTTAGGATGATTATGTCTCACTGTAGCCTCAACCTCCCTGGTTCAGATGATCCTCCCACCTCAGCCTCCCAAGTAGCTAGGACTACAGGCGCACACCACAACGCCTGGCTAATCTTGTATTTTTAGTAGAGATGGGGTTTTGCCACATTGCCCAGGGTGGTCTCAGACTCCTGGGCTCAAGGGATCCTCCTGCCTTGGCCTCTCAAAGTGCTGGATTGCAGGCATGAACCACCACACCCAGCCAACTATACTGTTATAAACCATTTTGGGTGTGTGAAGAAGGATCAGGTTTTATTTTGGGTGTATTTTAATGTGTTTTGGTGAAATAGTAGTTGTACAAGTTGCCAGTGGAACTCTCTGGACTCAGGGCTGCAGGCAGGAAGGGGCATGTTTCTTGCCAGTGGAGGTGGCAACCCACCTTCTCTCTGCCCTCCTTGGGGAAGGACAGACCCTAGGGAGCCTGCTTCTCTCCACCCTGCAGAGATCCTGACGATGGAGAAGGAAGTGGCCGAGAGCCTTCTCAACGCGGAGGAGCAGGTGCACCAGGGTGGTGTGGATCTGCAGCAGCTGGAAGCTGGGCTTCAGGAGGCCAGGGAGGAGGACGCCCAGCTGAAGGCCAGCCTCCTATATCCTTTTCTGCAAACGAGTCAGCCTTGGTGGAAAACATGCTTTGGGTGAGGCACAGTGGCTCACGCCTGTCATCCCAGTACTTTGGGAGGCCAAGGTGGGCAGATCATGAGGTCAGGAGATAGAGACTATCTTGGCTAACACAGTGAAACCCTGTCTCTACTAAAAATGCAAAAAATTAGCCAGGCATGGTGGTGGGCGCCTGTAGTCCCAGCAACTCAGGAGGCTGAGGCAGGAGAGTCACTTGAACCCGGAGGCAGAGGTTGCAGCGAGCCAAGATGGTGCCACTGCACTCCAGCCTGGGCAACAGAGCGAGACTTTGTCTCAAAAAAACAAACAAAAAACATGTATTGGGCCAGGTTCAGTTGCTCACACCTGTAGTTCCAGCATTTGGGAAGCCTTGGAGTTGACCATTCTGGGAAACAGACACCCTATGTCTACAAAAGCAAAAAAGTGGCAGGGTGTGGTGGTGCGTGCCTGTGGCCTCAGCCATTTGAGAGGCCGAGGTGGGAGGGTTGCTTGGGCCTGGGAGATCAAGGCTGTACTCCAGCCTGGCGACAGAGCCAGACATGGTCTCAAAAACAAGGAAAGAAACACTGGGCGAGGTGGCTCACACCTGTAATCCCAGCAGTTTGGGAGGTCGAGGTGGGTGGATCACCTGAGGTCAGGAGTTCGAGACCAGCCTGGCCAACATGGTGAAACCCCCCTCTACAAACAATACAAAAATTAGCCAGGCATGATGGTAGGTGCCTGTAATCCCAGCTACTCGGGAGGCGAAGACTGGAGAATTGCTTGAACCCGGGAGGCGGAGGTTGCAGTGAGCCAAGATCCCACCACTGCACTCCAGCCTGGGTGACAGAGCAAGACTCTGACTCAGAGAAGAAAGTGCGTAGATAGAGCCGAGGCCCCGGCCTCCTGGCTGCAGTGAACGCAGGGGCAGCCCCCTCTCAAAAGCTGGGGTCCTTAACTACCTGCCCTAAGCAGCTCACCAGAGAGCTGGAGGAGCTCAAGGAGATTGAGGCGGATCTGGAACGACAGAAGAAGGAGGTCGACGAGGATACGACAGTCACAATCCCCTCAGCCGTGTAGGTTCCGCCAAAGCGTGTGCCCGCCTGTGCCTCCTTGTTCACTCGTTCCGTCCGGCTCTTGGTTGAAGTCGGTGCTGGGTAACTTACTTTTTTTTTTGGCCTCTTGTATAGGTACGTGGCTCAACTTTACCACCAAATTAGTAAAATCGAGTGGGATTACGAGTGTGAGCCAGGGATCATCAAAGGCAGTATCCTTTTTGGGAGACATTGTAACCCTTATGCACTGTAGGTAGGGAGGTAAAATGGTGCATAGCAAGACCCTGTAAAAATTAGCCAGGCGTCAGGCTGGGTGTGGTGGTCACTCCTGCAATCCCAGCACTTTGGGAGGCCAAGGTGAGCAGATCACAAGGTCAGGAGTTCAAGACCAGCCTGACCAACATGGTGAAACCCTGTCTCTACTGAAAATACAAAAATTAGCCAGGCATGGTGGTGCACACCTGTAATTCCAGCTACTCAGGAGGCTGAGGCAGAAGAATCACTTGAACCCAAGAGGCAGAGGCTGCAGTGAGCTGAAATCTTGCCACTGCACTCCAGTCTGGGCAACAGAGTGAGACTTTGTCTCAAAAAAAAAAAAATTCGCCGGGCGTGGTGGTGTGCACCTGTAGTCCCAGCTACCTGGGAGGCTGAGGCGGGAGGATCATTTGAGGCCAGGATTTTGAGACCAGCTTAGGTAGTACTGAAACCCTCGTATCTACGATAAACATATAGTAAAGGCAGACCAGGTGCTGTGGCTCACGCTTGCAATCCCAGCACTTTGGGAGGCCAAGGCAGATGGATCACCTGAGGGTCAGGAGTTTAAGACTAGCCTGGCCAACATGGTGAAACCCGGTCTCTACTAAAAATGCAAAATTAGCCAGGCGTGGTGGCATGTGCCTATAGTCCCAGCTACTCGGGATGCTGAGGCATGAGAATCGCTTAACCCCAGGAGGTGGAGGTTGCAATGAGCTGAGATTGTACCACTGCACTCCAGCCTGGGCAACAGAATGACTTTGTCTAAAAAACAAACAAACAAACAAACCTGGGCGAGGTGGCTCACTCCAGTAATCCCAGCACATTCGGAGGCTGAAGCAGGCGGATCACCTGAGGTTGAGAGTTCAAGACCAGCCTGACCAACATGGAAAGACCCCCATCTCTACTAAAAATATAAAATTAGCCGGGTGTGGAGGCGCATGCCAGTAATCCTATCTACTCTGGGAGGCTGAGGCAGGAGAATCACTTCAACCTGGGAGGCCAAAGTTGCAGTGAGCCAAGATGGCGCCGTTGCACTCCAGCCTGGGCAACAAGAAGGAAACTGTCTCAAAAATAAAAAGTAAAGGCAGTGTCCTTTTCCCCGTGGGGTTGTGTGAGGGTTGTGTCCTGAGCTTTCCTTACATCTGTGCCTCAGTCCATCATGGCCCAAGTGTGGCCCAGCCCATCCACCTGGACAGCACCCAGCTCTCCAAGAAATTCATCAGCGATTACCTCTGGAGCCTGGTGGACACCAAGTGGTAGCCAGGAGCCTCTTGGCTGTGTCTTGCACCCAGCGGGCATCTGCCACCATCAGATCCGTTTCAACTCCCACAGGTGTTAGAGACGGAGGAAGCAGGGTACCCGAGAGGAGCTGGGAGTTAAGCAAGGGACAGGGCTGTGACGGGTAGGACATAATTGAAGGGACAGGAGCTCAACCATTGCCATTTTTCCCTGTGACCTGTTGGCATGGTGGATACCACCAGTCTGCGCTCAGGCTTTCCTGTGGGGACTCGTGGGGTCCGTGGCTTACATAGGAGCCCATCTCTGGTTCCAGGGTGGACTCTGTCAGAGACCACGAGATGTGTCTTTTATCACTCGTTCTCCCCTCCCTCCTTCATAAAGGGAGTCCTTTTAGCTGCCCAGTTAAAACAACACATCCCAACACCCTTGTAGTAAATGTCCAGCCAGTGAAATGTACATGGAACTGTTAAATGACACTTGTAGAAGGATTTTTTTATTTAATGAGAGGGGGTTTCACCATTGTGGCCCAGTTGGTCTCGAACCCCTGACCTCAGGTAATCCACCCGTCTCAACCTCCCAAAGTGCTGGCATTACAGGCATGAGTCACCACGCCTAGCCTAGATGGATTCTTAAAAAACAAGTATACCCTTGCTTTCCCCCTTCCTATTTCCTGGAATTTGAGCGTGATGGCTAGAGCCCTGGCAGCCATACTGCCACGTGTGCAGAGGAGTGCAGTCCTTTAGGGATGACGGGAGTCTGGTTCCCTGGTGACAGCAGAGCCAGATAATCAGCACAGACTTATTTAAATGGGAGAGGCCAGGCACAGTGTCTCACACCTGAATCCCAGCACTTCTGGAGGCTGAGATGGGCACATCATGAAGTCAGGAGATTGAGCCCATGCCGGCCAACATGGTGAGAGCCCATCTCTACTGAAATACAAAAATTAGCTGGGTGTGGTGGCACATGCCTATAATCCAAGCTACTTGGGAGGCTGAGGCAGGAGAATCGCTTGAGCCAGGGAGGCAGAGATTGCAGTAAGCTGAGATCACGCCATTGCACTCCTGCCTGGAGACAGAGTGAGACAATGTCTCAAAAAAAAAAATAGGGAGAGAAGGGGAAGAACTAGCTTCAACTTGTACCTTGTGTAAGCTCCTGGTTTGGGGGTTTTCTATGACAACAAAATAAACCTTTAACTGAACACATACTCCAGTCTAGAGCCGGCCAATTGATATGTTCACCGTCCCCCTCTTGGTGTTTGGGCTGCTGCTAAGGAGAGGAGGCTTGCACTCCACCTGCCTGCCTGAGAGAGGAGAGAGGGAGGTGGAGTCCCGCGGACACAGTTGCCCCCAGATACAGCTTTGCCCTTGGATGGGTTAGTTCCGTGAACTTGGGCTTGGGTTTCCTCGTGTCCCTTTCCACAACTAAATTTCAGTGCAGGTTTTTTGTTTTTGTTTTTTTTGAGACAGTCCCACTCCATCACCAGGCTCCAGGCTGGAGTACAGTGGCGCAATCTCGGCTTACTGCAACCTCCACCTCCCAGGTTCAAGCAATTCTGCCTAAGCTTCCCGAGTAGCTGGGACTACAGGTGCGTGTCACCATGCCCAGCTAGCTTTAGTGGAAATGGGGTTTCATCTTGTTGGCCAGGACGGTCTTGACCTCGTGATCCGCCCGCCTCAGCCTCCCAAAGTGCTGGGATTACATGCGTTAGCCACCACGCCCAAACTTTTGTGTGTGTGTGTGTGTGTGTGCGTGTGTGTGACTGAGTCTTGCTCTCTAGCCAGGCTGGAGGGCAGTGGCACAATCTCAGCTCACTGCAACCTCCGCCTCCTGGGTTCAAGCGAGTCTCCTGCTTCAGCCTCCCAAGTAGCTGGGATTACAGGTGCACGCCACCATGCCCAGCTAATTTTTGTTATTTTTAGTAGAGACGGTTTCATCATGTTGGCCAGGATGGTCTCAATCTCTTGACATCGTGATCCGCCCACCTTGGCCTCCCAAAGTGCTGGGCACACCCCCACCTGGCTGCAGTTTTTAAATCAGAGACGGGTGTCCTTAGGCCGAGGGAACGTCTGCGTACATGAGGCGGACACTGAAACGGTTCATTGAGGTGACCCTGGGAGGTCTTGGGTGAGAATGCTGAACTGGTGGCCTCTAGGGAGACCAACCTAGAAAAGAGGGATCAGGGCCCGGTGTGTGGCTCACGCCTGTAATCCCAGCACTTTGGAGGCCGAGGCGCTCAGATCACAAGGTCATGAAATTGAGACCAACCTGGCCAACATGGTGAAAGCCGTCTCTACTAAAAATATAAAAATTAGCTGGGTGTGGTTTCACACCTGTAATCCCTGTGCATGCCTCTAATCCCAACCACTCGGGAGGCTGAGGCAGGAGAATCGCTTGAACCAGGACCCAGGAGGCAGAGGATGCAGTAAGCCAAGGTAGCGCCACTGCACTCCATTCTGGGCCATAGAGTGAGACTCCATCTCAAAGAGAAAACCTCTTGCGTGCCTTGAAGCCCCAGGCAGGGACCAGTCTGCAAGTCAGGTGTCAGGGTTGGCTGAGCGCTGCTGTCACCACGTCAGTCATTCCTTCCCACATTCAGGGCAGGAGATGCTACCACCAGCAGGTTCACCAGATGGGCCCAGCTCACAGCTGGGAGTCCTGGGGTTGGGGGGATGGGAACATTTTCCTCTGGTCCTGCAAACTGCAGCTCCAAGTGCCCTGGAGAGAAAGCAGGCGTGGGGGCAGGGGGCCACTGTAGTGAGGATTCTGGGAGCTGGGGCTTATCTGTATCCCTGGCCAAGTGCCCACACCCCCTCTACCCTGGGGTTGGGGCTCCCTCCCGCAGGAATGGCCTGGCTTTGTTCCCAGAGGGGGCCAAGGAGCCATTGCCCTGCTCTGTCACTCCCTAGCCTCTCCATCCCAGCAGTCTGGACCTCAGTTTCCCCAAGGAAGAGATGGTCACATCACGGAGACTGTGACGGGGCTCAAAGGGGCCCTGCCCACCACCCACATCCCCGTCCCCCCCAGGCAGGCCCAGGGTCCCTTCTATGGGTCCAGCGAGTTGGAGAGGAACTCGGCCTGGTGGGGACCCAGCAGGCGGGTTCTGGGAGGTGCCTGATCGCCGGGCCGGGAGAGGCCCCACTCTGCATGCCTGGTCCCTGACTCACTGCCGGCGCTGGCTGGATGCCCAGGACAGCCCGAGGCCCGTGGCCTCCAGCCCCACCCCCGCCCCCCATTTGTTCTCCCTCTGAGAACTGCCCCTTTGGCCACCGGCTCTTTCTTGAATGATGGAGACAGGCCAGAGGCTTGCTGACGGCTCGGCCCAGCCCTGCTGAGATGGGATAAGGTTCCAGTTCCCAGGACCATCCATTTTACAGATGGGGAAACCGAGGCACACAGGATAAGGATCACCCTGGAGTCTGAACTTCAGCAGTGAAGCCCCCAAACCCTCCCTAGGGTTAGGGTGGTCTTGCTCAGGACCAGGCGCAGTACGTGTATATCAGTAGCCCCCTGGAGGGTCATCCTGGCTTCTCCAATGAGAAACAGCCCCTCCTGAGAAGTCTGCCCTGGGTCCGAAGCCACCCAGGTGGAAAGAGGCCAAGCAGGGTAGGCGCCCACACCTGCACCTGCTCGAGCCCCAGAGGGCGGTGATGGGGCAGCCTGAGGATCTAGCCACTTAGTCATTATTGTCAGGTGGTGTTTAGGTCACGAATTCTCACCACGGCCGGCCCTCTGCTGGTGTTTCGGGGGAAGGGAGCCCAGGGGCTATGGAGGTAGTAGGCTCCTTACTTGGGCCCTACTGCTCACTGGGTGGCTTCCCCTGAGGACTAGACTTGTGTATCTTCCCCAGGAGGGGATAAAATGCATCCTCAGGCTAGTGATGCCCACCCAGAGGGGCAGGTAGCTGGGAGCAGCTTGGAATGGATGAGCCTTTTGTGTGTGTGTGACAGGGTCTCAGTCTACTGCCCAGGCTAGGGTGCAGTGGCGCCATCACAGCTCACTGTAGCCTCGAATTCATCAGCTCAAATCCTCCTGCCTCAGCCTCCCAAGTTGCTGGGGCCCAGCTTTTCATGGAAACCCCTTCTGACTGGCATTCAGTGCTCCTTCCCTGATAGTTATGGACTAAGACGTTCTCAGAGTTCTTCCCACTTTACAGTTAAAGAAACAGATTGCCTGGGCACGGTGGCTCACACTTGTAATCCCAGTACTTTGGGAGGCTGAGGCCAGTGGATCACAAGGTCAGAAGTTCGAGACCAGTCAGCCAACATGGTAAAACCGGTCTCTACTAAAAACACAAAAATTAGCTGGGCGTGGTGACACCCACCTGTAATCCCAGCTACTGGGGAGGCTGAGTCAGAAGAATCGCTTGAACCCAGGAGGTAGAGGTTGCAGTGAGCAGAGATCGCACCACTGCACTCCAGCCTGGCAACAGAGTGAGACTCTGTCTCAAAAATTAAAAAAAAAAAAAATCCATTTTCAGGCCTTGTTAAAAAAAAAAAAAAAAAAACGCATGGTGATGGGGCTTGCCTATGCACAGGAAGCAAGTTTCCAAGGCTGGATCTGAACCCAGGGTTGTTGGGTCTGAAACCTGAGTCTCCCTTTTGGGTTGCACAGGATGGGAGAGGCCAGGAAGACTGGTTTTGTGTCATTGGATGACAGTGCTAGGGTTCCCAGGGGACCCCCCTGAGGTCTGGGACTGCAGCCTCTAGGCAATTCACCTAAGTATGTGGGCCACCCTGGTCTGCTCTCAGGGTGGCCCCATGATCTCTGGTGGCCCCTCTTTTTTTTTTTAAGACAGAGTCTCACTCTGTCACCCAGGCTGGAGTGCAATGGCACAGTCTCAGCTCACTAGAACCTCCACCTCCCAGGTTCAAGTGATTCTAATGCCTCAGCCTCCCAAGTAGCTGGGATTACAGGCGCCTGCCACCACACCCGGCTAGTTTTTGTATTTTTTTAGTAGAGACAGGGTTTCACCATCTTGGCCAGGCTGGTCTGGAACTCCTGACCTCCCAAAGTGCTGGGATTATAGGTGTGAGCCACTGTGCCCAGCCGGCCTCCCACATTTACTCAGAAATGTGGACTGGGCCAGGCGCTGTGGCCCATGCCTGTCATCCCAACACTTTGGGAGTCCAAGGCAGGAGGATTGCTTGAGCTAAAAAGTTCAAGACCAGCCTGGATAACACAGTGAGACCTCTGTCTCTACAAAAAAAAAAAACTGAAAAATTAGCCAGGCATTGTGTGTGCACCTGTCGTCCTGGCTACTTGGGAGGCTGAGGTGGGAGGATCGCTTCATCCCTGGGAGGTTAAGGCCACAGTGAACTAGGATCGAATCACTGCACTCAAGCCTGGGTAACAAAGTGAGACCCTGTCTCAAAAAAAAAAAAAAAAAAAAGGAGGTGGGGAAGGGAAGGGGAAAGGGGGAGGGAAGGGAAAAGGAAAGAAGGGGAGGAGAGGGGAGGGGAGGGGATGGAGGCCGGGGTGGGTATACAGAGGCCGGTGTGTTGGCTCATGCCTGTAATCCTAACACTTTGGGAGGCCATGGCCGATGGATCACTTGGGGTCAGGAGTTTGAGACCAGCCTGGCCAATATGGTGAAACCCCATCTTTGCTAAAAATGCAGACTCGTCAGGCATGGCGGTGCGTACCTCTAATCCCAGGTCCCCTGGAGGCTGAGGCAGGAGAATCGCTTGAACCCAGGAGGCAGCTGTAAGCTGAGATCACACCACTGAACTCTTGCCTGGGTGACAGAGCAAGACTCTGTCTCAAAAAAAAAAAGAAAGGAGAGAGGGTGGGGAGGAGAGAGGAACAAAAAGAGGAAAGAAGAAAGCAAGAAATAGGAGGGGAAGAAAGGGAGGGAGGGAAAAATGTGTACTGTAAGCCTGACCCGACAGGCCCTCCCTCCTTCATAGAAGGCAGTGCTGGGCAGGGCAGTGCTGTGTGCCTGGGTCTGTATTACCTTACAAGTGAGGAAACCGAGGTGCAGAAGTTTAAACTATTTGTGACAGGTTTTCTGCAGGCGGGTGGCAGACCAGCGCTTTAACCTGAGCTGTGTGTGTTCAGAGCTGGTGCTCTTAATCCCGACTGACAAATGAGATCATTTCAGAAAGCAATGAATGAACTGAAGATAATAAGATGCTATGGGCTGGTGCAGCTGGGACACTGTGGCTCTGCGGGAGGCCCAGGGAGGAGGTGTCATTTGTCCCAGATGTAAGGGGATAAACGTGTGGAGACTGTGAGCCAGACGGGAAACAGCAAGGCTGGTGTTGAGGAGACCGAGGGGGGCAGCAGGAGCGCAGGGGTCCTTGATCATGCCAGACCTACAGTCCATAGGGCAATGTGCAGAGGATTTTCCGATTCCAAGACAAGCCCCAGCTCTGGGAGAAGGAAACCTGACATGGGCCCCTTGACACACAGGCCCCGCCTGTCTAGGAGGCTGATGTCACTATTTACCCCTAGCTCCTTGCTCCCCATCCTAGGAACAGCCCCAGAGCCGCCCAGCCCAGGGGAGGGACAGCTCCGGATAGAGCAGAAAGTCACCAGGAAACTCAAGCGGCTCTGCTCAGTGGGGTGATGGGGTCCGGGGACTCCCACTAAGTGGCTTTTTTATGCCTTCGTCATCATGGAAAATCACTGCCTAAAAGGAAGGCGGGTGCTGACCCCAGACTGGGGGGGGGGTGTGGGGAACTAGGCTGGGGCCAGCTGCAGGGCTGGGCAGCCTGGACCCCTCTCCCCGCCTCCCTCCTGCAGCCCCGACTCAGCCCAGCAGGCTCCAGGCTGACTCACTGCAGACAGCTGTGGTCTGGGATGCCTTGGGCTGCTGGAAGGAGACTGGCCTGGGGATGGGAACCTGGGGGAGGGGCAGCAGGAGGCACTAGCTGTGGGTGTCATACTGATGGGGGGCAGGGGTGGGGTGGGACAGATTCCTCTCACCATCCACCCTGTCCTGGCCAGAGCTCTTGAGCCTGCAGGGACAGGACAGGACCACCGCCTCTCACCCCATCTGCAGGGGTGGCGGTCCCCAAGCTGCAGGCTGCCTCCAGCCCTGCAGGACAAGCACCTTTGGGTGGGTGGGTGGGTGTTGAGCCTGCAGACCAGGGAGCCCACAGTGCGTTCTACCAGGGCCCTGTTCTGAGCAGCACGAGAGGATCAGAAACCAGCCACATTGACCTGAGCCTCCTGTTCCTCTCTGTAAAATGGGCGGCTGTCATCACCTGCGTTCAGGAGTTCAAGACCAGCCTGACAAACACGGAGAAACCCCGTCTCTACTAAAAATACAAAATTAGCCTGGGGTGGTGGCGCAAGCCTGTAATCCCAGCTGTTCTGGAGGCTGAGGCAGAAGAATCACGAATCCGGGAGATGGAGGTCGCAGTGAGCTGAGATCACGCCATTGCATTGGGCAGCAAGAGCAAAACTCTGCCTCAAAAAAAAAAAGGGGGCAGTTGTCACCCTCCCTTGCTTCAGTGGCCATCAGGGGCAGAACAGTCGATTGTCAGGAAACGCTGAATGCCTGCATGTCCTTGTAACCTTCAAAGCTCTGGTACAGGCTCCCAATGCAGCAGCCAAGGCCGATGCCAGAACCTTATATCACCTCTGGCCTCTCCTCTGGGCTGTGCCCCACCCGTGTTGTGCTCTGGCGCCCACCCTGCCTGGGGATGCACCCTAGTCCTGCCCACCCTCCCAGCTCAGTCTCAGCACCCTCCAGCCGCCGCCTCCCGGGCCCTCCCGTTTTCCCGGCCACCCGAGCCTGCTTATCCTGTTTGCCACTCGGTTGAGCACAGATTTCGTCAATCAAGCAATTATTGAGCGCCTGTGTGCCGGCCGGGGGCCGCTTCCTGTGTGGGCTGCTCGGTTTTCCCTCCCAGGGGCGTTTTGGAAGCTTCCCAAAACAAAAGGCGGAAGGCAGGAAGGAAGTGCCACCCTGTGGACAGGGGAAAGATGACAGGCCCTGCCTTTGTCTCCGGGTGCCTGCCCAGCCCCCATCCTGCCCCACTTCCAGAGCCCCTGGGGAGGGGGAGATCAGCTTTGTCTCCATTGTCGGGTGGAGAAACTGAGGCTCTGAGGTGCCTGTCACCCAGCGAGTCAGTGGCAGAACCGGGATATGAACCCAGATGGCCCGACCAGTCTGCTCTTTTTGGTTTCTTCGGCGGTTTTGTTTTTGAGATGGATTTTTGCTCCTCTTCGCCCAGGCTGGAGTGGCCTGATCTCGGCTCACCACAACCTCCACCTCCTGGATTCAAGTGATTCTCCTGCCTCAGCCTCGAGAGTAGCTGAGATTACAGGTATGGGCCACCACACCCAGCATATTTCTTATTTTTAGTAGAGACGGGGTTTCTTGTTGGTCAGGCTGGTCTCGATCTCCTGACCTCAGGTGATTTGCCCGTCTTGGCCTCCCAAAGTGCTGGGATTACAGGCATCAGCCACCACGCCCCCAGCCACATTTGTGGACCTAACCACCCCAGTGCCTCCCCGACCCTGCCCCTCTTTCGCTCCACCCAATAAGGCACCATTCCCTGGGCGCCGTCAGCCTGTCCTTGTTGGGTTCCGCCTGTGGGAGGCGCTGGTGGGAGATGGAGCCTGGGGCAGAGGACAGGCTGGGGTCTTCCTTCCCAGGGACCGAACTGCAGCAGTTCTTGCACTCCCACCAGCTCCCAGGCTCCAGAAACACTGTATCTTCCTCTCCCGGTTTCGTGGTGGTAGCACTTTCTGCTGTTGTTTATTTCTGGGTTATCTCACTGTCCCCCCATTTAATCTTGAACACTTTTTATGATTTTATGGTCCACTACACATCATATCAAATTGACCATGTTAACCATTATTATTATTATTATTATTATTATTATTATTATTTTCTGAGACAGAGTCTTGCTTTGTCCCCAGGCTGGAGTGCAGTGGTGCGATCTTGGCTCACGGCAACCTCCACTTCCCGGGTTCAAGCGATTCCCCTGCCTCAGCCTCCCAGGTAGGTGGAACTACAGGTGCGCACCACCATGCCCTGCTACTTTTTTATATTTTAGTAGAGACGAGGTTCCGCCATGTTGGCCAGGATACTCTTGATCTCCTGACCTCGTGATCTGCCCACCTTGGCCTCCTAAAGTGCAGGTATTACAGGCGTGAGCCACTGCGCCCAGCTAATCTTTTTTTTTTTTTTTTTTTGAGACGGAGTTTCGCTCTTGTTACCCAGGCTGGAGTGCAATGGCGAAATCTCGGCTCACCGCAACCTCCGCCTCCTGGGTTCAGGCAATTCTCCTGCCTCAGCCTCCTGAGCAGCTGGGATTACAGGCACGCGCCACCATGCCCAGCTAATTTTTTTAAATTTTAGTAGAGACAGGGTTTCACTATGTTGACCAGGATGGGATGTGATCTCGATCTCTTGACCTCGTGATCCACCCGCCTCAGCCTCCCAAAGTGTCGGGATTACAGGCGTGAGCCACACCGCTCCCAGCACACCCAGCTAATCTTGAACATTTTTAATGATTTTAATTGTGGTCCATTACACGCCATATAAAATTGACCATGTTGGCCTGGCATGGTGGCTCAAGAGAGAGAATTAGAGAAGAGGGGGTGATAACAGGTTTTGGGGGTAGGGGGCAAAGTTTCTCAAGGCTTTTTCGAGAGGGCTTGGGGGTGGCACGAAATGGTTAAGAATTTAGCCTGCTGGGAGATTTCAGGGAAAGGGGTAATGTTGCGGGGCTGGTTATTGCTTGTATACGATTTTGTAGGAATTGAGAGATTACTTGGAAAAACACAGTGCCCAGTGAGAGGAGAAAGGATCAGAGGACTAGTGACTGGAAGAAGCTGTGACTCCCAGGTCAGGTCCAGCCGGTCCAGCCATGTCCAGAACAACCATTCGCCTGACGAGTGAGCTTTGCGCTGTCTCTTAGTGTATTGATGGCATCATATACGAGGCCAGGCTGGTTTGCATAAAAAGAACGTTTTTCATTCGGGAACAGGCAAAGGCCTTTTCAGCAGTTAGTCAATGAAAACCTCTGCGGTTTTTGAGCACGAAGGGGTAACGATTGAGTTAACTGTGCAGTGCTGGCCGAGAAGTCATCAGAGGGGCCACGGAAGGCGCCCACTGAAGTGGTCAGGCCATGCCGAGTGCAGTAGAATTCCCATCCCTACAAGTAAGGGGGTTAATGGAAGGACCCGCTCGCGTCATGCTGCGACCACTAGGGGAACAGGGAGGCTTTCGTCCCCATTGGTGAACCGAATTTGGGGAGTAAGGAGAACTGGGGTACGGGTGCCTGTGCAGTTGTAGGAAGGCAGAGGTAAGAGCCACAGAGGAAACAGTGCCGGGCTTAGAACTGGAAGTGCACGGTGAGAAGGTGTCCTGAGCGGCGGGGCTGTGAAGGGGCCTGGTAGGGGAACTGCGGAGGGAGAGCCTTTGTTTTCATGGTGTATGAGGAAGCGCGTGGTATTCATAAGGAACCACTCACTTTCATTAACAAGATTGGGTCTGAGCAGAGAACAGGAGCCAGATTCAGAGTGAAATCCCAGCTGTGACTGCCTGGAGGAAAAGTGTGAACCGGCAGCGTAAGCAAAAACAGGGCTGGGAAGTCCAGGAGTGCAGGGGATCTGAGCCAGAGACTTCTTGAGCTGTGGTTTAAGTAGCAGGCGCGACCATCAAGCTGAAGGTGAGGGGCTGAAAGTAAGCGTGTGAGGTGTGAGAGGAAAGGCTGTGAGAGCTCTAGAGGCTAAGTGGGCATACGTGAGAGCTAGAGGGTAGGCGGGGCATAGCCTGGGATTCTGAGGGATTCTAAGAGCATTCGGGCAGCAGCTGCTGCCGCGCGTAGCCATGAGGGCCAGCCCAGGACTGTGAGGTTAGGTTCTTTGGATAAAAAGGCTACAGGCCCGGCCTGGCTGCTGTGTAAGAATCGCGACAGCACAGCCTGTGATTTCTGCTCTGTGGACAGAGAAGGTTGACAGGAGTTGGGAGCGTTAGGATGAGGGCTGTTTCTAAGGCCTTCCTTAGCGACCGAAAGGAAGAATGGGGGAAAAGTTTTGGTTTATGGGGTTAGCTAAGTTTCCCGTCGTAGGTTCATAAAGCGGTTTGGTTTTGGGGACAAAAACCTGGCATCCAGAGGTGAAAGTATCTTATAACACCCAGGAAGGAGAGAAGCTGGGGTTTAGGAAATTAACTGGATATGGTTGGCAGGGAGAGTGCGTGTGCTGGGGAAACGTTATAACAAATGGGGAAGAAATTTGGGCTTTAAAAAAAGTGTTTTTGAGGTCAATAACAGAATAGTGAGTTGTGGAAGGGGTATGGAAGATAGGAGGGTGTTGGGGTTTGGTACAGCCAGGTGGGTGGGAAGTACCATCTGACTGTGAGGTGGGGGTTTGGTACAGCCAGGTGGGTGGGAAGTACACTGACTGTGAGGTGGGGGTTTGGTACAGCCAGGTGGGTGGGAAGTACACTGACTGTGAGGTGGGGGTTTGGTACAGCCAGGTGGGTGGGAAGTACACTGACTGTGAGGTGGGGGTTTTGTACAGCCAGGTGGGTGGGAAGTACACTGACTGTGAGGTGGGGGTTTGGTACAGCCAGGTGGATGGGAAGTACCATCTGACTGTGAGGTGGGGTTTGGTACAGCCAGGTGGGTGGGAAGTACCATCTGACTGTGAGGTGGGGGTTTGGTACAGCCAGGTGGGTGGGAAGTACACTGACTGTGAGGTGGGGGTTTGGTACAGCCAGGTGGATGGGAAGTTCACTGACTGTGAGGTGGGGGTTTGGTACAGCCAGGTGGGTGGGAAGTACACTGACTGTGAGGTGGGGGTTTGGTACAGCCAGGTGGGTGGGAAGTACACTGACTGTGAGGTGGGGGTTTGGTACAGCCAGGTGGGTGGGAAGTACACTGACTGTGAGGTGGGGGTTTGGTACAGCCAGGTGGGTGGGAAGTACCATCTGACTGTGAGGTGGGGGTTTGGTACAGCCAGGTGGGTGGGAAGTACACTGACTGTGAGGTGGGGGTTTGGTACAGCCAGGTGGGTGGGAAGTACCATCTGACTGTGAGGTGGGGGTTTGGTACAGCCAGGTGGGTGGGAAGTACACTGACTGTGAGGTGGGGGTTTGGTACAGCTAGGTGGATGGGAAGTACCATCTGACTGTGAGGTGGGGTTTGGTACAGCCAGGTGGGTGGGAAGTATGATCTGACTGTGAGGTGGGGGTTTGGTACAGCCAGGTGGGTGGGAAGTACACTGACTGTGAGGTGGGGGTTTGGTACAGCCAGGTGGGTGGGAAGTACCATCTGACTGTGAGGTGGGGGTTTGGTACAGCCAGGTGGGTGGGAAGTACCATCTGACTGTGAGGTGGGGTTTGGTACAGCCAGGTGGGTGGGAAGTACCATCTGACTGTGAGGTGGGGGTTTGGTACAGCCAGGTGGATGGGAAGTACACTGACTGTGAGGTGGGGGTTTGGTACAGCCAGGTGGGTGGGAAGTACACTGACTGTGAGGTGGGGGTTTGGTACAGCCAGGTGGGTGGGAAGTACACTGACTGTGAGGTGGGGGTTTGGTACAGCCAGGTGGGTGGGAAGTACCATCTGACTGTGAGGTGGGGTTTTGTACAGCCAGGTGGGTGGGAAGTACACTGACTGTGAGGTGGGGGTTTGGTACAGCCAGGTGGGTGGGAAGTACACTGACTGTGAGGTGGGGGTTTGGTACAGCCAGGTGGGTGGGAAGTACACTGACTGTGAGGTGGGGGTTTGGTACAGCCAGGTGGATGGGAAGTACCATCTGACTGTGAGGTGGGGGTTTGGTACAGCCAGGTGGGTGGGAAGTACCATCTGACTGTGAGGTGGGGGTTTGGTACAGCCAGGTGGGTGGGAAGTACCATCTGACTGTGAGGTGGGGGTTTGGTACAGCCAGGTGGGTGGGAAGTACACTGACTGTGAGGTGGGGGTTTGGTACAGCCAGGTGGGTGGGAAGTACACTGACTGTGAGGTGGGGGTTTGGTACAGCCAGGTGGGTGGGAAGTACCATCTGACTGTGAGGTGGGGGTTTGGTACAGCCAGGTGGGTGGGAAGTACCATCTGACTGTGAGGTGGGGTTTGGTACAGCCAGGTGGGTGGGAAGTACATCTGACTGTGAGGTGGGGGTTTGGTACAGCCAGGTGGATGGGAAGTACACTGACTGTGAGGTGGGGGTTTGGTACAGCCAGGTGGATGGGAAGTACCATCTGACTGTGAGGTGGGGTTTGGTACAGCCAGGTGGGTGGGAAGTACACTGACTGTGAGGTGGGGGTTTGGTACAGCCAGGTGGGTGGGAAGTACACTGACTGTGAGGTGGGGGTTTGGTACAGCCAGGTGGGTGGGAAGTACCATCTGACTGTGAGGTGGGGGTTTGGTACAGCCAGGTGGATGGGAAGTACACTGACTGTGAGGTGGGGGTTTGGTACAGCCAGGTGGGTGGGAAGTACACTGACTGTGAGGTGGGGGTTTGGTACAGCCAGGTGGGTGGGAAGTACACTGACTGTGAGGTGGGGGTTTGGTACAGCCAGGTGGGTGGGAAGTACCATCTGACTGTGAGGTGGGGGTTTGGTACAGCCAGGTGGGTGGGAAGTACCATCTGACTGTGAGGTGGGGTTTGGTACAGCCAGGTGGGTGGGAAGTACCATCTGACTGTGAGGTGGGGGTTTGGTACAGCCAGGTGGATGGGAAGTACACTGACTGTGAGGTGGGGGTTTGGTACAGCCAGGTGGGTGGGAAGTACACTGACTGTGAGGTGGGGGTTTGGTACAGCCAGGTGGGTGGGAAGTACACTGACTGTGAGGTGGGGTTTTTGTACAGCCAGGTGGGTGGGAAGTACACTGACTGTGAGGTGGAGGTTTGGTACAGCCAGGTGGATGGGAAGTACCATCTGACTGTGAGGTGGGGTTTGGTACAGCCAGGTGGGTGGGAAGTACCATCTGACTGTGAGGTGGGGGTTTGGTACAGCCAGGTGGGTGGGAAGTACACTGACTGTGAGGTGGGGGTTTGGTACAGCCAGGTGGGTGGGAAGTACGATCTGACTGTGAGGTGGGGGTTTGGTACAGCCAGGTGGGTGGGAAGTACACTGACTGTGAGGTGGGGGTTTGGTACAGCCAGGTGGGTGGGAAGTACCATCTGACTGTGAGGTGGGGGTTTGGTACAGCCAGGTGGATGGGAAGTACCATCTGACTGTGAGGTGGGGTTTGGTACAGCCAGGTGGGTGGGAAGTATGATCTGACTGTGAGGTGGGGGTTTGGTACAGCCAGATGGGTGGGAAGTACACTGACTGTGAGGTGGGGGTTTGGTACAGCCAGGTGGGTGGGAAGTATGATCTGACTGTGAGGTGGGGGTTTGTTACAGCCAGGTGGGTGGGAAGTACACTGACTGAGGCAGAGGTCTTCAACTAGCCTGTAGAATTTGTCTGGTTTTTTGGACAGCTGGGTTAGGGCTTTGGAAGGGTAAACACGATGCCCCTTTGAGTATAGATGCTGAAGAAGCAGGAGTGTGAATTAAAAGGCCATGTTGCAATAGACGGGTGATAACAGGCTTTACTTTTAAAGCCTGTTGTGGGACGGGGCACTGGGGCTGGGCAGGGTAAGGGTGGTTTGGTTTTAAGGGGATGATGAGGGGTGAGTGACTTGGATGATGAGGGGAAGATGGTGTTTTACACCCCAGGGTTAGGGTTGGGACATAAGGGGAGCTATTGAGGGAGGTGCGGGTTCGCAGATGAGGACGGCAATGAGCTGTGGCTGTGGCCCAGGAATAGTGAAGGAGGCAGACAATTTTGCGAGGATGTCTTGGCCTAACAGGGGAACTGGACAGGTGGGGATGATTGGGAAAGAACATGGAAAGGAGTGCTGGCCTAATTGACACCAGGATGGGGGAGTTTTGAGAGGCCCGGAGGCCGTGCGGTCAATCCCACTGCAGTTATGGAGGCCGAGGAGACAGGTCCTTGAAAAGAAGGCAGCGTGGGGTGGGTGGCCTCGAGTTGATTAAGAAGGGGATGGACTTACCCCCCACCGTAAGAGTTACCCGAAGTTTGGCGTCCGTGCTGGTCCAGGGGCTTCCGAGAAGCCCGGCAGCGTTAGTCTTCAGCCGCCAAGCCGAGGATTGGAGCTTCAGGAGCGCTGGGAGCAGCCACGTGAGTCGGACAGTCAACTTTCTGTGGGGGCCCCGCACAGACGGAGCAGGGCTTAGGAGGAATCCTGGGCTGCGGGCATTTCCCGGGCTGTGGGCATTTCTTGGCCCAGTGGCCAGGTTTCCGACACTTGAAGCAAGGTCCGGGAGGGGCAGCTGGACGCCGCAGTCCGGGCGCTTTGAAGTCTGTGAGCCGGTGGTGTGGCTGGGCTTTGTCTTACAGAAGAGGCAAGCATCTGTAGTTCTGAGATGTGCTGGCGCCGGGCAGATTTTTCCCTGTTTTTGAAAACCCTGAAGGTGAGGTTGCTTAATTCCTGTTGTGGGGTTTGAGGGCCAGATTTTAATTTCTGTGTCTTTTTGTACTGTTGGGTTTGATTGGGTGATAAAATGCATATTAAGCGTTTTTTAGGGGTGAGAATAAGGATGACATTTAAGTTCCTCCAGGTGGGATCGTAGGACTGGGTTAAGTACTGGAGGATTTGATGAAAAGGAGCCTAACTGGTGGCCAATTTGGAAAGGTTGGATAAAGGGAAAGGAACGTGCACCCTAACTATGCCTTTGGGTGTAGCCGCCTCTGGAATGGGGGATTGTTGGGAGGGGCAGAGGAGGTGGCCTCGGGACTAACTGTAAGCCGGGCTGCATGTGAGGTGGGGAGGTGGCAGGAGGGGCATAAGGAGGGGGTTGTGGGCAGAGGAAGAGAAGGAGGCTCTGGGGGGTGGGTTAGGTCCTGGATTAGTGCCTGGTTCACAGGCGGGAGACGAAAGGTTGGAAGGGTTGATGGACAAGGAGGATTCTGGCTTACTGGCAGAGGAAGAGACGGAAGGGAAGAGGAGGAGGAGAGATTAGGGAGGGACTGGTGTGTAAAAAAATGCCTGGACGTCGGGAATTTCAGACCATTTGCCCATGTTGTGACAAAAGTTTTATACAATAGGTTGAAGGTGCCAGTTTTTGGCCAGTTGGAGCCGTTGTTTAACTCGTACTGTTGCCATGCAGTGTTACAGAAGATGAGATTTTCGGGTTTTAGGTCAGGAGACAGTTGAAGAGGCTTGAGGTTCTTTAGAACGCAGGCCAGCGGAGAGGAGGGAGGCTTATGGTTCTGGAAAGGCAGCAGAGACAAGGAAAATGGGCACGCAGCCCAGCGGCTCTATAGGTGTCCCTCGTTGAGCTTGGGTTGAACCTCCTTGTTAGTGAGCCGCCAAAGAGGGTATCCTCTACGATGACCTGCCACCAATATCAGCCATGGGCCTGGTGGGCGAGTGACTGGGGTGAACGTCTCCACGATAGTCAAACCCCTGGAGAAACTGGGTCCCCGGATCCGTGACCTATGTAGGATTTTCTGGTCCTGAACCTTCATGGAAGAACCTGGTTTACCTGATTTTCCTTGTCTTTGCGGTGGAAAAAGGAGGAAACCGAAAGAGGAAGTGGAAAGGAAAAGACAAAAGAATGGGAAAGCAGAAAAGAGAGAGGCTGCTCACCAAACAGCCGGCGGTACGTCTGTGGCTGGGCCGATGACCCCAGGTCGGTGGGTAGATCTCTTCATGGAGGGAGCACAAGAACAGGGACAGGGTTTGGTCTTTCCCCTGTCCTGGGTTTCGGCACCAAATGTTAAAAACGTGTGCATTGAATGAAGAGACCCCCCCAACAGGCTTTGTGTGAGCAACATGGCTGTTTATTCACCTGGGTGCAGGTGGGCTAAGGCCAAAGGGTGTTAGTGAAGGGCGGTGGGATAGGAGTTGGTTTTATAGGTTTAGGTGGGCAGGTAAAGTTACAGAGTAATCCCAGCTACTCAGGAGGCGGAAACAGGAGAATCGCTTGAACCCAGGAGGTGGAGGTTGCAGTAACCCGAGATTGTGCCACTGCACTCCAGTCTGGGCAACAGAACCAGACTCCATCTCAAAAAAAAAAACCAAAAACAAAAAGATAGGCACAATGGCTCACACCTGTAATACCAGCACCTTGGGAGGCCAAGGTGGGCAGATCACAAGGTCAACATGGTGAAACCCTGTCTCTACTAAAATTACAAAAATTAGCTGGGTGTGGTGGCATGCGCCTGTAGTTCCAGCTACTTGGGAGGCTGAGGCAGGAGAATGGCTTAAACCCGGGAGGTGGAGGTTGCAGTGAGCCGAGATTGTGCCACTGAACTCCAGCCTGGTGACAGAGCAAGATTCTGTCTCACACACACAAAGAAAGACACCCAGCCTTTGTTTCCTCCCCTCCATTCCCCTCCCCTCCCCTTCCCTCAAAAAATAAAAAAAATGTAAAAGAAAGACAGAAATGAGCAAACAGAAGAAAGTACATCAACAAACTCTTCCATTTGAGAAATTTAATTGATCACAGTAGGACATTCAGGCTACAGATTCTTCTATACAGTGGTTTAAAAAGTGACATCCACCCCCAGAAGCCAGTCATACATACCACGGGGACATCATTCTCCCAAAAGCTGTCGCACACAGTCCAATTTGTGCATATAATCTTTGTACATAAAGAAGAGGCTACCAAGTAAAACACTTGAAAAAAGAAAAAGAAAAAAAAGAGGCATTTCAGAGACAATAACCCCCTACTCAGGGCCCCGAGGATAGTCACCGAGCAAATGCAGCAACCAGGGTTTGCAAAAATAAATAGATTTATATACATGTAAGTGATAACAGTGTCGACCAATATACAAAGTGCAAACATAACAAAACACCCTGCGACCTGTACAGGGACGCATGTGCATGTGCTAAAACCAGGAAAGCTTGTCACGGTTCCCTGCAGCGGGAGGCCGGGGGTAGGGCCACAGTGTTTCACCCCTGGGGACAATCGCCAATCCCTTGCAGCGTCAGCAGACAGGAATCTGAGGGAGGCTGCCACTGTCTCTCAGGACGTCAGTGCAACAATAACATTTAGGGCCATTACAGAAAGAATCTGAAGTCCCGTGAAACAATCCAGACGGGAGACTTTATTTTTTAAAACGGTTTATTTATGAGATAGGGTCTTGATCTGTTGCCCAGGCTGAGGTGCACTGGCGTGATCACAACTCACTGCAACCTCTACCTCCTGGCCTCAAGTGATCCTCCTGCCTCAGCCTCCCGAGTACCTGGGATCACAGGCATGTACCACCACACTTGACTGATTTTTTAATTTTTGTAGAGACAGGATCTCACTTTGTTGTTCAGGCCTGGTCTCCAGCTCCTGAGCTCAAGGGATCCTCCCGACTCAGCCTCCCAAAGTGCTGGGATTACAGGCATGAGCCACCTGTGTCTGGCCAACTTCATGGCCAGACTGGGGTGCAGTGGCATCATCATAGCTCACTGCACCCTCAAACTCCTGTGCTCAAACAATCCTCCCATCTCAGCCTCGCCATGCCTGGCCAGAGGCCACGGGGTGCTCATACACCATGCATGGTTTTTGTTTTTTTTTTTGAGACAGAGTTTCATTCTTGTTGCCCAGGCTGGAGTGCAATGGTGTGATCTCAGCTCACTGCAACCTCCACCTCCTGGGTTCAAGCGATTCTCCTGCCTCAGCCTCTAGAGTAGCTGGATTACAGGTATGGACCACCACACCCAGCTAATTTTCGTGTTTTTAGTAGAGACGGAGTTTTACCATACTGATATGGCTGGTCTTGAACTCCTGACCTCGTGCTCTGCCCATCTCGGCCTCCCAGAGTACTGGGATTACAGGGGTGGGCCATCGTGCCCACCAACGACAAGATCGGGGAGGTGAATGGCTTGGAGGCATCTGCGCAGAAGGGGAGGCACTGGGCGGGCAGATGTAAAAAAGACCAAGGCAGCTCTCCATATTCAGGACCTCGCTTAGCAGTCCCAGCCACCCTGCCCTCTCTGTCTCTGGCATTCACTGATATGGGCCTTCCCTGGCCTGGGATCCCACCTCAATGCACGTGACAGAAAACAGTGCAAAACAAAACAGCAATGCTGGATTTACATAGTGTACAACTCTGAACCGAGAAAGTGCACAGGGACCAGGGGAAAGGAAGTGGGGCAGGGTGAGGTGGACGGACACGATGCTGGTGTCCTCATGGGCAAGGCAACCAGGTGTCTCAGGCACTTAATAAATATTAAGAGTTATCAGTAACCCCAGCTCTCCCTGTGACAAGTAGCATCATTTGGTGAATGAGTTTCTTTTTTTTTTTTTGAGATGGAGTTTCGCCCTTGTTGCCCAGGCTGGAGTGCAATGGTGCAATCTTGGCTCACCGCAACCTCCGCCTCCTGGGTTCAAGCGATTCTCCTGCCTCAGCCTCCTGAGTAGCTGGGATCACAGGCATGTGGCACCACACCCGGCTAATTTTGTATTTTTAGTAGAGATGGGGTTTCTCTATGTTGGTCAGTCTGATCTCCAACTCCTGACCTCTGGTGATCCGCCTGCCTCAGCCTTCCGAAGTGCTGGGATTACCGGTGTGAGCCATCACGCCTGGCCAGATGAGTTTGGTCTTGATTGGCATCACCGCCTCTGGCACCCAGGATTCAGCCAGATCAGTAGCAATGCCATTAATCCCTTTCCTGGCTGAAGGAAGGTACAAACCCAGCTTGAAAGGCACTGGGTGGGTCATGATTCGGGGGTGACGGGTTAAGGCTACCTTGCCTGTGTAGCAAGGCTTGTACAGAAGAGGTAAATGCTTGGACTCCTGAGTTTAGGGGCTCGGCTTAGAGACTGGTGGACTCTAAGGCAGCGCCCGGGGTCCCGTCAGCGACATCTGCTGTCGTGTGTTGAAAGCCACTGGCTTCTCTGGGCCTGCATCCCCTTCCCTTTCATCCTCGCCTCTTTGGAGATTGTGTCACAATGGAGAGAAACTCACAACTTCCCAGAGAGAAATGGAGGCATCATCCTGGCGGCCCCCTGGGCCTGTTTCTCTTCTCCTTCATAAGGAAATAAAGAAACCAAAAATCCCAACCCAAGCCATTCCACAGGCACCGTCCGAAGCCTGTTCTGCCTCCCAGATGAATAAATATATAAACAAAGCTCTGGCAGGCAACACTGTGGTCTTCTCTGTCTCTGAATAAAACAGAAGGCCGGCGAGGTCTCAGGAAGGGTCGTGGGCAGGAACGGGACGCCAGGCAGACGTTCACGCCACGTCATCCTCCAGACTGACCATCTGTCTCTGCCAACACATGGTAAACAGCGGAAACTATCAGTCCAGCAGTCAGGAAACGTGGCCCTAGTCCACCAACTTCTCACCTCCTGGACCTGGCAGCCTCCCCGATCCTGATCCCCAAGTATGTTCCCCCAGGGGCCACCAGGGGGTGTTGGGGAGTACCTGATTCAGAAGATACCCTGTCTGGTCCCCTCCTGCCTTTTTTTTTTTTTTGAGACGGAGTTTCACTCTTGTTGCCCAGGCTGGAGTGAAATGGCATGATTTCGGCTCACCACAACCTCCACCTCCCAGGTTCAAGTGATTCTCCTGCCTCAGCCTCCCAAGTAGCTGGGATTACAGGCATGTGCCACTATGCCTGGCTGATTTTGTTTCTTGTATTTTAGTAGAGATGTTATTTTAGTGTTTCACCACATTGGCCAGGATGGTCTTGATCTCCTGACCTTGTGATCTGCCTGCCTCAGCCTCCCTAAATAGTGGGATTACAGGTGTGAGCCACCACACCCAGCCCCCTCCTTCCTTTTTACCCCTCTCTCTCTTTGCTCCAGCCACAACAGCCTGAAACCCAACAGGCACAGTCCAGCCGCAGGGCCTTCGCACAGGCTGTTCCCTGGCTCAGAGAAGCCTACCTCCCCTCAACTTTTTGTCTAAAAATCAAGGCATGCATGGTGGCTAACGCCTGCAATCCCAGCACGTGGGGAGGCTGATGGGGGTGAATCACTTGAGGTCATGAGTCCAAGACCAGTTTGGGCAACATGGTGAAACCCTGTCTCTACGAAAAATACAAAAATTAGCTGTGCATAGTGCTGTAATCCCAGCTACTCAGGAGACTGAGGCATGAGGCACAAGAATTGCTTGAACCCAGGAGGCAGAAGTTGCAGTGAGCCAAGGCCACACCACTGCTCTCCAGCCTGGGTGACAGAGCAAGACTCTATCTCAACAAAACAAAAACACCTTTTTTTCCTTCCTCCTGGCCCTCTGGAAACCCTTCTTTGAATTTTTTATTTGTTATTTTTTAAGAGACAGGGTCTTGCTCTGTCACCCAGGCTGGAGTGCAGTGGCGCAATCTTGGCTCAAGCAATCCTCCTGCCTTAGCCTCACTAGAAGGTGGAACTATAGGCGTGCATCACCACACTGTGCTAAACTTTTACTTTCTACAGAGATGGGGTCTTGCTGTGTTGCCCAGCCTGGTCTCCAGCTCTCAGCTCGGGTGATCCTCCTACCTCAGCCTCCCAAAGTTCTGGGATCACATGTGTGAGCCACTGCGCCTGGCCTCTGAACTCCATTATTTTTTCTTTTTTTGAGACAGAGTTTTGCTCTTGTCACCCAGGCTGGGTGCAGTGGCGTGATCTCAGCTCACTGCAACCTCCACCTCCTGGGTTCAAGCGATTCTCCTGCCTCAGCCTCCTGAGTAGCTGGGGTTTCAGGTGCCCACCACCACGCCTGGCTAATTTTTTGTATTTTTAGTAGAGATGTGGTTTCGCCCTGTTGGCCAGGCTGGTCTTGAACTCCTGACCTCAGGTGATCTGTCCAGTGCTGGGATTCCAGGCATGAGCCACCAAGCCTGGCCTCTGACCCTTTTGACTTTCTTTGCTCCATCACCATCCGCAGAGCTCTCTTTGCTTATTCAACATTCCTCTACGCCACCAAGGCCACTGTCCGCTGACAGAAACATTCACCCAGTGCTGCCCTCGATCTAGAGGCTGGGGAAGCCTCGGCCTGGTCCCTCGAGGATCTTATGCCTCCAGCCAGGAGGGGCTGCCATGGGCTCTGGCTTCCTAGAGGGGTCACTCACCGAGGGGTAGCTGTAGCCGTCCTGGCTGCGGCAAATGTGGACCTCGTCCTCCGTGGTCTTTTGGTAGACGGGGTTGTCAAAGTTGATGCTGTTGATGCTCTTAAGCCGCCAGTTCCTCCAGAGGAGGAAGGCCCCGACGCAGAGGAAAACAAGGAGCACTGCAGGGAGAGGCGCTCGGTCACATGGCAGCCCCCGAGACCGGAGACCCAGCTCTGTGGCCGGAGTGAAAACACGGGGAATGTGCCGTGCCCTGGACTCCCGGTCTTTTATGTTTGCTTAGAGATAGCGTCTTGCTCTGTGTCCCCGGCTGGAGTGCAGCGGCACCAGCATAGCTCACCGCAGCCTCAGTCTCCTGGCCTCAAGCAATCCTCCCAACTCAGCCTCCGGAATAGCTGGGACGGTAGGTATGCACCTACCGTAGGTAGGAAGGCTTTTTCACTTGATAATGTTTTTGTTCTGAACTGAAAGTAGTACTTACTTAGTGTAAAAAAGAAATCTATCTCGGCCGGGCATGGTGGCTCACGCCTGTAATCCAAGCACTTTGGAGGCCAAGGCAGGTGGATCACCTGAGGTCGGGAGTTCAAGACCAGCCTGACCAACAAGGTAAAACTCCGTCTTAAAAAAAAAAAAAAGGAAAGAAATCTCTCTCATGCATGTAATCGCAGCACTTTGGGAGGCCGAGATGGGTGGATCACTTGAGCACAGACACTGAGGCTGTGGTGTGGTATGATCGTGCCACTGCACTCCAGCCTGGGCAACAGAGGGAAGACCCTGTCTCTAAAAAATTTATTTTTTTTCTTAAAATTTAAGAAAAAAAGGGAAAAGAGACGTGAAGGTAACTGGGTTAGGATGAGCATAGGTGAGGCCAGGAGAGTGGGCCTGTCTACACAGCCTCCTGCAAGAGAACCCATTCCCCAAAACACACTCAAGTCTCAGTGAGGCCATTTCCGCAGCATGGCACCTACTCCACATCCTCCATCTGACCCCTTAGCTGTCTGATCTTGTCACTGTCAGCCACAAGTGGGGAGAGGCCGTGGGGTGATAAAGGACACTCAGTGGGGCTATTCCCTGCCGGGAGAAAAAGTGAACAGGCCCTACCGCACTGCAGGTGGCTGTGACCTGGGGGACACTGGGGGACTGGCCTGCACTTACCGATGGGGAGGATGATGGACAGAGCCCCCACACTCCTGGGCTTCTCCTCAGTTCCTCGGCCAGCAACGTCACCCAAGGCTGCAGGAGAGAAGTAAGAGTGAGGCCCAGGTGTAAAGGGAAGGTCACCAAGACATGCAGCAGGCAGAAGGCGGTGGTCACAGGCAGGACAGCACCTGGTACATCTTCCTGGGCACTTGGAGAATTTCCCAAGTCTGCGAGAGGTCACATGGGCTTATTTGTGAGTTATCGAGGTTGTAGAACTCAATTCGGGTTTAAGAAGGTTCTTTTTTTTTTTTTTGAGATGGAGTCTTGCTCCGTTGCCAGGCTGGAGTACAGTGGCACGATCTCAGCTCACTACAACCTCTGCCTCCCAGGTTCAAGTGATTCTCTTGCTTCAGCCTCCTGAGTAGATGGGACTACAGGCATGTGCCAACACGCCCGGTTAATTTTTATATTTTTAGTAGAGATGGGGTTTCACCTTGTTGGCCAGGATGGTCTCGATCTCTTGACTTCGTGATCCGCCTGCCTCAGCTCCCCAGAGTGCTGGGATCACAGGCGTGAGCCACTGCACCCAGCCAAGAAGGTTCTTTTTGAATGAGCTGAGTGTTGTGGCACATGCCTGTAGTCCCAGCTAATGGAGAGGCTGAGGCAGGAGAATCGTTTGAACCCGGGAGTGGAGGTTGCAGTGAGCCAAGATAAAAAAAAAAAAAAAAAAGTTGGGTCCACAGCAACCTTGGTTTGTATCCAAGTCACGGCACCAAAAAAAAAAATTCTCTTTTTTCAGGGCTAGAAACGGGGGTCTGGCTGTGTATCTTGCCCAGGCTTGTCTTGAATCCTTGGTCTAAAGTGATCCTCCTGCCTCAGCCTTCCAAAGTGCGGGGACTACAGGCATGAGCCACTGAGCTCAGCCCAAGAAGGTTCTTGAGCCTCACATTAACGAGGCTTTAGTGGAGAGTCACAGAGGAATTCATGCGAGGTGGCTGACAAGGTTGTGTGTGGAATTTTTGTCAACCTATTTCTGCATTCATTAATATGAGCGTATTTTGGGCCGGCTGTGGTGACTCACACCCATAATCACACTTTGGGAGGCAGAGGTGGGAGGATCACCTGAGGTCAGGAGTTCAGGAACAGCCTGGCCAATATGGTAAAAGCCTGTCTCTACTAAAATACAAAAATGAGCCAGGTGCTATTGCACATACCTGTAGTCCCAGCTACTCGGGAGGCTGCGGCAGAAGAATCACTTGAACCCAGGAGGCGGAGATTGAGGCGAGCTGAGACTGCGCCACTACACTCCAGCCTGTGCGACAGAGCGAGGCGCTGTCTCAAAACAAACACAAAAAGAGGCTGGGCACGGTGGCTCATGCCTGTAATCCCAGCACTTTGGGAGGCTGAGGTGGGCGGGTTGCCTGAGGTCAGGAGTTCACGAACAGCCTGGCCAACATGGTGAAACTCTGTCTCAACTAAAAATACCAGAATTAGCCGGGCTTGGTAGCGCACGCCTGAAATCCCAGCTACTTGAGAGACTAAAGCAGGAGAATCACTTGAACCTGGGAGGCAGAGAGGTTACAGTGAACTGAGATCACGCCACTGCACTGCAGCCTGGGCAACAGAACAAGACTCCATTTTAAAAAAAAAGTATATTTTGAAGGGCACAGGGGAGTCCCTTTCTGACCCCACAATGCCCAGCACACTCGGTGCTGAGGTTGAAGGGCATGAAAGCTGACTGTCCTGCGTCGACTGTCCCAGGCATTATGGGATGGGAGTAACCTTGATACAGAAACATGGGAGTGGACCTGGGCCATTCAACATAAAGGCCCGGGACAAGCCAACATTTCAAGTCCACTAGAGCTGGGCACGGTGGCTCACGCCTGTAATCTAAGTACACTGGGAAGCCAAGGTGGGAGGATCACTTGAGGCCAGGAATTTGAGACCGGTCTGGGCAACACAGCCAGACCCCCACCTCGATTCTACATGAAATGAAAGAATGAATGAATGACTTCTTTGCCAAGTTTGAGGAGTTCTGGATGGGCCTGGCTGTGAAGTGATAATTCTGGCAGTCCCACCTCCCCCAAGCAAGGTTTCCCAGTCTCCCCCGGGCAGTTTCCATTTTATCCTGCTTGTAACTGAACAAAGGTTTCAGCTACTCTGGGGGAGGGGAAAAGAGTGGTCTGGAGTCTGCTGATGTGCCATTTTTCTGTTTGCTAGAAAAGTCTACCAGCACCATTTCCCAGCAGCGCAAAGGAGGTTGGGCGCCCTCTGGTGGACAAACGAATGAGGGTCTCATCACATCCAGGGAGGGCAGTGAGGCCAGGTATTACAGGGTGAACGCTGCCAGTCGCTCACCCCAGACCCCAGTCTAAATGGGGAGCCAAAAAGCTTAGGAATCCAGGAATCCAATAATACTCCTTTTTTTTTTTTTGAGACAGAGGTTTGCTCCTGTCACCCAGGCTGGAGTACAATGGTGTGATCTCGGCTCACTACAACCTCTGCCTCCCGGGTTCAAGTGATTCTCCTGCCTCAGCCCCCCGAGTAGCTGGAATTACAGGCATGCACCACCATGCCTGGCTAATTTTTGTATTTTTTGTAGAGACGGGGTTTCACCACATTGGCCAGGCTGGTCTCGAACTCCTGACCTCGTGATCCACCTGCCTAAGCCTCCCAAAGCACTGAGATTACAGGCATGAGCCACTGCACCAGCAGAATAGTTGGGGTTTAAAAGTAAACAATATTATTTTATTATTTATTTATATTTATTTGTAGTAGAGATGTGTCTTCCTGTGTCACCCAGGCTGGACTTCAACTCCTGGATTCAAGTGATTCTCCCACCCTGGCTGCCCAAAGTGCTAGGATTACAGCTGTGAGCCACCAAAAAATAAATTGTTGGCCAGGCACAGTGGCTCACGCCTTTAATCCCAGCACTTTGGGAGGCTGAGGTGGGCAGATCACTTGAGGTCAGGGGTTTGAGACCAGCCTGGCCAACAAGGTAAAACCCCATCTCTATACCAAAAACACAAAAATTAGCCGGGTATGGTGGTGTGTGCCTATAATCCCAGCTACTCTACTCGGGAGGCTGAGGCAGGAGAATCACTTGAATCTGGGAAGCGGAGGTTGCAGTGAGTCGAGATCACGCCACTGCACTCCAGCCTAGGCGATAGAGCAAGACTCTGTCTCAAAACAAACAAACAAAAAAAGTAAAATTGTGTTAAAACGTTACTGGGTTCCTGAGCGTTTTGGAGCCTGAGAAAGGCTATGTGCTGAGGAATGCCTCCCTCTCCTTGCCTTTGTCCTGGCGGTTTTGGGCAGATGCCTGAAACTGAGGCAGTGAATGGGCCTTGATAAAATTTCGGGGCCCGAACTGTGTGTGGCTGACTGGGAACCAGGAGCCCGAAGGACCAGGGCCCCTCATATGATTTGGCCCATTTAATTCTTGCAAAGAGGGCAAGAGGTGTTATTAGGCCCACTTTACAGATGGAAAAGCTAATGCTTCAGAGACACACAGCCCAAGTGAGAGAGCGTCAGCCAGAGAGTGAGGACGCCGCCCAGACTCCATCACATCACCAAAATGTTTGTGGCCACTCAAGGGACCCACCTCCCAGTGAACTGGGGCCCAGGGAGGCCCCAGCCTTTACCTTGGTGAGACATTGTCACTATCTCTGCTGTGGTGAGCTCAGGGGTGGACCCAGGTAGCCGGGAGGTGTCAGCAACAGGCTGGGTGGTTGTGTGCTGGGTCCGTGCAGCTGTGGAGCTGCCCATTCGCCTGACGGTGGAGGTCTCTTGGGTGGCCACAGTGGGCTCAGCCTCTGAAGGAATAAAGAAGCATCTCCTGAGTGCCACGGGCCTGCGAGCCCCGCTCATAACTGTGCACCTAATGACAAGCAGGCCGAAATGACCTTGGAAGGCCAAGGCAGGAGGATCGGTTGAGTCCAGGAGTTGAAGACCAGTCTGATCAACATAGCAAAACCCCATTTCTACTAAAAAAAAAAAAAAAAAAAAAAGCCAGGTGTGGTGGTGCATGCCTGTAATCCCAGCACTCTGGGAGGCAGAGGCAGGTGGATCACCTGAGGTCGGGAGTTCAAGACCAGCCTGACCAACATGGTGAAGCCCCGTCTTTAAAAAAAAAATTTGAAAAACTAAAAGAAAAAAAGGTCCAAAATGAGTCCAGTTGTGGTGGCTCACGCCTGTAATCCCAACACTTTGGGAGGCCGAGGCGGGCGGATCACCTGAGGTCAGGAGTTCAAGACCAGCCTGGCCATCAGGGTGAAAGCCCGTCTCTACTAAAAAATACAAAAATTAGCTGGGTGTGGTGGTGTGCACCTGTAGTCCCAGCTACTAGGGAGGCTGAGGCAGGAGAATTGCTTGAACCCAGCAGGCAGAGATTGCAGTGAGCCGAGATTGAGCCACTGTACTCCAGCCTGGCGCCTGGTGACAGAGCAAAACTCTGTCTTTAAAAAAAAAAAATACAAAAATTAGTCAGGTGGTGCATGCCTATAGTCCAAGCTACTCGGGAGGCTGAGGCAGGAGAATTGTGTGAACCTGGAAGTGGAGGTTACAGTGAGTCGAGATCTTCCCATTGCACTCCAGCCTGGGCAACTGAGCAAACCTCTGTCTCAAAACAAAAACCAAACAAAGTGGGTACAATCAGCTCTCAAGAAATAACTCTAAAAGGCCAGGTGCGGTGGCTTATGCCTGTAATCCCACCACACTGGGAGGCAGAGATGGGTGGATCACCTGAGGTCAGGAGTTCAAAACCAGCCTGGCCACCATGGAGAAACCCTGCCTGTACTAAAAATACAAAAATTGCCGGGTGCAGTGGCTCATGCCTATAATCCCAGCACTTTGGGAGGCTGAGGCGGGTGGATCACAAGGTCAAGAGATCGAGACCATCCTGGTCAACGAGGTGAAACCCCGTCTCTACTAAAAATTAAAAAATTAGCTGGGCATGGTGGTGCACGCCTGTAGTCCCAGCTACTCGGGAGGCAGGAGAATTGCTTGAACCCAGAAGGCGGAGGTTGCGGTGAGCCGAGATCGTGCCATTGCACTCCAGTCTGGTAACAACAGCGAAACTCCGTCTCAAAATAAATAAATAAATAATAAAAATACAAAAATGAGCCATGCATGGTGGCAGGCGCCTATAATCCCAGCTACTTGGGAGGGTGAGGCATGAGAACTGCTTGAACCCTGGGGCAGAGGTAACAGCTGAGATGGCGCTGCTGCACTCCAGCCTGGGTGATGGAGCAAATCTAAAACAATAAAAAGAAGAGTCAACAAAGGGACCATTTCCTCCCCCAGGGCCCCTGTCAGAAATCAGATCACCTCTCTGGGGGCCGGGAAAGAAGACACCAGCCACCAAGGGGATCTGGGTAAATGTCCAGCCTGGCGCTAATGTGCCCACCCAAGAGAAGTAAGGTTATCCCGACTCACGAGTTCTTACAACAACCTTGAGTTGCCCATTTGACAGATGGGCAGAGAGAGGCTGACGGTGGGGTGGGGAGTGGAGGACACAGGAAGCAGAAACAAGGCGTGTGTCGCACCTGTGAGGCAGCTCCTCATGTCCCTGGCCAGCAGCATGCCGTCGGGGCAAGCACAGGTAAACTTGGGTGAGCGGGGGTTGATCTGGGGGGCGGGGAGACACAGGTACTGGCATCCGCCGTTGCTCAGGGTGGTCCTCTCACACCAGTTCACTCCTGCGGCAGAAGAAATAGAGTCAGGGCAAGAACGAGATGAGCTGGACCAGAACATTCCAGAGTTTCCACAGGAAGTTTCAACGTGTGTGGGGGCTGAGGCTGACCCACCCTTACCGCTTGGCTGGGTGCGGTTGTGGAAAAGGACCATATCCTCTGGGGACAGCAGGTTTTCTGCCAATAAATGGACATCGGAGCCTGTGAGGCGGTTGGCGCTGAAAATGGCTTCATTGATAATATCTGTCCAAAATACTTTGTCCTAAACGGGCAGCAAGGAAGATGACAAATCCTGTAAAACACTGGGATGAGACACAGACCATCCTCTCTCCACAACTAGATTTTATTGATTTATTTATTTTTGAGGCAGAGCTTCACTGTTGTTGCCCAGGCTAGAGTGCAGTGGCCTGATCTCAGCTCACTGCAGCCTCAGCCTCCTGGGTTCAAACAATTCTCCTGCCTCAGCCTCCTGAGAAGCTGGGATTACAGGTATCCACCACCACACACGGCTAATTTTTATATTTTTAGTAGAGACAGCGTTTCGCCATGTTGGCCAGGCTGGTCTCGAACTCCTGACCTCAGATTATCCACCCACCTTGGTCTCCCAAAGTGCTGAGATTACAGGTGTCACCCACCGTGCCCGGCCCACAGCTAGTTTTTAATGGTGGTAAAATACACACAACATAAAATGTGCCATCTCAGCTGTTTGTTAAGTGCACAGTTCAGTGGCCTTAAGTACATTTGCACTATTGTGCAAGTATCACCATCCCCACCAACCATTTCCAGAACTCTTTTTTTTTGAGACAGAGCCTCGCTCTTGTCCCCCAGGCTGTAGTGCAATGGCATGGTATCGGTTCACTGCAACCCACACGCCCCTGGGTTCAAGTGATTCTTCCTCAGCCCCTGAGTAGCTGGGATTACAGGTGGGTACCATCGCGCCTGGCTAATTTTGTATTTTTAGTAGAGACTGAGGTGGGAAGATAGACAGAGGCCACGAGTTCAAGACCAGACTGGGCAACATACGAGACACAATCTCTACCAAAAAAATACAAAAATTAGCCAGGTGTGTTGGCGCACATGGGGATTCGCCATGTTGGCCAGGCTGGTCTCAAACTCCGGACCTCAGGTGATCTCCCACCTCAGCCTCCCAAAGTGCTGAGATTACAGGCGTGAGCCACCGCGCCCGGCCTAGAACTGTTTTTTTTCAGACAGAGTCCTGCTCTGTCGCCACAGGCTGGAGTGTGGTGGCATGATCTTGGCGCCCTGCAGCCTCCACCTCCTGGGATCAAGCAGTTCTCCTGCCTCGGTCTCTCGGGTACCTGGGATTACAGGCGTCCACCCCACACTAGCTACTTTTTGTATTTTTTGTAGAGACAGGGTTTCGTCATGTTGGCCAGGCTGGTCTCAAACTAGTCCTAGATTCAAGTGATCCTCCTGCCTCAGCCTCCTAAAGTGCTGGGATTATAGGCGTGAGCTGCCGTTGCCCACCTTAAGCCTCTTTACTTTACAAATCACCTGGCCTCAGCCGCTCCTTTATTGCAAATGGACACGCACACTTGGGGGTTCCGCTTTTGGTTGCTGGCAGTCACGCTGCCATGAACATGGGGCTACCAAATAGCGCCATTTCCTGAGAACAGGGTTTCCACACCGCGGCTCTAGCTGCTACTTCTGTGTTCCGGGCATTCAGGAGCGTCGCCAGCGTCTACCCACTAGATGCCAACAGTCTTCCCCATCGCCTTGTGACAACCAAAAAGTCTCTAGAAATTGCCAAATGTAGGCCGGGCGCGGTGGCTCATACCTGTTCTCCCAGCACTTTGGGAGGCCGAGGTGGGCAGATCACGAGGTCAGGAGATCGAGACCAGCCTGGCCAACATGGTGGGACCCCGTCTCTACTAAAAATACAAAAAGTTAGCCAGGCATGGTGGTGGGCGCCTGTAATCCCAGCTACTGTGGAGGCTGAGGCAGGAGAACTGCTTCAACCCGGGAGGCGGAGGTTGCGGTGAGCCAAGATCGTGCCATTGCACTCCATCCTGGGAAACAAGAGCGAAACTCCATCTCAAAAATAAAAAGTTGGGCAGGGTGGTGTATACCTCTAGTCCCAGCTGCTCTGGAGGCTGGGGTGGGAGGATCACTTGAGCCCAGGAGGTTGAGGCTGCAGCAAGATATAATTGCACCACTGCACTCCAGCCTGGGCGGCAGAATGAGATCCTGTCTT